>NC_084581.2:21507500-21857500 GCF_033978685.3 Nerophis lumbriciformis
CTTGGGCAAGACACTTAACCCACTTGCTCCCAGTGACACCCACACTGGTTTAAAAATGTAACTTATGTGAAGCGCTTTGAGTCACTAGAGAAAAGTGCTATATAAATGTAATTCACTTCACTTCTAACATTGATATTAATCATGTGGGCCCATAGATAGAAATGCTGCTAAATGTAGCATGCTATTTTTGCCTTGTAGTGTGGGATGGCTTCCCCTGTATCTTAGCTACATTTAATCGAGAGTAGTTTGTAGCTTAGCTTACGACTTTTGCCAAGTAGCTTGCCCATCACTGTATATATCCATCTCGGGGTCGCTGGAGGGGAGCCTATCCCAGCTGCACTCTGGCGGAAGACAAGACAAGACCTGGACAAGTCGCCATCTCACTGCAATACATGGTGTTTACGTGACGTCACACATCCGGGTTATCCCGGGTCATCCGCCATCTTGGGAGGCAAACAAAACACACCTGGCCTAGTTGACACGCTTCACGATTATTGACAATAGCTTCGAGCAAACACTGGTGAAAGGCGCATAATGGTTATTTCCTGTTGGGTGAATGGATGTACAAATCGACGGGATGGATCAGTGCAGCGAGGATTTTTCAGTATTCCTAAAATTAGACACAACGAAGGAGAACAGACAAGGAAAATCAGCGAGGAGAGACGACGCTTGTGGTTGGCAAGCATCAACAGGAAAGAGGAGCCATCTCAACATTCCAAAATATGTTCTGATCACTTTGTAACAGGTAGGATTACGTCTCAATCTGTTTATTAAACATTTTAGAACGATGTATTGTTTATTTTTTTGTCAATTTGCTATTCTCGAAGCCCTTTATGGGATGGACCACGAAAGCGAAAGCCCCCCCCCCCCCCCCCCCCTCAGGATATATAGCGCCCATCTCAGCCCAGGTTGCTTGTACACGAAATGAGTTGTAGATCTCAATGGATAAAATATTTAGGTATCAACCTTGTGGGTATTTTGGATTAATGAAAAGTCCACATTTGCCTACACTGAAGTTTTCATGTTCTGCATTCATTTTGGTTTCGTAAGCTTTTAAAGCTGTTTCCTCGTGGGCACATCCCCACTGAGTTGCCTTATTTGAAAATGATTTGTTGGTCCCACAGATGGCATTCAGAGTAGATTAACAAATTTATCACATATATAAATAAATATAAGTGGATGGGAGAGGACAGGCTTGGGCAGACTCCCCTTATCCTAAGGAGTCCGACGTGTCCTCGCTAAACACATGGTTTTAATGTACGTTATATATACATACCCTGCCCACTACAAGCACTTTCTCGTTTGCAGTCATGCTTTTAACGTCGCTGACCCATCCGTTAATAAACTGGTTGTACGCCTCCAGAGACTTGAATGCCCTCAATTCCTCCATTGTATAGGCACTGGTGTAATTGACGAGGTAGTTCAAAATGTCTATGTACGTTATGGCCGGGAGGCATTTGTGGTCATACGTGAAACTTTGTTTCGGCACTTCGTACGGGTCAACGCCTATGCATTGTGTCTTCTGGTTGTATCTTTCCAACGTCTGGTTGTCCAAGCCTTCTTTATACTTCTTTTTTGCTGGTTTCTCGGCCATTATGCATACGTTTGTGAACGGGTTCGTATATATGAATTTGCTGATGTTGTACCGGTGCGCTTGCCTTTCAAAATGGCGGATCGCGCGGAGCATCATGGGAAATCAGTCGGGCGTGAAAACTATGTATACTGACACAGACAGACAACCATTCACAATCACATTCACACAATGTCGCCAATCATCTTTGTAAGTGGGAGGAAGCCGCAGTACCCGGAGAGAACCCACGCAGTCATATTACAATTGTAATATTTACATCGTAGAGTGGAAGTGGGTGCAGCGAACACTGTACAAACACACTCACGTGAGAGACGTGTTCCACTGATGACGTAGTATTCGTGCGACATGTTCTGCAATAACACAGCGCCGCATTAGTGGGCGAAACTCAACTTTTACAACTCTCGTCAAGACGGCAATCAAGGTAATTTGGCAGTTTGACACAATGAGTGTAAGTAAACGACTATCTAGCAAACAAACTGAGGATTTAGGAGATATTGTCATACACTAAGTCGCCTTTTTAATGGTCGCTGTCAGCCAATTTGGGCTAGCTTGGTTTGTGTTCAACGTTCATGTGTGGGAATGCAGGCTCCTTGTCCGAGTTAACTATTATTTTTTTTGAAGGGACACTCTGCAATTGATTAGCCGCGAGCTGGAGCGACGTCTGGGGATTTACTTCGGCTGTCTAAAGCGTTTTGTTGTGTTAGCTTTACATGCCAGTGGGTATAACTGTCGCTTTCGCTTCTTCTTTCTAACTACCAGGAGGTAAAACTCAACATATACATGTTCTACTTAGCACAATCATAACATTCGTAAAACCACAGGTTACACATTGTCGATACCAGGGTAGCGTTTATTTGCATACATTTCAGGGGTTTTGTGTGGTTTAATATATATTTATAAGAGATATCAGCTAATTTGTCTGTACATTATGTAATCCCTAATTCCCCGACACCTTAAGAATTGTGCTGGACAACGAGTTGACAGCCTGTGACTTTTTACTCATTAGCTAGCGCTGCTTGACTTTACAGTCAATCAGTGGAGAAGGGTAGTCGCAGGATCAAGCCAAAATGATTTGAATGAGAAATATGTTTTGCCTTAGTGTAGATATTTTGCTCTGTAAGGTTGTTTTTGGTTATAACAATTGCAAGTGATTCAAATGTAGTACGTTGATTATTTTGTTGATATTGTTACTTTGTGTTATATTGTTGTATTAAATATTGTTAAATTGTTGATTCAACTGTCTTGTAAAGCAGTGGTTCCCAACCACTGGTCCGGGGACCAGCACCGGTCCGTGGCGCATTTGCTACCGGGCCGCACAGAGACATTAAATAATTTATAACCGATCACATTTTCTCCTACTTAACTTTGGCCAGACACACCAATAAGCTTATTCATAAATGGGTTATGTGGGTTATACTTGTGTAGCGCTTTTCTACCTTCAAGGTACTCAAAGCGCTTTGACACTATTTCCACATTCACACACACATCACACACTGATGGCGGGGGCTGCCATGCAAGGCCCTAACCACGACCCATCAGGAGCAAGGGTGACATAGATCGTGACGAGGTTGGTAGAAGGTGGGGATTGAACCAGTAACCCTCAGGTTGCTGGCACGACCACTCTCCCAACCACGCCACGCCGTCCCCAAATGTATTATAAAACTCCTGATAGGAAGTCGCCATTTGCTATATTTGTTACATCTTTGTTACATGGGACAATGCACATTAATAAATGTAAAGGTGCCAAATTGTAGCCAAAAGCTAGGTTCCATCTGCGGTCCGTGGCAGGTTGATGACCTAAGATCAGGGCAGATCAGGAACAAAGTGACCATAGTAGTTAAAGTGCATAAGGCAGATGGAAAAAATGCTTAATTGTTGGATGAATTGATTTACGTGGACCCGGACTTAAACAAGTTGAAAAACTTATTCGGGTGTTACCATTTAGTGGTCAATTGTACGGAATATGTACTGTACTGTGCAATCTACTAATAAAAGTTTCAATCAATCAATCAATGCATATAATAATTGTGCTGAAGGAAGAAAATACACATCTCCTTTGGCCTAGTAAGTTAAAGTGCTGCTATTCTTACACATAGCTTGCTAACTACTTGTGTAATAGGACTGACATTAGTGCATCTACATATGAAATATTACACAAAATATGAATACATAACTTTTAGAATGGAAATAAAAATCCACAGAATACTATAGGAACTAAGGCAGGTATTTATAGCTTTCTTATAAATCCATGCTCTTGTCCTTGAATGTGATGTATCACCTATAACCCATCAGATACTAAAGCCAATAAAAAAAGCCTACTACGAGCAAAAATTAGTAAAAAACAAAAGTCTATGGAGAGCTTCTTTGCAAAGGGAAAAGGCCAGGGGCTCCCACTAATTCAACGTCATAGTGAATTTTTTCATGCACTTATTTGCTATATTTATCTGCCACATGTGGAAGGCCGGTCCATGGAAATAATGCCTACATTAAACGGGTCCCTGGTGCAAAAAAGGTTGGGGACCCCTGTTGTTAAGTATTCAAGTAAAAAGTATCCGTATCAGCAATACTAGACATGTATGCACATGCAAATGGATCGATAACAAAATGTGTGTATCGCCCAATTCTAAGGTCTGTGTGTTTGTCTTTGATGTTGACCCCACCGAAGATCCCAACAGGACAGACAGGAGAGGATGTCTGCATCTGCCCTGCGTTTTATCCACTATAGGAGATTGAGTTCAGTTGTGGTGCCTGGTCTCAACAAGGTGCTCCGTTGGAAGGATTTAAGTGAGTTGTACATCCTCACTTTACTCAAATGCGGCATGTTTTACTTTTAGACAACCAAGTAAGATTGTTTTTCTCCTAACATCTAGGAAAGGTTGCCAAGGTAACAGGTGCAATTGTGTTCGGGTAAGTCATGAGTGAAAAGTTGCCTTGGAAATTGCCTGATTTGTGGAAGCTTGTGTGTCATTAATATATTTTTGCAGAGGCTGCCTTTTTATCACATATGAGGTGGCGGCCTTAGACAAAGCTGTGACCATAGACACCAGTGTGATCCTTCAAGAGAAGTACAAGTCTTACATTTATCTGCGAACCAGTCCCTCGGATGAAAAGGATAACCTTGCTGCAGGTACAGGATTATCGTGACATTACAGTGCAGATCTACCCCTTATGTAAATTTTAACAGCTCCACAAAAACAAACAAGATCATATGAACTTTCAGTCAATTCTAAACTCTAAAAACACTACACCTCTTCCATTTAATGCTCTTGAATCGAAAACACAGGAAAAATTCTGACAGCCTTGTCCAAGGGCTCAGTGACACCTTCTGGCATCGCTTCCTGTCTTTCTTCCTTTTTCCTCTGTCTTTCCTGCCACTAGTCGAGGTCAACCACCCCTCTCCCTACAGTATAATGTGCAAGCTGACATGATAATCAATGATACATTTCAGTTATTATCATATATTTGTCCTTATAGTTGTTTTTGGTGTGGCATATTTTCCAGGGCTCACTCAGAAGACAAGGAGGGAACTCCACAAAGCAGCGAGACGGTTTCTAGAAATATCCTCACGGCTTCTGCTTCAGTCATTGGATGGTAAGAAACGCCGTGAATTAACCTACAATGTATTGTTGGCTGAAAATACCTAAATATTTTTTTTAAAAGTGCACAGTCTTTTGTAAAGGCCAAAGGAAGCACCTGTATTCTTCACATTCATCCTGGTCTGTTGTATACACTCACCAGCAACATTTGCTAACACTGCACAATCCAATAGAAGACCTCTATCATGAAATCATTTATTTGTAATGATTCCAGAGAAGCTGAACACATGCACCTTTTTTATCTTTGACAAAAACTAGCTGCCAAGTCGGTGACACAAAGTTTGCGACTGCAAGGTTTGTAAATGCCCTCGCTGTGGTTCTGTAGAGTCTATAGGGTCCGTAGGTAGAGCCGTAGATGCACTTTTTATTTTAAAAATTGTGGCACAGTTCTCGATTTGTACTGCATCAGTATGTTTCTTTTTTGTATAGAGCGACTAAGTCATGTAGATGCAGACCCACATGAGGTGGCGCTGTGGGTCCTACTAAAAAAGACACAATCCGACAATGGGGCCGCCAGAATACAAGCTGTGCAGGACCTTGCAGACAATCACCACTGGCATGGTAAAATAATCCAAAAATGCTCCCCTAAATGACATAGACGTAAGTGTTCTATCATGTCAACGATGCAGACTACCAGTATCAGACCGCTGCCCAGGTTATAGACCAAAGAACCGCAGTGGGCCTCGCTCGGACTCCATGGGCCGACCTGCGATTCTTCCTCCCTGGGCCTGCACTTCCTGATCTTAATGATGTAAGTATCGCCATGAAGTAGAATTAGTAGAACTCCTCATTAAAACCAGCCAAAGATTTGTCACCAACTTCACAGAGTTTCTCAGCAGAGGACGGTCTGAGGCAGCTGCTCGCTTCTCTGCCACAGTCCGAGGTGGACAAGTGTGTTCAGTATTTCACGTCGCAGGCCCTCAGGGAGAGCACGCACTCGTTAGCAGCGCAGCGGGTAAAGAGAACATTAAAGACACATGACAAAAGTGCAATCCCGTTTTTATCTTCCAACGCGCCAAATTCTTTGTTCATTCTTTGTTCAAGGGTGGCCTGTGGTGTTTTGGTGGCAACGGGCTGCCCTACGCCCAGAGCCTCACCTCTGTTCCCTCTGAGAAGGTGGAGTCCTTCTGCCTACAAGCCCTAGTGCAGCACTCCAAGGTAAAATCAATGGAGAGACCCATCTACTAATCATTAGGGATGTAACAATGTCAGAATGTCGATATTATCACGGTATTAAAGTGGAAATGCACTTTTTGGGGAATTTTGCCTATCATTTTACAATCGTTATGAGGGTCAAGAACAAATGTTTTAGGGGTTTTTTTGCATTCTAATTCGTAATATTTGGCTTGTTCTATCTGGCTAGCAATGCATCTAATAGGAGAAATCAATTCTGCCTCTAAATCACTCAAAAAATGCATCCAAAATCCGCCAGCAATGCTTCGTTTATGTTCTGAACCTGTAAGATAACCAAGCTGTAGCGACATTGTTATTTAAAAAGCAAACACTGAGGAAATGTTTTTCTAGCATAGTAACACATCGCCTTGCGACAGGATGCTACGGCATTAGTCCTAAACTAGCTTCTGCGTCAGCAGCTGAATGTTTTTTGAGTTTGTAATGCAGAAGACAGTGCGATAGGACACCAATCCGTACTAACTAAAAAACATTAACAATCATATTACAGTATCTGTGAAGTGTTAGCCAACATTTCATGTTTTGTTTGTACACAGCTAGCTCAACAGTGTATGTCCTGTAGTTGTAAAAACAATAGCATGAAGTGCTGCATGTATCATGATGAATATTATGGTTACTCACTCAAGGGACATTTGTCCGTTTGGTCCAGCTGGCCGGGAACGTTTTTTTCCTGTTTATTTTGGGTAAACACTTCATTTCCATCGGCTTAGCTTTGCTCCAAACTACACATTTACACCGTCAAGTGACGCCGGTCCTGACTCTCTCGGCTTCTGTCAGCTCCAACGTTTCACCCTCTCTTCACGTTCGCTAAGCTTATAACTAAAGTTAAAGTTAAAGTTAAAGTACCAATGATTGTCACACACACACTAGGTGTGGCGAGATTATTCTCTGCATTTGACCCATCACCCTTGATCACCCCCTGGGAGGTGAGGGGAGCAGTGGGCAGCAGCGGTGGCCGCGCCCGGGAATCATTTTGGTGATTTAACCCCCAATTCCAACCCTTGATGCTGAGTGCCAAGCAGGGAGGTAATGGGTCCCATTTTTATAGTCTTTGGTATGACTCGGCCGGGGTTTGAACTCACAACCTACCGATCTCAGGGCGGACACTCTAACCACTAGGCCACTGAGTAGGAAGTTCATCCTCCATATATTTAGGTTCAAAATGATGAGGTTGTGAATACTCATTTATCCAAAAATAGTCATCTTCATCTTTTACCAAGTCTGCCATGAATGGAAAAAACATGCTTTTGTTTCTGGAAGTAGGAACACACATTTGTTGCTGGAAGTCGGAAGTGCGTTGGTATCGCAACGGAAATAAATACGCTGAGGAAATAAGTTCCAGTAATGCATAAAATAACTAAAATACGGTAAATCAATCCATCCATCCACGCTTGTCCCTCTCGGGGTAGCGGGGGGTGCTGGAGCCTATCTCAGTTGCATTCGGGCGGAAAGCGCGGTACACCCTGGACAAGTCGCCACCTCATCGCAATATTGTACATATTACTACATTATATATACACTTGCAGCGTGTATATACAATTTTGATGGAGGGTTTTGAAGGCTACAATGGTGGTGACTCCCATTAGCCGCATCTTGCAAGTGTTTTTTTTTTGTCTTTAGAATCCTGAAAAAAAATTAATGTGGTCTCATGTGTCATAATAATTTTGTTATTGATAAGCAACGTTTCAAAAAAAGTGCAGAATGTTTAGGATAAAGACACTTGCTGTAAATAAACATAAACCTCATCTTCAAATGTTCTAATCATATTTATCACTACAAACATATATTTTTAAGTGCAAAGAATAGTGGTTGAACGTCCACTGTTTCAAGCAGATGTTTTAAATAAACTTACAGTTGAGTTTTCTTTAAAGTGACAAACAATTAAATTGTAAAACAATAAATTTCAACTTTTACTTTCTGAGAAGCAGTGTCCTCTGCAGTGGACATTGTTTACATCAGTTTGGAAAATACAGTTTCTCAGGAAAAAATTAAATCACAATTTAACTTTTAATAATGTAAACACTTCACATATTGATGTTTAGCCTCGCTGACTTCAAATATCCTTTCCCTCGGCGCAGTGCGCCTTAACTGAGTCTGTTTTGACTTGGAACGCTCGGGACGCACGCTCGAGACGAACGCTCGGGACGAACGTTGCACGCTTTACCTCCGCCAAAGACGTTGTTTTCGCCAGGGTTTGTTTGTCTGTTTTTTAGAGTTGAGATTTAGTCTAACAGGGACGCATAACATAAAAGACTTACGCTTTGGACTTACTTGTTCTTGTTCTTATTTAAAAAAGGAATGTTAGTACAAATTATAGTGTCGCTAGTACTACAGCAAGTCGCGGCAACTAACACAAGTGCGCGGTGATCAGTTGGCCGAGATTGCCAGCCCCTGCGCAGAGGATTTTAGGAGATGTGGTTTATTTTCAGACCAGCAAAAGCACCAGAAAATAACTACACTCACCAAGTTTTTGTTTAACACATCATACATCACGGCATTATTGTGAAGATTTTGAAACCACAATACTGTTACATCCCTACTAGCCATAGTAGGCGTTAGTATTTGTTTCATGCCTTGCAGGTTCAAAGCCACTGTGACCACATAGTGTCCAACGGGGGTCTCCAGCTTCTTCAAAGGGTTTACCAGCTCAGGAGAGACTCCCAGAAGATTCAGAGGAACATTGTGCGAATCATTGGAAACCTGGCGCTCAATGAGAGCATTCACAAGGCCATCGTACAATCGGGTAACTTTCATTTGTCACATTGCACTAGGCCTGTATGGTATACCAGTTTCTTTAACCTTGTGTATTTTATCAATAGTAGTGTTGCTAGTATTTAATTTAGTAATTGTATTTGTCTCAATGCAGAGACCATGAGTGGCAACTGTAAACCGTAATACAGTTAATACAATGACAATAAAACTTTTTATTTAAATATGTTCTAAAATGATTTTAGATTATGGCAGGCTGTATGTAATCGGTTTAGGGTTTTTCTGTTAAAATAAAGCCAATCTAATTTTTTTATCCCTTTATTAAAAAAAAAAAGTATTGAAATACATATTGGTATGATGGTATCTTTTCGTTGGTATTGGGACGGTGGAAGAGGGGTTAGTGCATCTGCCTCACAATACGAAGGTCCTGAGTAGTCTTGGGTTCAATCCCGGGCTCGGGATCTTTCTGTGTGGAGTTTGCATGTCCTCCCCGTGACTGCGTGGGTTCCCTCCGGGTACTCCGGCTTCCTCCCACTTCCAAAGACATGCACCTGGGGATAAGTTGATTGGCAACACTAAATTGGCCCTAGTGTGTGGATGTGAGTGTGAATGTTGTCTGTCTATCTGTGTTGGCCCTGCGATGAGGTGGCGACTTGTCCAGGGTGTACCCCGCCTTCCGCCCGATTGTAGCTGAGATAGGCTCCAGCGCCCCCCGTGACCCCAAAGGGAATAAGCGGTAGAAAATGGATGGATGGATGGGACAACACTACATTGCACCCTAGAGCTTATGTTTTTAAACTGTACTGCTGTAAAATGGCCGCTATTTTTTTGTTACCAACCTCAAGGATGGGTGTCGGTCCTGGCCGAGATGATGCAATCTCCTCACGTCATGCAGGCGTCCCATGCAGCTCGCGCCCTCGCCAACCTAGACAGGGAGACGGTGAAAGAAAAGTATGAAGATGGGGTCTACATTCTACACCCGCAAACACGCGACAAGTAGGAGAAAACACCTTAGTTGTCCTTAAAATGTGTCCCTCTTATTATAAATACATATATATTTGAAATCACTTTTTGCCTTAATTTAAGACAGCCAATTAAAGCAGACGTGCTGTTTATCCACGGTGTCCTGGGGGCAGCCTTTAAGACATGGCGCCAGAAGGACAAAAGCGTGTTAGAGGAAGAGAACACCAAAGATGGCGGGGATGATTACACAGAGTGTTGGCCAAAGGTAAGATACCATAAAACTGTGTCTTATTGATTGTGATTGGGGATTATTGACTTATTGTGCTTTTTAATTGACAGTCATGGTTAGCTGCTGATTGTCCACATCTGAGGGTGTTATCAGTGGAATATGATAGCCACCTCAGTGACTGGATGGCTCAGTGTCCTGCTGAGAATCAAAGGTCTGGCTTATTTTACTTTGAGTACAACACATGACCTCTGTATAGTTAAAACTGGTAAATGGGTTATACTTTTATCGCGCTTTTCTACCTTGCTAATGCCACCCCATAATGTTATGGTTTAAAAATAGTATTTCCTCAAATCTAATACACACCGTTAGACTTGGACAAACGTTATTGCTCTGTAAAAGAAATTTTAACAGATAAATGCTGCACCTCAAACAGATGCTGATGGCGCAAAAGCACTAAACTGTAAGAGATACAGTTAACCATGTATCCCCCCGGATGTCTTTATAGCAACAAAAACTGCCTGCAGCAGACATGGCATCTGTAATCCTGAAGCTTAAAGAGAATGTCCCAAAAAATAAAAATAAAATAAAAATGTAATTCATAATAATACAATAATTATTATATATATTATAAATATTTTTGTTTTGTTTTTAATTATTGTAATCTAATATTTTAGCTACAAATGATGTCTTTGTAGAAATTCTGATAAATATATAATTCAATATTATTATAAAGGTGGATTTTTACAAAGTTCCCAGCCAGTGCGGAGCTTTTAGTGTTGGTCCAAATCCCAGATAAAGCTGTGGGTTGCGTTATCTGGCATAAAATCTTAAGTACTGTAAATAACATGTACATTTGTACCTGTATTAATGCTTTACACAGAATACGCGGATGCCCAAAGTGGGGCCCACCCAAAGCTTCCCAATTTGATACATATTTATACTGACCATGAATTGATTTACGTGGACAAGTTGAAAAACTTATTTGGGTGTTACCATTTAGTGGTAAATTGTACGGAATATGTACTGTACTGTGCCATCTACTAATAAAAGCTTCAATCAATCAATCAATGACCTCTTTCGAGCTCACATAATCACTGATGGTCATGTCCACAGGGCTAACGAGTTTCAATCTATTGAATGTGATGATCTCCACTTTTTTTATATGGTGGTATAGGGCTGCTTTATGTTTGAAATCGCTGTTTGGCCCATAACCCATTAGCCCATTTTCACTTTGGCACTTGAAGGCAACACATTTGGGCACCCCTGCCCTAATAGATGTGTGTTTATTTCTATTTGAGGAAACACTGTACAATAGTAATAATAATAAATCAGTTGATCATTTTAATAATTTTCTCTCTGCAGGAAGTCCTTGGCCAGCAGAAGCCAAGAGCTGCTGAAGAAGCTAAAGATGGCAGGGGTTGGAGACAGACCGGTGATCTGGGTAGCTCACAGTATGGGAGGTGTGCCATGTCTTTATCAGGCTCAAAATAAATTCGCTTTTGACATGTTTTCTTCATTTTCTTGTCAGGCTTGCTTGTGAAAAAAATGCTAATTGATGCCTCTGAAGACCCAGACATGCAGGACCTGTTAAGGAACACCAAGGGCATTTTGTTCTACAGTGTACCTCATCACGGCACCTTTATGGCAGAATACTCAGTCAATGTCCGATATCTCCTCTTCCCCTCCATCGAAGTCCAAGAGCTTTGCAAAGGTCTACCATTAAAGTCTGCAATTGATGTAAATGTTATCATGACACCTGTGATAAGTTGATGTGCTTTAATTAAGACTCACCAGCCCTGCGCGACCTGAACGAGAACTTCTTGAACATAGCCAAAGGGGAACAAATTAAGGTGTTAAGCTTTGCAGAGACGCTTCCCACAAACATCGGTCCTATGATCAAGATACTGGTGGTGCCAGCACAGTCAGCAAGTAAGTGAGGTCAGCTTGCGTTCATGTCATGAAAAAAAACACAGACCCCCCTCCTTACCTTCCTCGGGTTCCGATTGTAGACATTGGCATTGGGGACCTGATTGAAGTGGATGTGGATCATCTGAGCATCTGCAAGCCAGAGAAGAAGGAGTCATTCTTGTACAAGCGCAGCCTTCAGTTCATCCAGGAAACATTGCAGAGCTCCATCAGCCATTGACGACCACTTAACATACTTGAACCAGCCTCCTGGTCCCACAGAAATAACGACTAATGTAATTTTCGTGTAATGAGAATTAACATGAATAACCAGTGAAGAGTTATTCATTCTCTAAGCACAAAACTAAATGCAGATATCTCACTAATACCCAAAGCTTATTTAAAAGTTGATCATGGCAACCCTTTTCTGTAAAAGGTATGCCCATGATTTTATTTCTTACACCTAAATTAGACCTTTTCTAACAATTAACTCAGTTTAAAAAAAAAATGGACTTACCCCTCAGTATTTAAGACCAATAGTATCATTTGGATTTTATTTGTGCATTTATATTTATGCTTTTTACTGAATAACAGTCATAATGATGATCCTAGTTTGATAACTGACAACTCAATAGGATTTTCATCTTCATTTTTTTTGTGGTCACACATTTCACAAGAGAACAATAAAATGTGTTCGGTTGGAGGCGTCATTTGAGTCTTTATCATTGTTTTAGTATGTTTTTTTTAACGAAGTTATCAATTAAACCGTCAATTGGCAAGCCCGGCTAACAATAATATGCTAATAGTTAGCTTTACATGTTGGCTAAAGAGCTAAAGTAGGATAGTCTTTATAATGTGTTTTTTGACAAGTAAAAGCAGCCCTGCAGGGTTTTTAATAGTACTATTATACATTTAACGGTTTTAAGTATTTTTTTTAAACACTGAAATTTTTTTTTTCGCAACCTTACCTCAAATTTAGTAAACACTAAACACCTGCAAAGAGTGAGCTACGGGGCGCATGCGCAATAGAGCATGACGCTCATTGTCCCTCCGCACTCGCCGTAGTCAAAAGTACAATGCGACACAAGCTAACTTAAGCGAACATTGGGCAAAAGAAGACTCCAGGTTGGTAAAGTTCACCAGTTTAAAGCCCCCAAATGTCATCTTATTGTCGCAGCTAGTTGCCGTACTGTAATGCCAAACATCGAAATACAGCGGTAAGTGTTTTAAACATGTAGTCAGCATGCAGTGGCTAACATTAGCTTAGTTTATTTCGTCAAGGGGTCATGCTAATGCGTTATCAGTATTTGTGTACTGTCTTTGTGCTTAATGTTTGCTATCTTTCAAATACGAATGTTATTTTTTGGTCCAACAGGTGACTCAATTTAATATCCAAGACAGCCAGCCAGTATGGTCAACGTGCACAAAGGTGTTCTTGTTGAATGGTAAAAACAAAACGCCTGTTGTATTTGTGGGCTGTTTTTTTGTTGTCGTCTTATTTTTCCTCATGCCTTATTTACTCAGCGACCCTGCCATGAAACAGTTCCTCCTGTTCCTGGATGAAACCATGGCCCTGGGGAAGAAGTTTATCTTAAAGGACTTGGACGACACACACGTGTTCATCCTGTCAGAGGTGGTCCAGACCCTGCAGGAGAGAGTGGGAGAGCTCATGGACCAGAACTCCTTTCCCGTCACACAGAAATGAGATTATTTTCAAGAATAATCCCTTTTGTTTGGAGCTTCTGACCGAGAAGTGTCTGCCAGTTTTATGTTTTAAGGTACAGTAATTTAATACTTCTCTTTTTGCGTCATTCAAATGACAAGGAAATGAATTCTCCTTTCTTTTAGAGCAAATGCGTCAAGGCCCGGGGCCCAGACGTGGCCTGCACAAACCTGGATACAATGTGCGCCAATAAAGCACTTCATCTTTCTCAGAATCAGAATACCTTTATTGTCATTGTATGGAAACAACAAAATTGGACAGCAATCCAGCTCAGTGCTTTTAAAACAAACCTACATCAAATAGTCTTAAGACAACAACAATAATAAAACAATTGAACATTTAAAAACATAATAAAATGTTAAAAAAAAAACATATTGCACAGTAGATCTTTATCAGAGGTAAGCAAGTAATAAAGTGGTGAGTGTTCAGGTAAGTGCAGAGTTTAGGGCAATAACAGCTCTAGGATAGAATCTGTTTTTCAGTCTATTTGTCCTTGCTTTGATGGTGTTATAACGCCTCCCTGAGGGCAAGAGTTCAAGCCAGTGGTGACCTGGGTGTGATGAGTCCTTGAGGATGCTGTTTGCTCTCCTGTTCTGGCTAGATGTATTTTTAATTTTTGTATTTTCAAATTTGAGAGAAAAATGTACTACATACAATTGCATATGTCAGGAACTTGCATGTTAGCAGAATGCAAATGCAGAAAGCGTTGTGCAGGTCAATGAATGTCATTATTTACTTTAAGAGCAAAAGACAGTAGAAATTAAAGGCTAGTGCAGGGGTCGGCAACCCAAAATGTTGAAAGAGCCATATTGAACCAAAAATACTAAAATAAAATCTGTCTGGAGCCACAAACAATTAAAAGCCTTATAAAAATGTTTTATAATGAAGGCAACACATCATGTAAGTGTCTGTATTAGCTATATTAGCCTACTATCAAAGGCTGACGCAAATCTTTGTTGACAGAAATGTTGTATTCTAATTTTTATTCTACACATTGTTGCAACATTGGAAGTTAGTAAAAAGGAGGCTTCTCACAGGATGAGATAACTTCTGGAAATTACTGGCTCACAATGGCCAAAGGTGTGTGTGTATATACAGGTAAAAGCCAGTAAATTAGAATATTTTGAAAAACTTGATTTATTTCAGTAATTGCATTCAAAAGGTGTAACTTGTACATTATATTTATTCATTGCACACAGACTGATGCATTCAAATGTTTATTTCATGTAATTTTGATGATTTGAAGTGGCAACAAATGAAAATCCAAAATTCCGTGTGTCACAAAATTAGAATATTACTTAAGGCTAATACAAAAAAGGGATTTTTAGAAATGTTGGCCAATGTTGTTCAACTCTTCTGCGTTTTTGGGTCTGGCATTCTGCATCTTCCTTTTCACAATACCCCACAGATTTTCTATGGGGCTAAGGTCAGGGGAGTTGGCGGGCCAATTTAGAACAGAAATACCATGGTCCGTAAACCAGGCACGGGTAGATTTTGCGCTGTGTGCAGGCGCCAAGTCCTGTTGGAACTTGAAATCTCCATCTCCATAGAGCAGGTCAGCAGCAGGAAGCATGAAGTGCTCTAAAACTTGCTGGTAGACGGCTGCGTAGACCCTGGATCTCAGGAAACAGAGTGGACCGACACCAGCTGGACTGCTGCTGAGTGGTCCAAAGTCATGTTTTCTGACAAAAGCAAATTTTGCATTTCCTTTGGAAATCGAGGTCCCAGAGTCTGGAGGAAGACAGGAGAGGCACAGGATCCACGTTGCCTGAAGTCTAGTGTAAAGTTTCCACCATCAGTGATGGTTTGGGGTGCCATGTCATCTGCTGGTGTCGGTCCACTCTGTTTCCTGAGATCCAGGGTCAACGCAGCCGTCTACCAGCAAGTTTTAGAGCACTTCATGCTTCCTGCTGCTGACCTGCTCTATGGAGATGGAGATTTCAAGTTCCAACAGGACTTGGCGCCTGCACACAGCGCAAAATCTACCCGTGCCTGGTTTACGGACCATGGTATTTCTGTTCTAAATTGGCCCGCCAACTCCCCTGACCTTAGCCCCATAGAAAATCTGTGGGGTATTGTGAAAAGGAAGATGCAGAATGCCAGACCCAAAAACGCAGAAGAGTTGAAGGCCACTATCAGAGCAACCTGGGCTCTCATAACACCTGAGCAGTGCCAGAAACTCATCGACTCCATGCCACGCCGCATTAACGCAGTAATTGAGGCAAAAGGAGCTCCAAGCAAGTATTGAGTATTGTACATGCTCATATTTTTCATTTTCATACTTTTCAGTTGGCCAACATTTCTAAAAATCCCTTTTTTGTATTAGCCTTACACAATATTCTAATTTTGTGACACACAGAATTTTGGATTTTCATTTGTTGCCACTTCAAATCATCAAAATTAAATGAAATAAACATTTAAATGCATCAGTCTGTGTGCAATGAATAAATATAATGTACAAGTTACACCTTTTGAATGCAATTACTGAAATAAATCAAGTTTTTCAAAATATTCTAATTTACTGGCTTTTACCTGTGTGTGTGTGTGTGTGTGTGTGTGTGTGTGTGTATATATATATATATATATATATATATATATATATATATGTGTGTCCAAGTTTAAGGAAACGGCAGGCTGTCTTCTAATGGATTTATTACAATCTTTGTAAGCTGGGTAACAGTTGCTGTGATCTGGAAAATAAAGATAATGTGTCATGAGACATGCAAATATAAATTAAATACATAGAGGACATTAAGGAAATTAAATGAGCTCAAATATACCTACGAATGAGGCATAATACAATATGTACATACAGCTAGCCTAAATAGCATGTTCGCATCGATTAGCTTGCTGTCATGCACTGACCAAATATGTCTGATTAGCACTCCAACAAGTCAATAACATCAGCAAAGCTCACCTTTGTGCATTCACGCACAGCATGAAACGTTTGGTGGGCAAAATGAGACAAAGAAGGAGTGGCATTAAACACGTCTTTCTGTGGCAGCATCGGAGAAAGTTGTGCATGTAAACAAACTACAATGAGTTCATGAATTGCTGAAATTAATAGAACAAAACGGTGCTTTCCAAATACTCATCAGTGAAGCATGTTTAATATAAACAGTGGGATTTCTAATTAGGAATGTTTGCGTCATGTTTTTTCTCCTACAGAAAATGTATTAAAACAAAAATATGTTTTTCTTCATCTTTTTCCATTTTCACACATCTCTGAAAGAGGTCCAGGGAGCCACTAGGGCGGCGCTAAAGAGCCGCATGGGGCTTTATGACCCTTTATGACTTGCTAGTGCAAGGCATGTAGCGGCAGTGGTGTAAATACATGCACACTGACAAAAGACAAGTAGTTTTTCTCCTGCAAGTCGTCTCTGGTGTCTGTATCTTGGGGTTGCAACTATTTCTCCTAAACTTATGCAACAAGATATTCCAAGCATATTTAAATATCTGCTTTCCACCTTGTCTTATGATTTTAAAGCAAGTTATCAAATGCATATGCAATTGTGTAATGATGTGAATCATAATGAGGTAATTATAATTTTTTGTATGTATACAGTATATTGCCTATAATATGCCCTCTGAGGGCAATCATAACTGCGATGTGGCCTTCAATGAAAATGAGTTTGACATCCCTGTTTTAGAGTGAGATTGTGTGCTACTGGCGAGAGAACCATGGGTCGACATGGGCTAAGTCACAGGTGTCAAACTCAAGGTCTGAGGGCCAAATCTGGCCCCGCCACATTATTTTGTGGCCCGCGAAAGCCTGGAAATGTGTTAATAAAATGTTTAATCTTTTCTTACTAAATATATTTGTTTTTCCCTTTTGACATTAAAAATCATGTACTGCATGCAATAGCATATTTTCAATTTAAATCAAAATTTTATATTATGTATTCCAAAAATATTTTTGGTTAAAATAAAGAAATACTGTACTTATATATATCTGCTTGACTAATGATTTCAAAACAAATGATCAATCAAATTGTAGACTGTAAAATTGACAATACATTTTACGGTTAAATTCCGCCGACTGAGTTTTTTACCGTAAAATCAACTTTGGTACTGTTTATTTCCATACTCAGTAAGACACTAAAACATTGAAAAACAGACAAAAAAACCTTCAAACAAGATTTTACGGTTTAAAAAAAACAAACTGGCAGCTCTGTTGCTTGAGTTTTACCGCTAAAAACAGTGGTATTGTTTTTCCATTCCATGTATTCAATTTTTTTTATATGCTGTAAAAAAACACTGCTTTTACTGTACAATTCTGGTGACTGAGCTGCCAGTTTTTAAAGTAAAGTTTAATTTTGGTTTTTTTGCAGCTCGTGTAAAAAAAATATATTGTTAATGTATTATATATATATATATATATATATATATATTACTCATTGTTAAACGCGGCCCTCTAAGGGCAACCATAACTGCGATGTGGCCCTCAATGAAAACAAATTTGACACCCCTGGGCTAAGTGAACTCCTAACAATGGGGAGCAGCTGGTGAAGATAATGACTTGGCCATTGGTGGTACTCTATTGGCAAACAAGAGCAAGTTGTCATGGACATCACCGGATGGGAAGACAAAAAGCCAAATCGACCACATTATCATAAATAACAAATGGAAACGTTCTCTACAGGATGTACAGGTGATGCACAATGTCGATGTTGGCAGCGACCACAACCTTGTGGTTATAGTGACACATAGAAGGCAATTGAGGAAAGGAAATCACTCAAGAAGACAATTTTAAAATGTTAATCACCATGGAGAGGACATGGAAGGTAAAAGGAGCAGCAAGAAAAGACAAATGTCGCTATGGCAGAAGAAGCTGAGTTTGCTGCTCACCAAAAAGACATGGAAACAGTATACAAGACCACCAAGAATCTACAGTGGTTCAAGGTCCCTCCCAGGATATGCCAGTGAATGCTAAAGATGGAACAATAATCATAGAAGAGCGTGCGAATCTGCATAGATGGAAAGAGCTCTTTTAGGAAATTCTTAACCAGCCAGATCCATCGCTGGTTTCTGACATTCCTGAGGCAGAAGAAGACCCGATATCAACATGGGAGAAGTCAAGGAGGCCATCCAAAAACTAAGGAATGGAAAAGCCCCCTGAAAGGATGGTTGGTACATGTCCAGAAATGCTGAGGGCGGAAGATAAAGATACGCCTCACATCCTCAAGAACATCCTTCAGGACATATGGAACAGCGAGACAGCACCAGATGACTGGAAAACTGGTATCATCGTCAAATTGCCAAAGAAAGGGAACCATGGGGAATGCAACAATTGGAGAGGCATCACTACTCTCGCTAAATTTTCTGCCACGTTATTGTCCAATGTATTAAGACAGCATTAGACACCATACTACGATATCAGCAAGCAGGCTTCAGGAAAAGAAGGTCCTGTAGAGAACATCTTCGTTCTTCGCCAAATACTGGAACAATCAAATAAATGGACCAGCTCACTCTACATTCATAGATTGAAAGGAAGCGTTTGACAGACTCCATCGCAACTCACTCTGGATGATCTTGAGACACTACGGCCTTCCAAAGAAGCTGGTCAACATGGTCCAGTCTCTCTACAAGAACTTTGAATGCTGTGTCATCTACCGTACATCAATGAGCTGAAGGAGCCTTTCGGGGTGGAAACAGGAGTAAAACAAGGATGCATTCTGTGGCCCATATTGTTCTCCCTGGTGATTGACTGACTGATGCAATGCAGTGCTAAAGGAGAGCGCAGAGGCATCCAGTGGACTCTCACGTCAGTCTTGGAAGATTTGGATTACGCAGATGATATAGCTTTACTTTCACACCAGTACCAAGATGCACAACAAAAGACAAGACCGCCTCAGCAGGAAGGGAAACTAGCATTGGCCTAACAGTCAAAAAAAAGAGGACCATGGTCCTGATAACACTGCAAACACCAACCGTATCACTGTGAATGGAAATCCAATAGACCGGGGGTCAGCAACCCGCGGCTCTTTAGCACCGCCCTAGTGGCTCGCTGGAGCCTTTTCAAAAATAGAAAAAGATGGGGGTAAAAATAAATGTTTTGTTTTAATATGGTTTCTTTAGAGGGCCAAACATGACACAAACCTTCCTAATTGGGCCGTTTTGTCCTACTAATTTCGCCGGTCCTTGAACTCACCGTAGTTTGTTTGCATGTACAACTTTCTCTGACGCTGCCGCAGAAAGACGTGTTTTATGCCACTCTTTCTTTGTCTCCTTTTGTCCACCAAATGTTTTATACTGTGCGTGAATACACAAAGGTGGGCTTTGTTGATGTTATTGCCTTGTGTGGAGTGCTAATCACACATATTTGGTCAGTGCATGACTGCAAGCTAATCGATGATAACATGCTATTTAGGCCAGCTGTATGTACATAATGCATCGTTATGCCCCATTTGTAGTTATTTGCTGCGATGAGGTGGCGACTTGTCCAGGGTGTACGCCGCCTTCCGCCCGATTGTAGCTGAGATAGGCTCCAGCGCCCCCCGCGACCCCGAAGGGAATAAGCGGTAGAAAATGGATGGATGGACAATGTCCTCTGTGTATTTAATTTATTGTTGCATGTCTCATGACATTATCGGTATGTAATATTGGCTGCATTTCTGATAGTTGTTTGTGTGCCACATTGTTCCAGACCACAGCAAAAGTTACTTGCAAAGATTGTAATAAATCCATTACAAGAAGACAACATGCTGTTTTCTTGGACACACACATATATACCTTTTGGCCATTCTAATCCAGTAATTTCCAGGAGTTGTCTCACCCTCTGAGAAGCCTCCATTTTACTAATGTTTTCCAATGTTGTAAACATATGTAGAATAAATATTACATTACAACATTTCTGTCAACAAAGATTTGTGTCAGCCTGCGACAAATAGTCATTTTGATAGTAGGCTAATATAGACACTTATACAATGTGTTGCCTCTATTATAGCACTTATGTAAGACTTTTAACTTTTTGTGGCTCCAGACAGATTTTTTTTTTTGTATTTTCGGTCCAATATTCTGGCTCCTTCAACATTTTGGGTTGCCGACCCCTGCAAAAGACAAAGTCCTGTACGTCCTTGATCTGGGCAGCAAGATGACCGCAAATGGTGATTGCAATATGGAGGTCAATACAAGAATCGGCAAAGTGAATCAAACCTTTGCTTAGCTCAAATCTATCTGGAGATCAACTGGACTTAGCATCCACACAAAGTTAATGATCTTCAAGAGCAATGTTTTAATCGTCCTCCTGTATGGCTCAGAATGTTGGAAAACCACTTCATCCATTGAAAGCAAGTCAGATTTTTTCCAAAATAAGTGCCTGCATCGCATCTTTAGGATATTCTGGCCAAACACCATTTTAAATGGAAAAACTCTGGGAAAGAACATTGAAGAGACCACCCACATTTGACGATGGAGATGTGCCAGAGAAGATCCCTTTATTGGATGCTTATATGGGAGGAGAAACCGACTGTCCCCAGAGTAGAGGCTGACAGGGACAGATGGAAATTCCTTGCTTTGCCTCAAGCGCCAGGTGGCCCAGAAGAGGACTGAGTGAGTGTGTGATGCATAATCCATTTTCTATACAGTTTTTCATCATTAAGGTGACAGGTGAGATCGAGTCTATCTTAGGCTGACTTTTGGAGAGCTCTGTCATCTGTCATCATAGTTCAGATAAACGGCATATTATTAGATAAATAACTTTTTAAAAGGATTGTAAGTATAAGTGAGGATGAATAATGTATTTAAATTAAAAATAACATTTATTTACAATTTAACAAAAAAACTACAGTAACACCATCCATCCATCCATTTCCTACCGCTTGTCCCACACAATTTAATAATTCAAAGGGATATGTGAAAGCATCATAATGAACTTGCGAACAACAAACTTTTTTTCATTTAGCTGATACGACAGTTGACGTGAAGAAGTCGTTTAGCGTTCAGTGCTTTATGTGGGCGGATGTCTTTATGACGTCGATATTAGTCAATTACCCTGACTGCAACAAGTATTTCCATTTTATTGAGGACTTCCGATCTAAACACTTTTCCCTGGTTCAACTACTGGCATCAAATAATATATGAATCTATTATATTTGTATACATAATACATTCAACGTTAGAACGAAAGCTCAATTTTACAGGCGATGTCAAAGACGCAATGTGAATGCTTTTATTGTGTAAAACCAATACCGGAAGTTTTGATCTGAGCTGACCTACTTCTGCACAGAATGGACGAAGGCGGAGAAGATGAAGTGAGTGACATTCATACAATATAAACTTTATTGTGTTTACATGTGTCATTTGTAACATTTAATGTCTCACAATTAGGGCTAACAGTTTTCATATCTTCTCGTCAACGCCAATAAACGTACATTCTTTAACTCTCTCACCAACAGACTACTTTTGTCGTGGAAGACGTGACCAAGCTAATAAAAGACGTAAGTAGGACAAAATGTACACAAATACAATAAATAATGCATATTAGTGGTGTTTGTTGTTAATGCTACTATCTAACGAGCTCACCGTGTCGCGTTAGCTAACTCTTGGTTGCTATGGATACGGTAACAACGCACTGTTGCTATGTGAACACAGTTATTAGTAGTGGTGCAAGGGAGTTCATAGTGCGGCCCGCGCGACGTTTATGGGCCGTTTGAACAAAAAAACGTGTATTTTTGTAGTTAATTTGACAAAATATGCACATTAGTGGAGTTTGTTGTTAATGCTACTAGCTAACAAGCTCACCGTGTCGTGTTAGCTAGCTCTTGGTTGCTATGGATACGGTAACAACTTTGCTATGTGAACACAGTTACCTGTTAGTAGTGGTGCAGGGGACTCCATAGTGCGGCCCGCGGGACATTTATGGGCCGTTTGAACAAAAAAAACCCGTGTATTTTTGTAGTTAATTTTCCAAAAATATGCATATTAGTGGTGTTTGTTGTTAATGCTACTAGCTAACGAGCTCACTGTGTCGCGTTAGCTAACTCTTGGTTGCTATGGATACGGTAACAACGCACTGTTGCTATGTGAATACAGTTACCTGTTGGTAGTGGTGCAGGGGACTCCATAGTGCGGCCCGCGTGACGTTTATGGGCCGTTTGAACAAAAAACATGTATTTTTGTTGTTAAATTGACAAAATATGCACATTAGTGGGGTTTCTTGTTAATGGTACTAGCTAACGAGCTCAACGTGTCACGTTAGCTAGCTCTTGGTTGCTATGGATACGGTAACAACTGTTGCTATGTGAACACAGTTACCTGTTAGTAGTGGTGCAGGGGACTCCATAGTGCGGCCTGCAGGACATTTATGGGCCGAATAAAAACGTGTATTTTGGTAGTTACATTTACAAAATATGCATATTAGTGGGGTTTGTTGTTAATGTTACTAGCTAACGAGCTCAACACGTCGCGTTAGCTAACTCTTGGTTGCTATGGATACGGTAACAACGCACTGTTGCTATGTGAACACAGTTACCTGTTAGTAGTGGTGCAGGGGACTCCATAGTGCGGCCCGCGCGACGTTTATGGGTCGTTTGAACAAAAAACATGTATTTTTGTTGTTAAATTGACAAAATATGCACATTAGTGGGGTTTGTTGTTAATGCTACTAGCTAACAAGCTCAACGTGTCACGTTAGCTAGCTCTTGGTTGCTATGGATACGGTAACAACTGTTGCTATGTGAACACAGTTACCTGTTAGTAGTGGTGCAGGGGACTCCATAGTGCGGCCCGCGGGACATTTATGGGCCGTTTGAACAAAAAAAAAACGTGTATTTTTGTAGTTAATTTTCCAAAAATATGCATATTAGTGGTGTTTGTTGTTAATGCTACTAGCTAACGAGCTCACTGTGTCGCGTTAGCTAACTCTTGGTTGCTATGGATACGGTAACAACGCACTGTTGCTATGTGAATACAGTTACCTGTTAGTAGTGGTGCAGGGGACTCCATAGTGCGGCCCGCGTGACGTTTATGGGCCGTTTGAACAAAAAACATGTATTTTTGTTGTTAAATTGACAAAATATGCACATTAGTGGGGTTTCTTGTTAATGGTACTAGCTAACGAGCTCAACGTGTCACGTTAGCTAGCTCTTGGTTGCTATGGATACGGTAACAACTGTTGCTATGTGAACACAGTTACCTGTTAGTAGTGGTGCAGGGGACTCCATAGTGCGGCCTGCAGGACATTTATGGGCCGAATAAAAACGTGTATTTTGGTAGTTACATTTACAAAATATGCATATTAGTGGGGTTTGTTGTTAATGTTACTAGCTAACGAGCTCAACGCGTCGCGTTAGCTGACTCTTGGTTGCTATGGATACGGTAACAACGCACTGTTGCTATGTGAACACAGTTACCTGTTAGTAGTGGTGCAGGGGACTCCATAGTGCGGCCCGCGCGACGTTTATGGGTCGTTTGAACAAAAAACATGTATTTTTGTTGTTAAATTGACAAAATATGCACATTAGTGGGGTTTGTTGTTAATGCTACTAGCTAACAAGCTCAACGTGTCACGTTAGCTAGCTCTTGGTTGCTATGGATACGGTAACAACTGTTGCTATGTGAACACAGTTACCTGTTAGTAGTGGTGCAGGGGACTCCATAGTGCGGCCTGCAGGACATTTATGGGCCGAATAAAAACGTGTATTTTGGTAGTTACATTTACAAAATATGCATATTAGTGGGGTTTGTTGTTAATGCTACTAGCTAACGAGCTCAACGCATCGCGTTAGCTGACTCTTGGTTGCTATGGATACGGTAACAATGCACTGTTGCTATGTGAACACAGTTACCTGTTAGTAGTGGTGCAGGGGACTCCATAGTGCAGCCCGCGGGACATTTATGGGCCGAACAAAAAACGTGTATTTTGGTAGTTAAATTTTCAAAATATGCATATTAGTGGGATTTGTTGTTAATGCTACTAGCTAACGAGCTCAACGTGTCGCGTTAGCTAACTCTTGGTTGCTATGGATACGGTAACAACGCACTGTTGCTATGTGAACACAGTTATTAATAGTGGTGCAGGGTACTCCATAGTGTGGCCCGCGGGACATTTATGGGCCGTTTGAACAAAAATCGTGTATTTTTGTAGTTAAATTGACAAAATATGCATATTAGTGGGGTTTGTTGTTAATGTTACTGGCTAACGAGCGCACTCGCTCTTGGTTGCTATGGATATGGTAACAACTTTACTATGTGAACACAGTTACCTGTTAGTAGTGGTGCAGGGGACTTTATAGTGCGGGACATTTATGGGACCGTTTGAACAAAAAACGTGTATTTTTGTAGTTAAATTTACAAAAATATATGTATTAGTGGGGTTTGTTGTTAATGCTACTAGATAACGAGCGCACCGTGTTGTGTTAGCTAGCTCTTGGTTGCTATGGATACAGTAACAACTTTGCTATGTGAACACAGTTACCTATTAATAGTGGTGCAGGGGACTCCATAGTGTGCCCCGCGGGACATTTATGGGCCGTCTGAACAAAAAAAGTGTATTTTTGAAGTTAATTTGACAAAATATGCATAATCGTGGGGTTTGTTTTTAATGCTACGAACTTACTGTGTCGTGTTAGCTAGCTCTTGGTTGCTATGGATACGGTAACAATACGGTAACACAGTTACCTGTTAGTAGTGGTGCAAGGGAGTTCATAGTGTGGCCCGCGGGACTTTTATGGGCCGTTTGAACAAAAATGTTGTATTTTTGTAGTTAAATTGACAAAATATGCATATTAGTGGGGTTTGTTGTTAATGCTACTAGCTAACGAGCTCACTTGTCACGTTAGCTAGCTCTTGGTTGCTATGGATATGGTAACCACGCACTGTTACTATGTGAACACAGTTACCTGTTAGTAGTGGTGCGGGGGACTCCATAGTGCGGCCCGCGGGACTTTTATGGGCCGTTTGAACAAAAATCGTGTATTTTTGTAGTTAAATTGACAAAATATGCATATTAGTGGGGTTTGTTGTTAATGTTACTGGCTAACGAGCGCACTCGCTCTTGGTTGCTATGGATATGGTAACAACTTTACTATGTGAACACAGTTACCTGTTAGTAGTGGTGCAGGGGACTTTATAGTGCGGGACATTTATGGGACCGTTTGAACAAAAAACGTGTATTTTTGTAGTTAAATTTACAAAAATATATGTATTAGTGGGGTTTGTTGTTAATGCTACTAGATAACGAGCGCACCGTGTTGTGTTAGCTAGCTCTTGGTTGCTATGGATACAGTAACAACTTTGCTATGTGAACACAGTTACCTATTAATAGTGGTGCAGGGGACTCCATAGTGTGCCCCGCGGGACATTTATGGGCCGTCTGAACAAAAAAAGTGTATTTTTGAAGTTAATTTGACAAAATATGCATAATCGTGGGGTTTGTTTTTAATGCTACGAACTTACTGTGTCGTGTTAGCTAGCTCTTGGTTGCTATGGATACGGTAACAATACGGTAACACAGTTACCTGTTAGTAGTGGTGCAAGGGAGTTCATAGTGTGGCCCGCGGGACTTTTATGGGCCGTTTGAACAAAAATGTTGTATTTTTGTAGTTAAATTGACAAAATATGCATATTAGTGGGGTTTGTTGTTAATGCTACTAGCTAACGAGCTCACTTGTCACGTTAGCTAGCTCTTGGTTGCTATGGATATGGTAACCACGCACTGTTACTATGTGAACACAGTTACCTGTTAGTAGTGGTGCGGGGGACTCCATAGTGCGGCCCGCGGGACTTTTATGGGCCGTTTGAACAAAAAACATGTATTTTTGTAGTTAATTTGACAAAATATGCACATTAGTGGGGTTTGTTGTTAATGCTACTTGCTAACAAGCTCACCGTGTCACGTTAGCTAACTCTTGGTTGCTATGGATACGGTAACAACGCACGTTTGCTATGTAAACTGTTACTTATTAGTAGTGGTACAGGGGAGTTCATATTGCGGCCTGCGGGACATTTATGGGCTGTTTGAACAAAAATTGTGTATTTTGTAGTTAATTTGACAAATATGCATATTCGTGGGGTTTGTTGTTAATGCTACTGGCTAACGAGCTCACCGTGTCGTGTTAGCTAGCTCTTGGTTGCTATGGATACGGTAACAATACGGTAACAGTTACCTATTAGTAGTGGTGCAAGGGAGTTCATAGTGTGGCCCGCGGGACATTTATGGGCCGTTTGAACAAAAAAAAAAGTACATTTTTGTATTTAACTTTACACTCACTTTGTTCCACATGCTATGTCGTGCTGCAGTCCATAGAAACAGTCATTGGAGGAAACGCGTATCAACACGTCAGAGTAAACCAGTGGAGCACAAGCGTTGTGGAGCAGTGCCTAAGTCAACTCTGCAAGCTTGGAAAACCCTTCAAATATATCGGTTTGTGATTCAACAAAAATGTCACGATGATTCCAGTGCTTGTATGTCTATTTGATTGTGTTATTTTCTGTGAAGTCACCTGTGTCATCATGCAGAACAACGGAGCTGGTCTCCAAACAGCCAGCTCGTGCTTTTGGGACAACTCAACTGACGGTACACGAATAAAATATTGCCGTGATTTGTTAGCATTTGTTGTATTGTTTTCTGCCGTTATTATCCACTGTTACCAAGGATTGTAGTGGTCTTGTCTAACACCCCTTGTTTGTGTTGTCTTTTTGGCAGGAAGCTGTGCGGTAAAATGGGAGAACAAGTCCATGTGCTGCATCGTTAGTGTTTTTGGCTTGGCCATTTAAAAATGAAGAATGTTTGGCCATGTTGGCTTTTTTTGTCATGCATAATCAAATACAATTATTTGAAAGAAAAAAAAAAAGCTTCATGTCCAGCTTTTATCCAATTTATTTGAATGACACCAGGACCCACAATCTCATAAAACCTTTGAAGGCTAGTTCACTTGAAACACCTGTCCATTGTCAATAAGTTGACTCCGAAAAAGGAAGTGTTATGTATGTCAAGAAAAGGCACCACGTTGATGTACAATACACGTTTGTTTTGGCTCCTTGTAAACTTTTGACAAAACAAAGGGTGGCACATGTTAATATGAGAATATATTAATATTACACTAAATATAAAGGCAAAGATGTTTGGCCAGTGTTTTCACCATAATTATGTAAGAAATAGTTAACATACTTAATTCAGTAGTGGATAAACAATACAGTATAAACGTTTTCTAACTAAATAAAACCTACACAAGTGCAATTACAAAAATGTCTTCACAAAAAGATACTGCCTTCAAAAAATGCTTTTAACAGCCTTCATAAATGTTTACATATCAAGCACAAATTTGGCTTATAAACACAGCTTTGGCACTTCACAATATTTTTAAAGTTCAGATACGGCCGCTGCTTTTTAATTCCAACAATCAGGTATTCTCTTTCGCTTACACAGCAGCGTGAACCAACAGTACAGAGATATCAGTAGTTTAACTCAAAGCATAATAACTAGAGATTGTCTCTACAAATAAGGGCAAAAAATTCCCTGGGTAACATTAGCATTTTTCATTTTTAACTCGATTTGTAAGTGTTTCAGAGGAGAATTAGGGCCACTTTAGAGAGAAAGTAACAACAAAATAAAGTTAAGAATATGAAGAGAAATAAATATTTGAAGAAAAAGGTAATTACTTAAAAGTGATACTTTTATCAGAAAAGATATCAAAGAATAAAGTCCAAAATAATATTACCAGAAAAGGTATGAGAAACAATTTTACAATAAAATAAAATTATTGTAGTTTGTCATTTTATGACAAAAAAATTATATATTTTATAAAACTGTTACAACATTTTAAATTAATTACAAGTAAAAAACAAACATTTATATAGAAAGAAGACCTTTTGCTCCTCATGTAAAACATCTGTTTTTCCATTATTTTTTAATGATAATGCTGTAACAAAGAATTAAACAACTAAAAAACAAAATTAAACAATTAAAATATTACAAGAAAGTGTTTCCTCTTGAGGAAATACGTCTGTGTTTTTCCATTAAAAATGTTAAAAAGTATATATTTTAATGATAATGCTGTAACAAAGAATTAACCAACTAAAGAACAAAATTAAACAAGTAAAATATTACAAGAAAGTGTTTCCTCTTGAAGAAATACGTTTGTTTTTTCCATTTAAAATGTAAAAAAACAAAAAAAAAAACGTTTTGAACAGTAATTGGATAGAGTGGCCCTATTACTCCCAAGTAATGAAGAAATGCTGGTGGTGAATGAAAAAGAAAGTTTTAAGTGGTGACATGCCACTATATCCAGTGAAATTACAGTACATTCTGGAAAAGTGGTCCTTTTTAAAAAAAATATGTTTATGTACACTTCCAGCGTGGAAAATACTTCTTATTTACACTTGATATATTTTTCTGTGCGTTTCCCACCCGAGCCCAATCAGTCGCTGTCGCTCTCGTCCTGGAAGTTGGCGGCTGCTTTAATTGCACGTCCGTTTTGTAAAGGCATTTCCTCAAAATCGCTCCTTTAAAAAAAAAAAAAAAAAAATACACCCTAAGTTTTAACATTGGATGCACCCCAACGAAAGTAGGAAGTCGACTGAACACGTACCCGTAGATTACGTCGTCGTCCGAGTCGTTCAGCATGGAGAAAGCAGGATTATCTTTCAGCTGGGAGTCTAGAAGAAAAACATGCGTCAATCAACAATCTGTTATTACAGTGAACTTCAAATGGCGGGATAGAACCTACCATAAAGGGCATTGTTGGAGGGAGAGTAGACAAATGCTAATGTGTACAAGTAGAAATTGAGGAGGCCGTAAAAGGACAAAAACTCTGCTGGTATGTCTGGAGTTAAGGAGAACCTGCTACGAAATACAAACATTAAAAAGTACAGCATGATTGTGCAAAGGAGATTGATTCAATTGTGTGTCACTTCAGCCAATAGAGAAATACTCTCCATTACTCATTTGATCCACTTTTGAGCTTTTGTCAAAAAAAAAGGCTTTGCTGCACATCTTAAACTAAATCCAACGGTTAGCTACAGAAGTGGGAGGTGTGTGTGAGCATTTTGTTTTTCTTCAGCGCATAGGCTAACCTAGCATGATGTTGCTGTTAGTGCAGAGCTGGGCAAATATTTTGACTCGGGGGCCACATTGAGAGAAAAAAAGTGTCTTGGGGGGGCCAATGTGTATGTGTGTATAAATTATATGTACACATTTAGCTGTAAAAACCTGCTGTACAGAATGTGTGTTTGGGTCCCTTTTTTTCAGGAACACATACTAAAAGTCAAATGTCTGATAGAGTTCTAAAAACGTTATGACAGACTGCCTCAAAAAAAGGAATGGCATTTTACAGTTTTTTACTGAATGGTACACCCAAAATGTACATTCAAATAAAGAAAGTTGGATTTACAATATTAACTATGAACAATAAAACACTGAATATTAACAACATATGAACGTCGCTCCTCTTTTACTTCTCAGACCAGCTCCTCAATAGTTGTGTATCTTTTACAATCAAGCAAAACACAAGAAAAATGTAAAAAACAGCAAAATATGAATGCAAAGTGTAATAAACACCTACAATATGATAATATTATCACTTTTATGCAGAACTCTGATGTAAAAATCTGCTTCCGCATCGGTTTCTGCCACACGCGTTTCGGGCTGTCTGCTCTGAAAACAAACCCCACCCACTCTGCTTTGTTTCTGGTCTGACCTGCTGTGACGTAGATTACCGTAATAACTCGTATAACACCCAAAAGTGCAGATTTCAACCGTTGAAATACTTTCTATAGTTGAAGACCTACGGTCAGTTAAAAACAGAACTGCACATAATAATAGTGGCCACAGTTTTGATGTTAAAGGTCTAAAAAAATGATGTTGTAGCATTGTGGCTCACAAAGCTATAATATGCGAGTGTTGCTAGCAATTGTGTCCTCCTGGCTCACTCCTTAATGTTACGCTCTTGTATGTGACATATGGAGTCTATTACAGTGAACAAGTGCAGCGATACAGTGTGTATGTAAAAAGTGAGTACATTTCACGATGGCTTCGAGACAGGAGTGGACAAACCCATCTCATTAGCACTAAAGCTACAAACACAGAAAACAAGCATTATTATTCAAATAAACCGAGCATGAAGTCTAGAACGTGTACACCACACTTCCGATCCAATATTGTGGTCATTAAAGGATATAGTTCTGATAGTGGGTGGACAACTCGGCCACAAAGTTGTCCTGAAGGGCCTTGGCACCAAACCTCAAGTAGAGAATGACCAAGCTGCGGCACAAAAAGACAAATAAGAGGATTCCAACCTGCTATGCTGAGCACTTATCAGATTGCATGACTTGAACACACCTTATGGCGAGCACCACTGATGTCAGCGCTGTCAGGAACTTTAGCCGCAGGTCTACACACAATTTAGACAACAATTCAACATTTGACAAAAAATACAGCTGTAAAGCTGCACACAATGACTTAACATATCTTTTGTAAAGTATGATAGTCATTTTCTCCTTTCGCTTTGTTTTGAGCGACACTGACCTAAAGAAATGTCAATACTTAAGTCCAGCATCATCACACACTTTGGTTAACTTCCCTTTACACTTGGTACATCAACGAATGCTAAAGATTGACACGTGCGGCACATCGTGTTTATTGTGTCTGCATACATTGGAACCTTCATTTACGAACTTCATTGGTTTTTGAACAGGGTTCGTAATAGAAAAGTTTGTATATTGAAGTAAATTTCTCCATAAGAAACAATGTAAACATGAACAGTGGGTTTCAGCCTCCACAAATCTATTTGTGTGAATGCTCCAAAGCATTCACATAGTCTTCCCAACGTGTCCTGGGTCTTTCCCGTGGCCTCCTACCGGTCAGACGTGCCCTAAACACCTCCCTAGGGAGGCGATCGGGTGACATCCTGACCAGATGCCCGAACCACCTCATCTGGCTCCTCTCGATGTGGAAGAGCAGCGGCTTTACTTTGAGCTCCCCTCGGATGACAGAGCTTCTCACCCTATCTCTAAGGGAGAGCCCTGCCACCCAGCGGAGGAAACTCATTTCGGCCGCTTGTACCCGTGATCTTGTCCTTTCGGTCATAACTCAAAGCTCATGACCATAGGTGAGGATGGGAACGTAGATCGACCGGTAAATTGAGAGCTTTGCCTTCCGGCTCAGCTCCTTCTTCACCACAACGGATCGATACAGCGTCCGCATTACTGAAGACACCGCACCGATCCGCCTGTCAATCTCACGATCCACTCTTCCCTCACTCGTGAACAAGACTCCGAGGTACTTGAACTCCTCCACTTGGGGAAAGATCCCCTTCAAAAACCGGAGATGACACTCCACCCTTTTCCGAGTGAGAACCATGGACTATCCGAGTCGCTTCACACTCGACTGCGAACCGATCCAGTGAGAGCTAAAGATCCTTGCCATCAGGACCTCATCATCTGCAAAAACCAGAGAACTAATCCTGCAGCCACCAAACCAGATCCCCTCAAGGCCCTGACTGCACCTAAAAATTGTGTCCATAAAAGTTATAACCAGTGTAAAGGGCAGCCCTAGCACTCCCCACAGAACTTCTCGAGGGACACAAAGTGTATTTTTATTCGGTCTGTAATTCGCACATCAAAAACTTCCTACAATGAAGGGTCCACTGTATTAATATTTTAGTAGTTAACTTATTTTTTCACATGTATTGCAGCTAAGGATCAATGTTATGTAAAACATTGCCTGTACAATAATAAAGGTTTGACACAGGAACAGATCAATTCTTTGGGTTAGGTTTAGACGTGTTTCAAAGTGGTGTGGCAATGCGTGATACCTGAGTAGGGCATGTTCTTGAGTTCTGAACAAGCTCGGACAATGAGGAAGATCAAATACAGGACGTACAGGATGACCACCAACAGGAAAAACACCTTCATGCCCTGGAAAATTGATTTAACACAACTTGAATGTATGGCATCACAACAACAACAACAACAACAACACAACCCAAAAGGGACACTCACCTGAAAGTTGTGTATGTCCACTTTATACTGGTAGGTGGGGTCTTGGAGTTCATTGACCCTAAAAAGCAGAAGAGCCGGCATCGTCACTCCTAGTTTGAGTCACCTGCGAGAGGTCAAGAGGACAAACCCACGTCTGCCATATGCCCAACGTGACGGCTGAGAGCCACAGAAGGCCCACAATGACCAGCTTCAGCAGGTAGAAGGTGAGACATCTCCTCTCGCCCTGTGGAATCAAATCACGCACGTTAAACCGCGTTGTAATGAAGGTGTTGATGTGCGGCCGTAACACACCTGCACCCGGATGCCGTGGTAGACACAGAGCCAGAAGAGCAGCAGGGCGCATAGGAAAAGGGCTTGAAAGAAGGTATCTAGCATCCCTGGAACCCAGCTGTTCACCAGGAAGGAGAGTGGAAAAAATGGATCTGGATAAGACAGAAAAAACAACTGATATTTCACTCGCCATTTGGACACATTTTACCTCACAAAAAGGAACAATGCAGAGGCAATTTGGATCAGGTATTTAGACTAAATCTTATCAGAAATGATCAATTCTCTTATTTTTTGCAATAATGTGTACACTTGTTGCCCTTGAACGTTACAAAAATATGCATATTTTGGGGGGAAATAACCCTTTTTTTTTTTTTTTTTAACAATTGTTATGCATGATGTCACACAATGTAATGCTATGTTATTTTTATTATTTCAAACAAATCCAGCCATTGTGTTTTTACCATAAAAGTTCAACTGTATTGAGGAGCTAACCAGGTTAATTTTTATGGCAACAAACAGAAATTCATTGTTCACCTGACTAATAAAAACGTACAATGTAACCTCGATTTACAAACCTCATCATTGACAAACCCCTCATTGTACAAACTTTTCGATTTACGAACCACATTCACCAATTGTGTGCCAGGAGCGCAACCATTTTGTACCATTGGGGGGCTGTACACAAAGAAAATGAACCAAAACGGGTAAAGTGGATTTTATTTTGTATTCCTAATTATTTTGGCAACCTGGCTGTTAAAGTTAAGGAATTGTTGTGAATTCAAACAGTGTGTGTGCGTGTTGGCAGGGCAGCTGCATTGGAGGACAGTTCAGCTATATGTTTTTGGCTTTTTTTAATCAAGAGAAACATGATTAATCACCCTCTTATTATGATTGTTTGATATACAGTACTGTCTAGCGCTTAATATTGTGTTCAAATTACTAAAATATTGACTTTTGTCATGGTTGGAACCCATTATTCATGTTTACGATGTTTTTATGCAGGTATTTGCTTCAATATAATTTTTTTTATATTTACACACCCTGTTCAAGAACCAATTAAGTTCGAAAAGCGAGGTTCCATTGTACAACGCTTTAAGACAATCACGCAACATTACATTTCATTACATCCGCGCTAAAATGAAATGCAGGGCGATATCAATGAATGAGAATTACCATTATAAAGCAGCAGCAGAGGCAGCAAGATGGCCATCCACTTCTGCTCAATGCCCCAGTCCCTCATGGAAAACTTTCTCAAGGAGTGCGCGAAGAGACACTGGCACAAAGGAAGAGGTCCACTGTCACCTTAAATATCCTCTTTTATCCTGTTTGAATGTATGAAGGTGCTTCTGGTAATGTCAAAAAAGCATAATTACCGTAACCGTAAATGTCAACACCACAAAGACAAAGCGGAACCAGATCTCCACTTGGGAAAAGGTAGGATTGTAGGTTTTCCACTACACACACATGTTGCTTGTTAATAACAAAGAAAGGTACAAACTCTTATTAAAACCGTGTGTGTGTGTGTCACTTACCACAAAATTGACCCTAAGATTGTAAGTGATGTTTTCAAGGCCCTTGAAGCCCACCTTGACCTGGTACTGGTTGTAGTTTAAGAAGCCTAGATGAAGCACAATAATCTCGTCGCATTTCTCGCCGCAGTGTAACGTTCTTGATTTGCGGTGTACGCTGTTGATGGACGTCACGCTGGCGTCCTGCATCACGCCCTTTAGCTCCACATTGATCTCGAAAGGCTGCTGGAAGTCGACCACTGCCGCGGGTACAATATCAGCAAAAATTCTTTGTCAAGACTTTGCTTAGCATGTTGTTACTACGGTTTCTTTTTGACATACTCTTACCGTTATTGTGTTCAGCCTGCATCACACAAGTGAGCCACAACTGCTGATGATAGGTGGTTAGAGGCGGGGAGTTTAAATTGAAAGGTCCAGTCTGAAAAAAAGAATATTATGTTTATGTAAGCCACATACCAGAATCATAAAGCAGGCATGAGTACCCTAAAGAGAAAGCACACTGTTAATTGATTGGAATAGTATGAAGGAGTATTAGGGCCCTACTTAAAATATAATCATACAACAATATTAATAAGTTAAAAAGTTAAAGTTAAAGTACCAATGATTGTCACACACACACACTAGGTGTGGCGAGATTATTCTCTGCATTTGACCCATCACCCTTGATCACCCCCTGGGAGGTGAGGGGAGCAGTGGGCAGCAGCGGTGGCCGCGCCCGGGAATCATTTTTGGTGATTTAACCCCCAATTCCAACCCTTGATGCTGAGTGCCAAGCAGGGAGGTAATGGGTCCCATTTTTAGAGTCTTTGGTATGACTCGGCCGGGATTTGAACTCACAACCTACCGATCTCAGGGCGGACACTCTAACCACTAGGCCACTGAGTAGGTATAAGAATAATAATAATAATAAGAATACCACTACAAGAATTCAATAAACTTAATATATAACAATAAATTAAATTGTTACAAGGATAAAATGTAGATCATAGCCGCACAATTAAGTCAAGTCAATTACTTGCCGCTGACCAGAACCGTACGTGTGACAGTCCATTACATCGTCGACTGGGAAATAAAAAGTGCCTGCCTGCAAATTTATTTTTTATCTGAGTTTGATACATTATTATTTGCACAGCTATGTTATTTATTTTATGTAGAAACAATATTTACCTATTTTATGAATACATTCTTCGTTTTTTCAAATTTTGTTTATGTTATGTAATTCTGTGCTACTTAAACAGTTTCTTTTCTGTGCTGTTAATACCCATCTTGACTAACTGGCTTGATAAAAAACACACTGACTGTTTACAGTACAGTTGTCAATCACTTCAATTTCACTGAATCTCGCTCAAAAACATATATCTTTATATAAACCTTTTCACCGGAAAATATATCGAGATATATATCAAATATCGAGTTTAAGTAAAAATATAATTTGAGATATACTTTTTCGTCCATATTCGCCCAGCCCTACCCACCAACAACTACAAGCCCAGCAAGTATAGTAGACCTTTTGACATTACCTTAACGGAGACGTTCTTGGCAAGGAACTGATCCCCATTGTGCATCTGCTCGGAAAGAATCTTGGGACCTAACAACAACAAAACGTTATGTGCTTTCCAAAAGGCAACAAAGGGCAGGTGGTTATCAACAGTAACCAGATAAACTCTTGTGAATGTACTACCAGTCTGTGGTTGCCAGTGTTCTGTACTACATGGTAGTGTGCTGGGGGGGCAGTACATCTAAGGAGGACAGCTCCAGACTGGAGAAACTGATCAGGCGGGCCGGTTCTACGATCGGAATAAAACTGGACTCACCGGTGACGGTGGCAGAGAAGAGGACTGTGGAAAAACTAGTGAGCATCCTGGATGATGCCAGTCACCCTCTGCATACTGTTATCAGTAGACAGAGGAGCCTGTTCAGTGCTAGACTGTTTCATCCCAAGTGCAGGACTAATAGACTAAAAAACTCCTTTGTCCCACATGCCATTAGACTGTACAACTCCTCTCTGGGGGGTAGGGGGGTACTAGGATGACAGGGGATCCATCCATCCATCCATCCATTTTCTACCGCTTATTCCCTTCGGGGTGCAAAACCATAACAGTGCAATACTTTTTCATAACATGGTCACTACTGCCTAGTTTCTCTTGTTATATTCTTATTTTAATGTTATATTTTTATTCTCATTGTTGCTTTTTATTTTTATTCTTATTGTAATATTTTTCTATTTTGTTTCCATTTATACCCCCAATATTTACTTTTTACTTTTTAAATTCGATCTCAATTCTGTACACTGCTGCTGGAATTTAAAGGCCTACTGAAACCCACTACTACAGACCACGCAGTCTGATAGTTTATACATCAATGATGAAATCTTAACATTGCAACACATGCCAATACGGCCGGGTTAGCTTACTAAAGTGCAATTTTAAATTTTGCGCGAAATATCCTGCTGAAAACGTCTCGGTATGATGACGCCGGCACGTGACGTCACGGATTGTAGAGGACATTTTGGGACAGCATGGTGGCCAGCTATTAAGTCGTCTGTTTTCATCGCAAAATTCCACAGTATTCTGGACATCTGTGTTGGTGAATCTTTTGCAATTTGTTCAATGAACAATGGAGACAGCAAAGAAGAAAGCTGTAGGTGGGAAGCGGTGTATTGCGGGCGGCTGCAGCAACAAAAACACAGCCGGTGTTTCATTGTTTACATTCCCAAAAGATGACAGTCAAGCTTTACCATTGGCCTGTGGAGAACTGGGACAACAGAGACTCTTACCAGGAGGACTTTGAGTTGGATGCGCAGACGCGGTACCGTGAGTACGCATGCAGCTGCGGCTTCCAAACATTTGATCGCTTGCCCGTACGTGCGTGCTGCTATGTGCATGTCACGTACGTAACTTTGGGGACTTTGGGGAAATATATGTGCTGTATGAACTTTGGGGAGGTGAACGGTACTTTGGGCTGTGGGATTGAGTGTGTTGTGCAGGTGTTTGAGTTGTATTGGCGGGTTGTATGGACGGGAGGGGGGAGGTGTTTGTTATGCGGGATTAATTTGTGGCATATTAAATATAAGCCTGGTTGTGTTGTGGCTAATAGAGTATATATATGTCTTGTGTTTATTTACTGTTTTAGTCATTCCCAGCTGAATATCAGGTCCTACCCGCCTCTCACAGCATCTTCCCTATCTGAATCGCTCCCACTGCCCTCTAGTCCTTCACTCTCACTATCCTCATCCACGAATCTTTCATCCTCGCTCAAATTAATGGGGAAATTGTCGCTTTCTTGGTCCGAATCGCTCTCGCTGCTGGTGGCCATGATTGTAAACAATGTGCAGATGTGAGGAGCTCCACAACCTGTGACGTCACGCGCATATCGTCTGCTACTTCCGGTACAGGCAAGGCTTTTTTATCAGCGACCAAAGGTTGCGAAATTTATCGTCGATGTTCTGTACTAAATCAATCAGCAAAAATATGGCAATATCCCAAAATTATCAAGTATGACACATAGAATGGACCTGCTATCCCTGTTTGAATAAGAAAATCACATTTCAGTAGGCCTTTAAATTTTCCTGAGGGAACTCTCCTGAAGGAATCATTAAAGTACTATCTATCTATTAGAGATGCGCGGATAGGCAATTTATTTCATCCGCAACCGCGGCAGAAAGTCGTCAACCATCCGCCATCCACCCGATGTAACGTTTGATCAGAACTGCATCCGCCCGCGATCCGCCCGTTGTTATATATCTAATATTAATAAAAAAAATAAAAAAAGGGTGAAAACTACGCGAATTGCACCTTGTGCAGACAAGATTTTTCGATCGGACACGGAGGAATTAGCGATGTAAAAGACCACGTTGGGACAAAAAAACACAAGTCTAATGCCGTTGCTAGCGATACAAGTGGAAAACTTTCAACGTTTTTCGTCGCCCAAACAGATTCTTTGGATGTGATAAATGCCGAAGTTTTATTTACGGAGGCAATAATTGAGCATGGACTTCCAATCGCACTGGCTGATCACATGGGACAGTTAATAATGTAATGCAACCTTTAAAAATCATTACGCGGTGATCGCGATCCCAAAAATAAACTTTTCTTGCATGATAATGTCCAGAAAAATTCGCTTTATATTACTATAGAGTCCTTTTAACGAATGAGTTTGATGGTTTATCACAAACCTTAAATGAAAGAAGTCCTTTGTTCTCCTGCAGCATGGCCTTGCTTTGTGTTTGGTGCGCCATCCTGTCGGCTGTATTTCACAGCACGACATACTGTTAAAAGTGTTTATACTATTTATACTTTCAATTAACAAATTGAAGTCTTGTGAAAGGTTGACAGGATAACTGGCATTAACTGTCAAAATAATTTCAAACTATTGAAGTTAGCTTACAGAATAAACATGTCAATCAACCCATATGATTTTTGCTGTAATATTTTTGTTTTGAAAAGTCACTGTGACTGATAGAAAAGTGATGGTTTTAGCAACATTTTAACCTGTCTGAATGCTAATAATCATTTTGCGAGCAAGCAGGTAAGCTACGCGGGCGGAGCGCGCGGAGTGACCCATGTTACGAGCCCCCGGCCACGGGGGTGGCGGGCTGCGCGTGACGCCGGCCGCGGCGAAAGCGGACGAGGCGGGGTGTCGGTGCGGTGGGCGCGGTAGTGACCCTGGACGTGCGTCGGGCCCTTCTCGCGGATCGCCTCAGCTACGGCTCCCGGTGGGGCCCTCTCGGGGGAAGGAGCCTCGGTCCCGGACCCCGGCGAGGCGTCCCTCCGCTCCGTAAAAGTGTCCATCTCTTTTTTTTTTTTCTTCTGTTGTGGCATATGCTGCAGGTGCCTGCTCGTTTTTCGTATGTGGGTAACAACATTTAACTATGTATATATATTTCCCAATTGGTTTAACTGCCACCCGCAAAAAAAAATAAAATAAAAAAAATATCTAATTAATCCGCCCGACCCGACCCGCGAGCGGATAAAATCTTATTTTTTTTTATTTCATCCGCCCGATCCGCGGATAATCCGCGGACTCCGCGGTTGTGTCCGCAAACCGCGCATCTCTACTATCTATCTATAAAATCCAAGAGAAAGTATGTGTAGCTGGACTTTGAATAAAGTCAGTTTTATCTATATGGTACTGTATTGTCTGTTTATGTTACTTAATGTTACTGTATTTTCTTATAGTGCAATAACCTTACCTGCAATTCCAATCAAGACTGTGAGTCCAAAACAAGCAAGGAACACCACGAAGACCAACACAAAATGCCTTTTAGACAGAGTGTACAGACGCATGGGCGCCAATCTATGTGGGGAGAGATATCATACCCATTAAAACCATTAGGGAAAAACACATTTTGTTAGCAGAGAGTGGCATTTGCTTGTAATAGCCAAGTACAGGTATGACAACATTACAGTAGTTTACACGTTAGCTTCCGCTATGAGTGCCATATGGTAGGTGGAAGTGTCCCTTAGTTGTCACGCTTATTAAGTATACAGTTAAAGTGACACATTTTAATATTCTAATATATTCAACACTTACAAATCCATGTATCCAGTTTGACAGCCGTTCGGCGGTGAGAAAAGACTGAGACATCCGCGTTCTACAACAACACGGAAGCGCTACGTCATCAAAGGGGACGGGGAGCGAGCGTATTTAACGCATGCGCAATACGACATCATCGCCGGTGTTGTGCAGGTGTTGTGCCGGAAAACGCACCCCTGCCATAATATGCACCCCCTGACGCGGGAGCGCGCTTACGTCACTCGATTGCATCACTCGTCTCGAAAAGTATATCTAACTCGGCTGTTGGCTGAAATAGCCTCTTTTAAATCGCCTCTTTCGGCATAAAAAAGTACATAAAGTGAAATAATCCAAGTTTTCTTTAATTGTGCTTTACTTGTGGATGAATTAAAAATTGTGAGCATTTAATGATTTCGCCGTCATTCAAGTGGCTGAAATCGCCTCTTTCGGCATAAAAAAGTACATAAAGTGAAATAATCCAAGTTTACTTTAATTGTGCTTTACTTGTGGATGAATTAAAAATTGTGAGCATTTAATGATTTCGCCGTCATTAGATCAGATAAGGCGAAAACAACCAATTAATATTGGAATATTTGCTGTCCCTTTATGCCGAAAGAGGCGATTTAAAAGAGGCTATTTCAGCCAACAGCCGAGTTAGATATACTTTTCGAGACGAGTGATGCAATCGAGTGACGTAAGCGCGCTCCCGCGTCAGGGGGTGCATATTATGGCAGGGGTGCGTTTTCCGGCACAACACCGGAATCTGATTTGTTTTTTTTTTGTTTTGTTTTTTGTCCTGTCCAGCTTCTCAGGCATATCATATACTTGATGTAAATGCCCATATCGGCTGTAAAAATGTACTTTACGAAAGAGAAGTGTGGGATACTTCTCTTGTTGCCTTATTTGTATTTGACTTTATTAAATAGATTTATATATTATTGTTTGGTGCAGCTGGGCCGGAGCAGGAGGGGATAGAAAGAGAAAAAAGGAAGACAGAGGAGGAAATTGAGGGGACAAGAGGGGGATAAGACAAAGAGACAACAACAACAACAACATAATAGCATCAGCAAATAGGATATGCACAAATGGTAAAAATGATAGCAAAGAAGCAGTTAGTGAAATAAATATTAGAAATGACAAGACCGTTATTACACTACAAATGGAGCAATACAAATACCAATAGAAATAGCGCTATTGATAATATATAATAACAATAATACCTCTCAACAATACAATTGTTTCAAATGGAACAATACATATATATAATGATAACTTGAAATACAAAAGAAAGCAGATAAATGGAGGTGAAGAAAGAGAAGCAGACTATATTAGCCTTGTAGATTGTTATAGTAACAATAGGTTAAGCTTTCAGTGTGCCGTGTTTTATCCAGTTTACCCTAGGGCAACAACGTTAATATATGTTTGATGAGACGTGATTATATCATGCATGAGTGCATGTATGTATATATACTGTATGTCTATATGTATGTTTGTACAGTGAGTGTATATGTACAGTATGTGTATATGTATGTTTGTACAGTGAGTGTATATGTACAGGATGTGTATATGTATGTTTGTACAGTGAGTGTATATGTACAGTATGTATATATGTATGTTTGTACAGTGAGTGTATATGTACAGTATGTATATATGTATGTTTGTACAGTGAGTGTATATGTACAGTATGTATATATGTATGTTTGTACAGTTAATGTATATGTACAGTATGTGTACAGTATATGTATGTTTGTACAGTTAGTGTATATGTACAGGATGTGTATATGTATGTTTGTATAGTAAATGTATTTGTACAGTATGTGTATGTTTGTACAGTGAATGTATATGTACAGTGTGTGTACAGTATATGTATGTTTGAACAGTGAATGTATATGTACAGGATGTGTATATGTATGTTTGTACAGTGAGTGCATATGTACAGGATGTGTATATATGTATGTTTTTACAGTGAATGCACTGTATATGTACAGTGTATATGTATGTTTGTACAGTGAATGTATATGTACAGTATGTGTATATGTATGTTTGTACAGTGAGTGTATATGTACAGTATGTATATATGTATGTTTGTACAGTGAATGTATATGTACAGTGAATGTATATATACAGTGTGTATATATTTATGTTTGTACAGTGAATGTATATTTACAGCATGTGTATATGTATGTTTGTACAGTGAGTGTATATGTATGTTTGTACAGTTAATGTATATATACAGTGTGTATATATGTATGTTTGTACAGTGAATGTATATGTACAGTATGTGTATACGTGTTTGGACAGTGAGTGTGTATGTACAGTATGTGTATATGTATGTTTGTACAGTGAATGTGTATGTACAGTATGTATATATGTGTGTTTGTACAGTGAATGTATATTTACAGTATGTGTATATGTATGTTTGTACAGTGAGTGTATATGTACAGTATGTGTATATGTATGTTTGTACAGTATGTGTATATGTATGTTTGTGCAGTGAATGTGTATACAGTATGTATGCTTGTACAGTGAGTGTATATGTACAGGATGTGTGTATATGTATGTGTGTACAATGAATGTGCGTGTGGATGTACGAACTTTGTGTGTATGTGGGAGCGTTTTGTGATTTTTAATTCTACTGCATTGTATTATGTAAAAAAAAAAAAAAAAGAAGTTATATTTAGAACAATTAGATTTAAATATTAATTTTGAGGTCCAGCACACAATGTGAATAAAAAAATAATTTGCGTGTATTTTTTAGTATTAAAAAGGACAGACTATACACTTGATTTATATAAAGGCCTATCGCTGGGTTGCATTTCCCGTGTAAATAGTGTTGAGTTTAATAACACAGACGACTATATGCGTATACACTGCAATACATATAGCGTCATACCGTCCATTGACTTTATGTGCATGTTTATAAGGTGACGTACCTGTAAAAGCGATCATCGCGGTAAGGTGTCAGGTCCTCTTTGAGCTCGCGGTAAGCTTCCTGTACTTTCCGGCAGAATTGTTTTAGCTCGCTGTAAAGAGGATTTTCCAAGTAGTCAGCGGCGTCCATGACTCCACCGTGTCCAGTGAATGATGGAAATAAAAAATGGCGATGGGAGATTGGGAGGGAAATTAGCAGCAGAACCAGGGAGGGGGGGAACACAAAGACAACTAAAATGGTTCGTCTGCAGCGATGGGAGGTTGAAATAAGAGTGCACCCGAAGCAATTTTGTTTGTGTGAGTTCAACAGTGCGGAAGAGAGAGGGACAAAAAGAGAGCAAAAACAATTAGATAGTGTGGGCGAAAGCTAATCGTCGAGTAAGGTCACGTGACAAGACTTCAGCACCGCGGACAGAGAAACAACTGCTGATGACGTCACAGTCCACCTCTTCTTGAAAATCATTTTATACATTGCTTGTGGGCTGTACCAAAAATTTTTTTTTTTTTTTTTTTTTTAACTCAAAATTCGGAAGATTTTATTGATAAGAAAGAAGTAAGGCTGGATAGGAATAACGGGAATTCCATCCATCCATCTTCTTCCGCTTATCCGAGGTCGGGTCGCGGGGGCAGCAGCCTAAGCAGGGAAGCCCAGACTTCCCTCTCCCCAGCCACTTCGTCCAGCTCCTCCCGGGGGATCCCGAGGCGTTCCCAGGCCAGCCGGGAGACATAGTCTTCCCAACGTGTCCTGGGTCTTCCTCGTGGCCTCCTACCGGTCGGACGTGCCCTAAACACCTCCTTAGGGAGGCGCTCGGGTGGCATCCTGACCAGATGCCCGAACCACCTCATCTGGCTCCTCTCGATGCGGAGGAGCAGCGGCTTTACTTTGAGCTCCCCCCGGATGACAGAGCTTCTCACCCTATCTCTAAGGGAGAGCCCCGCCACCCGGCGGAGGAAACTCATTTCGGCCGCTTGTACCCGTGATCTTGTCCTTTCGGTCATAACCCAAAGCTCATGACCATAGGTGAGGATGGGAACGTAGATCGACCGGTAAATTGAGAGCTTTGCCTTCCGGCTCAGCTCCTTCTTCACCACAACGGATCGATACAGCGTCCGCATTACTGAAGACGCCGCACCGATCCGCCTGTCGATCTCACGATCCACTCTTCCCTCACTCGTGAACAAGACTCCGAGGTACTTGAACTCCTCCACTTGGGGCAAGATCTCCTCCCCAACCCGGAGATGGCACTCCACCCTTTTCCGGGCGAGAACCATGGACTCGGACTTGGAGGTGCTGATTCTCATCCCAGTCGCTTCACACTCAGCTGCGAACCGATCCAGTGAGAGCTGAAGATCCTGGCCAGATGAAGCCATCAGGACCAAATCATCTGCAAAAAGCAGAGACCTAATCCTGCAGCCACCAAACCGGATCCCCTCAACGCCTTGACTGCGCCTAGAAATTCTGTCCATAAAAGTTATGAACAGAATGGGTGACAAAGGGCAGCCTTGGCGGAGTCCAACCCTCACCGGAAACGTGTCCGACTTACTGCCGGCAATGCGAACCAAGCTCTGACACTGATCATACAGGGAGCGGACCGCCACAATCAGACAGTCCGAAACCCCATACTCTCTGAGCACTCCCCACAGGACTTCCCGAGGGACACGGTCGAATGCCTTCTCCAAGTCCACAAAGCACATGTAGACTGGTTGGGCAAACTCCCATGCACCCTCAAGGACCCTGCCGAGAGTATAGAGCTGGTCCACAGTTAACGGGAATTATTTAGCTACAAATGTTTTTATTGATTTAAATAAACCTGTATGTTGTGTGAATGTTGTCTGTCCATCTGTGTTGGCCCTGTGATGAGGTGGCGACTTGTCTAGGGCAGTGGTTCTCAAATGGGGGTACGCATACCCCTGGGGGTACTTGAAGTTATGCCAAGGGCTACGTGAGATTTTTAAAAAAACGTCTGTCAAAAAGAACTGTGAAAAGAAATGCAACAATGCAATATTCAGTGTTGACAGCTAGATTTTTTGTGGACATGTTCCATAAATATTGATGTTAAAGATTTCTTTTTTGTGAAGAAATGTTTAGAATTAAGTTCATGAATCCAGATGGATCTCTATTACAATCCCCAAAGAGGGCACTTTAAGTTGATGATTACTTCTATGTGTAGAAATCTTTATTTATAACTGAATCACTTGTTTATTTTTCAACAAGTTTTTAGTTCTCTTTATATCTGTTTTTCCAAATAGTTCAAGAAAGACCACAACAAATGAGCAATATTTTGCACTGTTATACAATTTAATAAATCAGAAACTGATGACATAGTGCTGTATTTTACTTCTTTATCTCTTTTTTTCAACCAAAAATGCTTTGCTCTGATTAGGGGGTACTTGAATTAAAAAAATGTTCACGGGGGGTACATCACTGAAAAAAGGTTGAGAACCACTAGTCTAGGGTGTACCCTGCCTTCCGCCCATGTGCAGCCAGGATAGGCTCCAGCACCCCCCGCGACCCCATAAGGGACGCGCGGTAGGAAATGGATGGATGGTTACCAATATTTTCGCTCATGAACCAAATTAGTTATTTTGTTTCTCCTCGATAATATCACATACAACCATAACATGGATTTAAACATATAGAAATGATATTCACTAAATACATGAATGAAAACAGCCATGTGTGCCTGCTTGATGCAACATAATTTCAATGTTAACACAATAGTCTTTTTTTTTTGGCAACAAAGATATTTTTATTTCAAAAGATGAGTGACTTATACATTTATAAAATAATTTACATGGCATGCCTGACTAATGAAATCATTCACTAAAAACGTTCAGTCAACAAATTAGACCCCAAACCCCCCCTTCGACCCTTTTTTTTTGTCTTAAAAGTCTAACGTCTACAAATACAAATCACATTTTTTTCTAAAGAAAAGCCAAATCCTGCAGTATCTACATCAGGCTTTCAGTTCATAGAGACTGGTCTGAAATTGGAACTCAGTGGCTTGCACTTTGTGAACGTGTGACAATAATGTGAACGTGTCAGAAGCCTCAACACTGATGGATTTGGCGCACAAATGCACACACATCTTGACAGAAACACTACATTACTAGTCTACCTCATTCACCTCTTTTTCTCCCCCATTCAAACATCACAGACCCACTAAAAATCACCTCCCCCCCATCCCACCCCACCTCACAATTTGGGCTACACTTGAAACAAACAAAACATGGAAAAATGTTCGGAAAACTCCACAATATACAGTATGTATCGATGCTGTATTTCCTTTTGGAAATAATCTCATAAATAAAATGTGCAGACCAGTACACTGAAATGCTGAACATAAAAAGAAATGGGAGGGCAATAAAGGATTACTTTCTCCTGGGGAGAATATTGCACAAATAACACAAAAAGATGGATTTTATACCATGCAATTTTTTTTGTCTCCACATATCACAATACAAAAGGTAAAATTCTCACCAATTCATAGAACAAAATGTTCCGGAGATCATTTTCATGGCACAATAACTGATCCTATGTCTTCATTGCCTGAAGAAACCACATTGAAATAGAACAACTCACTGGCTTCATTCTTCACTGGAGTTATGTCTCAGAAAATAAATCAGGTCAAAGATGATTTCAGTGTGTTTTTTGTCTTCTGCGTTGAAAACAGTATTACAGCGTTTGAAACACAGTGGCGACAGAAACGTCTGTCAGAGTCACCCGAGTCTCTTCAAAAATCACTTGTGTATGATATGCTTTTTAATGCTAGGAGATAGTGAAATGGCCTTACGAGAAACATTTACAAACATATTTCCCTGCACCTTGTTTTTATAGTGTGGAGCAAGCCCCTCACTGTGCACTTCACAGAAGTGACAACAGGTGACGATGTACCTCCAAAGTGGTTAGAGTTGCTGAGAACGACGCAATATTGGTTGGACGACGCAATATTGACATAATTTAGCCAACTGTCTCCCAATTTAAAGCAGGTGTGTGGTGGATATATAACGCAAACATTACACGTGTGAGCAAAAGGAATGGCAAGAGAGCAAAACTTAAAAGTCCCTTCAACCTTCCAACATGAAGAACACAACTGAAAGCAAAAGCAGTGTCATATGGTGGTGAGTGTTTGTACAGCAATGGATTTGGGTGCCCAGTAGTACCTGTGTGCTCTGGAAAAATAATCATAAAAAACAACTCAAATCACCAGAGTGTGGGTTTCAAGTATTACTGCTGCTCCTTCTTTTTGACATTCTCAACTGCACATGGACAGTTCCTCTCTCTGAACTTGTCTAAAAGCGACTACAAACTAAAGCAGCGTTTTATTTGCATGATGATCACCGAAGCGCAGGGTATGCCGCCGGCCGGCGATCGCAACCGATGCCCGTGGCACCGACTAAAGTGGCAGCATCGAGTAGTGCAGCGGGATTGTATCCTCATCCTCTCGCTCCTTGTGATCCCCGGAGTCAAGTCTTCTCTGCAAAGTCAGGCAATGTCACTATTAAAATAAACACGCTGACCTCTCATTTGAGACGTTGTGTGACGTTCGCCAGAGCCACTGCAAAGGCTTGCACAGCAGAGAAGGGATACTGAAAGTCAAGGATGTAGGCATTGCCGTCGATCCGCCCAAACTGCATCACCTGCAAAAAAAACAGAGAGAGAAATGGTTAGTGCCATTTATTCAAGCATACAGTGCCAGCAGAACTACATTAGTCCCTTTAAATATTACGGCATTGCCTGTACAGTTAATACCAATTGCAGAATATGCTTTTGTTATATTGAAAGTATTGTAAACATTGTCTCAAAAGTTGACTATTAATTCACTGGGTTTGTCCTAAGACATTCTACTTGACTAGGGTTGCAAAGGGGTGCAAAGTTTCCGGTAAATTTCCGGAAATTTACCACGGGAAGTTAAGCTCGGGAAGTTTGGAAATATTGACCATTTTTTGATTATTCAAAGTTGGACACCGTCCATGGGAATTAATGAATAATTATATATTATTGGGCACTTGTCTATATGCTGCTGCATCTTTGTGGCATTTTTGACGTAGCTTTTTGTACAGTTTTTGTAAATGTACACAGCCTTTCCGCCTACATTGGTTGGGGTGAATTGTCTCCACACATCAGATGGTGTACGTGGCATTATTCTGTTTGTATTTATTTATTCTTGTAAAACACTAATGCAATGCCACACACAGATATAAATAGTCAGCTAAACAATTGGAGTAGTCTTTAAAAATATTTGACTGATGGACAAATGAATAGAAATAGGCTAGATGAATAAATGAACACTCAATTAGCATACTAAATCAAACAATAACCTACATTCTTGTATGATAACAGAAGGGCTCGCAGAACAGAAGGCAGAGGAAACTACCGGTACACGTTTTGATTTAGTATTTGCTAGTTGAACTTTACAGATCACAAAAAAGGTAAATTCGGATCGCTAATGTTGTTAGCATAAATGAATGGGATTTAACATAGAGAAAATTAGCATCACGGCTAAATATTTTCGGTTCATTATGAGACTGTGGTGGTACATAAACCTAGCTAGCTAAAGATATTGGTACAGGTACAGCAAGCTAGCTTGAGTGGAAGTCTGCTGGAGTAGTCTACAGTCATACAGCAACAAGCAATTACACCTCTATTAAACTTAAATACCATAGATCAAATATATTTACCCCAGTAATATCATCAAAACTTACCTGACTGGATGAAGTCCTTGGGCTGAAATACTAGTGTGGCCTCAATAGCCCTGCTGTAGTGTGCTGGGAATTATCTGTGCATGTGATGGATAAATGCACTGCACATGTGGTGGAGGAATGCACAGTGCAGGGTTGAAATTCTACTGAATTTGCATGAAATCAGGTTGTTTTAGCTAATAATCCTGCTGCAAGATCTAGCATGTTGCATTCAATGTTTATTCCCATTAATTTCCCATTAATTCCCATGGAAAGTTTCCAACTTTGAATATTCACGGAATTTTGCAACCCTATACTTGATCATATATGCTGTTATTTCTCAAATTTGATAACTCATTATATATAACAAGCTTAAAAAATGTAAACTTTCATAATGATTTGCAGCACATGAGAAAGTAAAAATAAAAGGTTGCAGCCAGTTCAACAAGACACATTCACTGTATCGGAAAATGCCTCAGAGGTGAGTAGTGGGAGTCTTGTCATGGAACATTTTCTTATATTTCCACCACAGATTTTCAATTGGATTGAGAGCGGGACTATTTGCAGGCCATGACATTGACCTTGTGTATCTTTCCCTAAGGAAAGTCTTCAGTTTTTGCTCTATGGCAAGATGCATCATCATCTTGAAAAATGATTTCACCATCCTCAGTGAAGTGAATTATATTTATATAGCGAGAGACTCAAAGGGCTTTACATAGTGAAACCCATTATCTACATCTTCTGGCTATGTTTAAACCAATGTGGGTGGCACCCAAACATCCTTTTGATTGATGAAATAAGAAAATGTCAACATGTGCATTTATTGAAGATGTAATGAGAGCCATCACCCCAGTGTGATTCATTACTGAACATAGGTTTCATTCAGTCATCCAGAGTCCATGATTGTTTTTCCTTTGCCCATTGTAACCTTATTTGTTTTGTTTAGATTTTACTGACAGCTTTCGTTTAGCTTTTTTTGTATTTCAATCCCATTTCCTTTAGGCGGTTTCTTACAGCTCAGTCACAGACGGTGACTCCAGTTTCCTCCCATATTTCTGCTGTGCATTTTCTGTTTTCAAGAAATATTGCTTAAGGTTTTCTGTCTTGATGCTTTGATATTTTCCTTGGTCTACTAGTGATCTTGCCTTTGTTTGTACTCGGTCCAGATTTTAGGCACAGCTGACAGTGAACAATCAACATATTTTGCAAGATGAATGAATACCTTCATGAATAATTTTGATAATAATTTAAATTGACATCTCATGTGTTGGAGCCATGATTCATGTCAATCCACCTATTGCAAGAGCTTTCCAAAGCGTGAACACTCATTTTTAACTGTAGACTAACAGATTTAATCTGATGCAGGTGTTAGCTTTAGAAATTAAAATTTACAAGGTGACACCCCCCGCGACCCTGAACGGGACAAGCGGTAGAAATGGATGGATGGATGCATTCCATAACTTTTTCATCAGGATTGAGTGATTCCATCATTTTTTCCACTTGACTTGATCTAAAAATAAAACTGTTACTGACCAACACAATTAATTTTCCTGATTTTAGTGTGTCTTGAAGACAGAAAGTTGCCATTTGAAATGACTATAGTTATGTGTCTTGTCTGTCATGTGCATTTTTTCTACAAAATTAACCAACTAAATGAACATCCTCCAATTCTGGCGATTCCATAATTTTTGTCAGGTGACGTACTTGTAGCAGGTTATAGATTGCTTTGTGCATCATTTTAGCGGTTTGCGAATGCAGTAAATAATTGAATTTAATTTTTTATAATTGAATAAATTAAGGGTTTGAGTGTTCTCTATAATCAACATTATAAATTATTCCAACTGATATTTTTTATAACACGTCTAATGAATGGAGCATACACTACCCCATATTTCTGCACTATAACTCACATATAATAACACTGGTGAGAAGTAGAGAATATGGAGGGATTTTTGGTCTGAAACATATTTTACTTTGCTCATTATTTAGGTATTTCTTCCTACCCTACGTTGTATATTCTTTATATGAGATTTCCAGTTCTTTAATCATATATTATAGCGCCTAAAATGTGATTTATCTTACCCTATAGAGGTCTACTACATCTATTTGTATTAGTCGTTCTCTTCTGCTGTTACTGAATAGCATTATTTTAGTTTTAGATTCAAACAGTCAGTTTTAAAAAACAAATATATATGTAATTTGTTTGTTTCTTCTGTTATTATTTGTATTAGCTTCTGTGTGTAAAAATACATGCAGAGCAGTGTTTTGTGAAATTTGAGCTTTGCGCAAATAGGCCTAGCAGACGTCCGCTTTGACCACATACTCTCCGGACGGAGTTTGTTGGGGTTTGAAGTCATATGGCATGCAGTGATCTTTCTTACCTGCCTGCCCTCAAGTTCAATCTGAAAGTTCTTGGCAGACTCCTGTGTGACGCGCCCACCAAAGTCCAGCTGATACACTTGCGTTGCTTCATTCCACAGTGGTTGCTTGTTCGCCATGACGTACACAAAGCCCTGGCTGCCCAGCCCTCGGTCTTCCTTCTCGTTGGCCTTTCGACACTTCATCTCATCCAGCTCGCTGGCCGCCCTCAGGTTCCTCTTACTCTTCCAGCTTTTCTTTCCGCTCTGGCACTGGTTTAGAAGCTCGTCGCCGCTGATGAACAGCTCCGGCTCACTTTCTGAGCTGTCCTGGAACTCGCTGTTGGCGGTGGCCTTGTTCAGCTTCTTCGCTTTTAACTGCTCCTTTGGTCCCTTAAGCTTCTTTTTGTCTCTCCCTCCAAGACGAGGACTAGAGATGAGAGAATTGAAATCCCCTAGAGTCCTGCCCTCCTTTTTGGACTTGCTCCCTTCAGCCGGAGGCGGAACGTTCGCCTCCTCGGCCCGACCATCTGCCCTCTTACGGTTTTTCTTGCTGAACTTGTCTGAGCGGGGCGGCACCGGGCTCTCAGCTAAGGATAGCACCTCCTGGTAACCTTCCACAGGTTCTGCCATGGCTTCTTGCAATCCTACATGGTTCTGCATTTCTGAACGTGGTGGTGGAGGGGGCGGCGGTGGTGGTGGAGGAGGTGGTGAGAGGACATTTTTGTCTACAGCCATATGGGATGCTTTGGGTGGTAGGGGCACAGCAGGACTGGGAACAGGAGGACACGGGTTATATGTACCCCACGGTGTGTGTAGGGCAATGGGAGGAATGGAAAGCCCGCTTCCTCCAGGGTACAGAGGCGGTAGAGGGCAGCAGGCCAGATTAGTTAGATTTGTAGGGTAACCAGCAGGCAAAACAATAGTTGCATCCTGCTGTGAGAGAGGAACAGGAGCCACCACTTCCTTTGGGGAAGAGCAGGGGCGTGGCGACCCCAGGATGGGCTGAAGCTGGGCTCCAGGGTAGGCAGTGACTGGCGGGTACTGAAGAGAAACTTGGTAACCGGCTGCAGCGGCGGCAGCTTGAAAAGAGGCAGCAGCGCTGGGGGTTGTTGGAGACTTTGGAGACAGAACAAAAGGCAGCCTGGAGACATCCAAGTGTTGGGTCGGGCTAAGAATAAGGGGAGGTGGTTTGTGTGGGCCTGCGTGGCAGGTGGGGTTAAGTGTTGTAGTACGTTCCTGAGGTACCCACACTTCCTCTGTGGCAGATGGGTCCCACTGATAGGGAGGTGGGCGTTTAACAACCAGCCCTGATGCATCAGCTCCTCCTAAAGCCAAATTCCTCAGCGACTGATTCAGGGCGTCATCCTCTGTAAAAGCTGAATTTACATAATCTACACAATCTCTGTTTCCACCGCCTCCTACTCCTGCAGTTCCAGATGGTTCAAGTGAGCTCAGCAGGCTGTAACAGGACTGAGAGGTCAGAGGCATGGCACTGTTGGAGTGAACGATAACTGTGCTATGTGGCGCTCCATTCCCTGGAGGAAAATCTTGTCTGATGATAGTACCCCCTGCTATTCCATTGGCGCTCCCTGGGGCTGTGACTCCAACACTGGTCCCACTGCTACACTGGCTACAAGTGTATAAGGCTGTTTGCACCCTCTGCTGATAGCAGGCTGCTAGTGCACTATTATTTTTAGCTTTAGGCGGCAGCGGTCTAGGCGGTTCCATCATTTGGGACACTTTGAGGTTTGCTTCTCGACTGTTCCTCCTGAGAGTGGCATGAATCAGACTACTGTCGAGCTTCTGTCCAGGATTCCTCCCACCATTCTGATTAGCCGGGTCCGGATATGGGGGAGGGTCTCCACTCGGTATGGAATAGCGAGGTGCAGTGAGTCTGTTAAGGGTGGCCGAGCTGTAGGGTAGCTGGATCTTTTTGCCTTCTCCTGAGCTGACCCTGAGAGTGGAGGAGCTGCCGGGTCCTTGTAGGTTGTAGACATTCTGATTACAGACAAGACGGGTTCGAGGACGGCAAACCTCTTCCACATTCCCACTGCTGTCAAAGGTAGTTATCCTCTCATAGCCCAATGGTGTCGGATACTGCCCTTGCTGCTGACCAGGGGGGTAAAGTGGGAAGTCCCCCTTCTTTGCAAGATCACCAGGAGGGGGGGTTACAGTGGAGCCTACGACTGTTCCCGATGGAGCATTTGAGGCTGCATTGGAGGCCGACATGGAAGCAGCTGCTGCTGCTGCGGCTGCTGCCACAGCAGCAGCCACAGTTCCAGGATAAGGAGGAGGTGGGTTCATCTTGCTGAGCTCGAGCGGTGCGCTGAACACCAATGTGTCTCCCTCGGCCAGCTGCGGACCTGAACGTGTTGTCTTTATTTTCAAAAGAGTCTCGTGTTCACCCCCGACACCCCTGTCTAGGACCAAATCGGGAGGTGGGTGAGGAATTTGAATTTGCAGCGTGCCCGACGGAAGCATGGTTGCTGCAGAAATCTGTCCTGATGACATAGAGGAAACAGGGATTTGAATGTGAAGCTGCTGCTGAAGTTGTTGGTGGTGCTGCTGCTGTTGTTGCATCTGCTGTTGTATTTGTTGTTGCTGTATGTGTTGCTGTAGCTGCTGCTGCTGCATGTGTTGGAGCTGCTGCTGAAGATGCTGTTGCTGCTGCTGTTGTTGCTGGAGCATTTGTTGATGCTGTTGCTGCTGCTGGAGCATCTGTTGTTGCTGTTGCTGCTGCTGTTGTTGGATCATATGTTGTTGTTGCTGCTGCTGTTGGATCATCTGTTGTTGCTGCTGCTGCTGTTGGATTAACTGTTGTTGCTGCTGCTGCTGCTGGAGCTGTTGTTGATGATGCTGTAGTTGCTGATGGTGTTGTAGTTGCTGTAACTGCTGTGAAGGATGATGAGAGTGTGAAGGTCCTACAGTGAGGCGACCCATGTCCAGCCCTCCAAAGATGACCTGACCCGGACTGGAGTATCGGTTAGGAACTGTGTACTGGGCTGTAAGCATGGTTTCTTGGCTTTGGTCTGAACCAGCAGAAGCAGCCGCAGCAGCAGCAGCCCCTGGGGAGGTGGCTGTGGGGTTTGATAGAACATCCAGCTGAACATTTTGATTGGCTAGGAGGGACTGGACAAGACCAATATTCTGGGCGGGGGACATGGCCTGGGCGGGACTGTGGATGGGTGCAATGGGGATGTTGACAGTGCAGGGCGGGTTGTCATCAGAGCCACCAGCTGGGCCAGTGACTGGCAGGTCATCTTCATCCTCGCTGAAGACGTTGGGGCTGAAGACAGGCAGATTGATGTACTCCATGGAGATCTTACGCACTTCCGGCAAGTAGATTGTCATCTGTCTGGGCTGCAGGTGGAGGAGGCTGGTTTTGTATATGACTGAGGCGAGAGAAGGATAAAGTCAGAGAGTGAGGACGAACATTGACAATTACAAAATGTTCATGAATAACCAACAAATAAAAACCGATGTACCTGCACCAAGATTTGTTGGCAAGAAGGCAGCAAGCCCAACAATCTTGAATTTTGTTCCCCAAATATTTGATGTGACCTGAGCAAGGTAGTTTTGCTGAAAGACATGTATTAAAATGCAATGATTAAAAATACTGGCAACAACAGAGGTAAAATGTACATCAGCATAAGAAAATACCTGGGTAATGTCATCTAAAGGAAATTCTCTCCGTGTCAGACTTGGTGACCCGATGGAGGGTTTTCGTATGGGTAACCGGGGTGACCTGGAGACCTCTTGGGCGGCGCGGGAGAGTTTGGGTGATTTCCTGGGATCAATGTTGATTCTGTTGGTAAAAGGACAAACTAAGTCTCTACAGAGAAGGTAGCAAAATGGAGGGGGGGCGGGTGAAAGATGGTTTAGGCATGCAGTGAAGCACAAAACATGTAAAATTTGTTATTACAATCAAAACCATTTGTATTCAATTTCATTCAAGTTTGGTTTAATTATCAATGTTAATTATATCAAGTGCAAGGGGAAGAAACATTAGTTGTGCTATAAAATGACTGTTTACCTGGGCATTTTGGGGGACTTACTCCCCCTAGATATCTTTGGGGACTTTTTTCCCACCCAGTCGTCACTGAGCTCGATGTCACTGGAGTCTGAGCAATTGCAGCTGTCAATCATTGCAGATATCAGACTGTTGCCATATATATCATCTGAGGAGAGAAAAGGAACAGTTGTTCAGTACAAGCGAGTCAATCAATGAGTATATTAATGGACATTTTGTTTACGAAAACACTGATTAGTAGATTTACTAGTAAATACACAGAAAATAGGTTTACCTGTTTTTCCATCCATTTTAGGGTCCATAATGACAAACTCTGGACGCAATTTACTTATTCGCCGGCCTTTAAGGATTGGCACTAGACCCCCTAAGTACTCCAAGTACAGAGTGTAGCAGGGACCCCCCACCTCAGGGTTGTCCTCAGTACGTTTCATTGTACAGTGGAGACGCTCGTTGCCTGCTGTCGGGTAGCTGACAAAGTCACGCATGTTGTTGGGATCAGGGATAGGCGGCTGAGGGGAATGAGAGCATGTGTAATATAGCGCATGTTATAAAATGTCTCTTCAGTTATCAAAACATTTCCTGTCTTACCCTAATTGTGGGACCGAAAGCGGCAGTGACGTATGAACAGAGACGCGACGGCATGGTTAGCTTGGCCACGTCTTTCTCTTCCTTTACCGCCGTGGCGATGCCCTGCTGGCAAAGGAGCTGCAGGCTGGCGACGCGGTGCTCTACACGCACAACGTAGAGCGCCGGGCCGCACGCCAGGAAAAGACGCGAGTCCCTGTGGCCCCAACAAAGGGTAGTGATGGGGCGCTGCGGGGAAATTGACAATTTGTAATATTGTGGGTGGAGCTTAACTTCCTGTTATGTCACCCATTCAACTAGCTGATACTGAATCAACATCACCTCTAAGTAGTGCACGGCATTTTAATCATTACCTGTGCTGGTGTTTCCAGTGAGTAGATGTGTTCACCCCGGACGTTATAGAACTTGACAATGGCGTTCCTGGTAGGGGGAGGACAAGAGGGGTCAGGGGAGAGGAGCATCTTCTCCATGCCAGCCACCGAAAGAAGATCCCCCTGCGAGCACCACTGGACGACCACATCTTTGAAACAGAAGTTGGACATTTTACTAAATTTAGACAATATGTTTGTGTAACTGACAACCTTCAAGTTAAAAAAATCCTGGACTACCTTTCAGGCCGGTGCGGATAAGTGTGGGTGAGAGGTCATCATAGTTGTTCATTAGGCTAATGTCTCCAGAGGTGAAGCTGACTGTCAGCAGAGGTTTGTGGCTGTGCACTGTGATAACAGAACAAAAAGCAATAAAGATATAAACAGCCAAATGGAAAAAAAACACTCCTGGTAATCCTGCTGTATTTGTAGTTGCAAAACTGTCTAGTAAAAGCCCTTGTGGTCCTACAAAGGCCATTACCCTGTGCATCACATCATCATGCATCACAATGGAGAGATCTGGCAAGTGAAGAATTAGAAGACAGCCTAGTGTCAGCTTCAGACATTATTTCCATCTAGGCCAATCAATTACGATTGACTAATTATTTCTGTGATCCAGTTAGCTTGGAGAATGTTTGGCTCATTGTGGACTGTGTAAGATGCTTCCCAGTGCAACATGATTCAGTGATTCAGAGACGGGATGCAGATCTTTATGATAATATAAGTTAAATACCGCTTCCCATGGAATCAGAGCATGAGGAAGCGTGGATGGAGCGGCAATACAAGGGGGGGAGCTCACAGATGCTCACACATCTGCTTTCTTCCTCCCCTGTAAATTAAACAGCTGGACAATTGTACATCAGCACTCCCTGCTGACATGACAGCAATTGTTTTCTCAGAGCAGCGCACCTTGCTGCAGGGGATAGTCATCCGAGTCAGTGTCGCTCTCACTGCTGTCCTCTACCAGGAAGCTGGGGTAGTTCCAGGACATGCTGACGATGCCGTCCGACTCATGCAGCAGAATGTGGGCCAGCATGCGGCCGTGGCAGTCCATCACTATCACCTGTCCGTCGGCGGTGCCAAACAAAACCTTGCGCAGGAAAGGCAAAAGTGTTAGAATACAGAAACAAGAGTTGGTTGGGTAATAATCGGTGTGTGTTGTACCTGTTGGTCGTCAGGAGTCCAGATACCGCAGGTGATCTGACTTTCCAAGTTGATTTCGGAAGACCAATGCCTCTGCCCGCTGACTGAGCCCACCAGAACAAAGCCATCGCGGTAGGAGATGAGCGCCTGAGTGCCATCATGTGACCATGTAAAGTCACTCACCTATAGAGCCACCGACAGACAGGTCCATTATCACTCATATTCATTTCACATCAGACTGGGATTAATATTATACGCTTTTGTTTTATAAAAAAAAATACACTCACTGTTAAAAAAAACCTAGTTATAACAGCAATGAATGCTCTAAGTTATTTGAATTAGGGTCATGCCGATCGATCAGCCACCGATCGGGATCGAATGATTTTAATTTTCAAATGGTGCCCGTAACACAGCAGTAAAACGGCTGATCAAATAAAAAGAAAAGTCATTGATGTCTTTATTCATCCTTTTTAAGATGAATAAGATGATGTCGATGTTTATCAGGATTTTTCTTATTTGTAATTTAAAAACACTTTGAATTTAAACAGTTTCTTAAAGTGATTACGATTAAAATACGATTAATTGTGCAGCCCTAATATCCATCCAATGAAAAAGTGGATCTTACCTGAGCTCCACGATCATTGACCAACTCCACAGACCAGCGGCCTTCATATTGGATCCAAACAAAGATTCCGCCATCTGTATCACAGGTGGCCAGCTTCTGGAAGGGCTCATTCCATCGCACCAGAACCACCTTAGAAGACAAGCGCACACAAATACAAAAGGATTGGCCTCCAAGGACAAAAACAACACTTTCTTTCTCAGGCTGCTCTGTACATCCAGCTGCACGGAGCGACCAGTGGCCACATTAGCGAAAAGCTAAATTTAGCAAATGAATCTACTGTGTACAGTATATCATTAAGCGGGTTAACCTCATTTTGAGAAAACCTCAAAGGAGCTGTAATTATCTGATAAATTACTGACAGTAGTGCTGCTTTAAAAAATGTTCCTTACTTAACGCATACATGCAAGTACAAGAACATGATGGTGATTGTTACCATAAAGCAGTATGGATCATCCCTGTCCTCGCTAATGTCACCTCAAAGTAACCCATCACGCTCCCCCCCCCCCCCCCCCCCCACTCCCGAGCTCCTCCCTCTTTTCTTTCTCTGTGTGTATCTGTCTGCTCTTCTGTAGCGTGACTCAGCCTATTCCCAGAGGAATAATCCTAAGAAGGGAGCAGCTCTGCTCTCACTGAGCGCAGCAGCACGTGTGCTATGCATGCTCAAAGGCACAACCCAGGGCAGGTTTTAGATGGGCTTACACTTGGGGTGTTGACTCCCAACGGACCCGGCAACAGGGTCCTTTTACTGTGCCATCTCACTCGCATCATCAGCCCAGTGGAACAGATGTAGACTTAAGTCAAAACGAGCACCAATTACTCATAGAATATGAAGGTCTGCCTGCACTGAACACTTGTCTCAGCTGCATCATCGCCTCCTGGGTATTGTTAAATGAGGATAAAGATTGGCACTGAGCTACAGGGTTACTCTTCAGGGAAATGGTTTGGCCTTGTTCGCCGCAGAGGGACGGCTTGTCACAAATATGGTGGGCATGAATACACCATCAACTGTCTCAATCATAACAATACTCTCCTGGTGTTTGTAGAACCTATTGTATAACAAACATATATTGTATTCAATCACAGTGACAAACACCTTATAAGTCCATTTTATGATGATTTTGATGATCTAAATGAGATTATGTTTTCTCCTGCATAACTGTTATAAAACAATGCAATGAAAACATTTTGAAAACACAACATTATAAAACAACTAAACAACTATCTCCATTGGTCACCAAAATTGAAGGAAGCAAATGTCTTCAGTAAATAATTGCCATTAAAAAGGTATGATATCAATTTCATTTCATCTTTATGATCCATCCATTTTCTACCGCTTGTCCCTTTTTCGGGTTCGTGGGGGGTGCTGGAGCCTATCTCAGCTGCATTCGGGCGGAAGGCGGAGTACACCCTGGACTATTTCGAATATTTAATTTTGCCTGCATTTACTGTTAAAACTATGCAGCTAAATAGACAAACACCTTGAAAACACCACATTATAAAACAAGTATCTTCACTGGCCACCAGAACTGAACAACACTGAATGTTTTAAGTAACAGAGTTAACATCAAAAGGTATAAAATCGGTCACGGGTAAAAGCAGCACGATTTGATTTGCCTTTGCGGGACTGACTAGATTTACTTCATGACTATTTTGACTTTTTAATTTGATGAGATTATCTGTTTTCTTCTGTATTTACAATGCAAAGAAAACATGCTATAACATCTCCTCTCCCTTGGCCAACACAATTGAACTAACATTTTGAAGTGACTAATGGGCATTAGAGGAATATGTTTTTTATTTAACTGTACAGCTGTACCTCAACTTGAAGAGTCCAACCTTAAAGGGGAACTGCACTTTTGGGGGGTAATTTTGCCTATCATTCACAATCCTTATGTAAGAGAAGCACACATACTGTATGTTTTTTATGCAATCTAACTTGTAAATAAATGCAAGCAAAGGCCTGCTTACAATGGAGCTCTCCTTATGGGAGTCGCTCTATTCTGCCTATAAAGCGGTTAAAAAAGCATCCAAACACTTCCATCAACATTTTATATACACTAAGTATTTTTGTAATGCAGTAACAGGCACATTCATAATAACATGTATTTTGGTCATTTTAAGCATACGGAAGCACATTGATTTCACAAACAAATCACGTTTGCTTTTCCCTTTATAATAACAAATACTACTAATCATGGCACACTTCATAAGAGTAAACAAACATAATAAAACATCCCTTACTGTACAATGTCTGCTCTCACTAAGATGCCGACTGATAGGATGTTCATATATACCCGTTTCGATGAAGAATGACTCATAATCCACACAGAGAAAAAAGATGGGTGGAACCAAGCGTCTTTTCGTGTCTTTTTTGACAATAACGCGTCTAAGTGGGGCTGTCAAAGTTGACCAACTTCTCAGTTTATGTCCATATTATTCTACTATCAAGGTAAGAAGCATGATTTCTAATCTATAATTAACTTTCACAAGCTCAGAGGCGAGAAAGCAGCTCACCAGCTCATGATGCCAATACAGCAGCATAAGGGATCTCTTGATCAATTCGCCGCTAAAAATAGGTATTTAACGTTAGCATTTATAACAACAATATCACAATCACTTGGTTAATATTCAGATCACAAAATGTAAATGGGGTATTGTTGGCGCTTTTTGGATTTTTTTTTGTGGTTTTTACGGTCAAAATGGACGCAATGACGTCATGGCTCCCATTGGCTCTATTGTAAGCAGACGTTTATTTACGAGTTAGAATGCATTAAAAATAGAAAGACATATGTGTTCTTGTCTTTCAAAAGGATTGTAAATTATAGGCAAACTTCCCCCCCAAATTTAAGTTCCCCTTTAAGAGTGTTTTCAGATAAGAGCTGTCTCTCAACCAGTGTTACTCTTGACAGTAGTTTTCAATTTAGTTGTCTTTTGAAATTGTCTTAAAACCACTTTTACTAAGGTTATATCAGAGCATCTCAAAAACTACATTCACAACAAGATCTGCACTCCATGAATATATCATTAAGTACATTTCACACTAACAATACTGTGTTATTATTTTACCTGAAATTAAGCATGAATTTCAAATGTTGAATAACATGACTATTCATACGGTCGTATGAAGAAACAAACAAGTTTTATTCTATATTGTGTATAACTACACTTAGTGTGCCCAGTTGGCATCTTGGCCACTGTCCCGTTTAAAAAGGAACTGCACTTTTTTGGAATTTTGTCAATTGTTCACAAACCTTATGAGAGACAAGAAGTCAAAAGGGTTTTTTGTTTTTGCATTCTAATTTGTAATAAATCAACTCGTGGCTCCAAGTTCCATATGTGCTCTAATGTTTCAACCTCTCTTTGTGCTCGCATCCATAACCAGCAGTTCATTCTCCATAAATTCAGGTTAAAAAAGATAAGGTTGAAAATCCACATTTGTTCAAAAAATAGTCGTCTTCGTTGTCTATTACCAAGCCTTAAATGATTAGAACACACAAGCATTTGTTTCCGTAAGTAAGAACACACATTAGTTGCCGGATGTTGGAAATGTGTTGCTATGGGAACAGGAATAAATGCGCTTCGGAAATAAATTCCGGTAATGCTTAAAATTACCAAAACACTGTAAATATTGTACATATTACAACGTGTCTGTTACTACATTAAATACATATACTTGCGGTGAGTATATGAAACGTTAATAGAGTGTTTTGAAGTTCTCTTAGAGGGCTTTGAAGGCTACAATGGTGAGTCCCATTAGCCACAACTTGCAAACGTTTTTCTTATCACCTCAAGACAGTACAGTAGGGATGTAAAGATATAAGAATTTCATATCATGGTTATTTTGACCAAAATTATCACGGTTATTATTATTGTGGTATTGTTCAATGTGCTCAAAAAGTACTTATACACACACTGAAATCTTTTGACCAAGTTGATTTTTTTTTTTTAAACATGGCAAAAATAAATAGACACACTGTTAGAAAACCCACGACTTTGAATGTCCTCTGTTTCTTATGCTTTACTGAATTTGTTTTAGCTTTAGTGTATTAACTGTTTTAATGGCTAAATTTCAATGTTTTAAATATTGGTTTGTACTGTAGCGCTTTAAGATTTATTTAAATGAAAAGTATGTAACAAAATATATTATTATTATGTATTATTCAGCTGTCCTCGGACGCATCGTAAAAATACCTTGTCTTTTTTTCCTCTAAGGAAAGATCAATCATCATAATTGCGTACTAAGAAAGTACAGCTTGTAGGTTCAATTTGCCCAATGATCTTAGTAGCTCAGGCAGCAATCTAAACTTAAGTTTAGATTGGGGTATGTTCTATTTTAATGGGGAAAGTCATTATTGTCTCTTGTTTTCATGTTAGCGTTTAAGCTAGTAAGCTGGCACCAGTTATCAAAGTGCAGTTATCAATATCGGTTTTGGATCATTTTAATTTAAAAGGGTAATACTACCCGTCATTATTACCGTTTATTGTATTACAGCTGAACAACACAGTCTTGTTTTCCGGGTAAAAAATCTAAATACAGTGCCTTATAAAAACAGTCGTTCTGATTGGATCCCCTCTGTTATTTTCCCGCTGCCCCTCTCCCACGTGCTACTGTGATTGGATAGAATCCTAGCTTGTCCCAACCTAAGTTGGATTTTGTCTCCGTCTACATTTTTGTCTCATTTTTATTCATCGACTAAATTGTCACTTAATTTCTTCATTTAAGTTGCAAGGAAAACATTAAGCGACAAACATCCCCGTAAGATCTGCCCAGAACATCTGGTGTTACTCGCTAGCATCAACTTAAAGCTCGAAATTGATTGATATAACTTAATTTTTCTAAGCATGAGAAGGAAGAAAGTGAGTGTGAAGGGCAGTGCTGAGAAGAAGAAATGGATGATATTTCCTGGAGAGTTACCAGTCTGGAGAAGGTGCTATCTGTTTTTAAGTCATGACCCAGTGTGGACCACTCCTCTATGACCTGAATGAAGACCACCTACGACCCTCTGCTTGCCTCCAATGGACTGGAATCTCACATTATCATGAATAATTTGCAATAACTGTACCCACTTAGTATCCATTGCAGCTGATCACCAAGGAAGGAGGCCCCCACATCTGCAGTACCTTCCCAAGTATTCCCATTTTGGGTTTTAAGATTTTCCCTGCCCGGATGTGGGTATAGACCAGTGATGTCATTGTGGCTTGTGCAGCCCTTCGAGGCACCTGTGATTAAGGGCTATATGAATAAACTTTGATTTATTGATTTTCATTTAATTAAAGAAATAAATTATCAAATATGACGAGCATATTGGTGATTTGGTGGAGCAGTTCGAGCATAGAACTTTTATTCTTCACCATACTGACTGATTGAGTCACTAATAACGGCCAAAAGAGGATATCTAAGTAATTGTATCTGAACGGCAGACGTTTATCCATGAAAATATGGAAAAGCTGCTATTGGTGTGTTTGACAAAGAAGCAGCTTGAAGGAGATACTCTCCAAGGTAAATGCTCTACATTATTACATTACCTTATTTTGTAAAACTACTGTAGTTGTTTGTGAAACATTCTATTATTTTGTGTTTCATACAATATTTATTATCTCGAAGTTTTTTTTTTTTAAAAGGCATGTCAAATATGTGCTTTTTTGTAGGGCCGAGTACCATTATATTCACTTCAATTCAATGGGCGTCGTTGATTTGAGATACAAGTGCTTTGAGTTCAGACGTCCGTCATAGAACCAATTAGGCTCATAAATAGAAGTACTGCTGAATATCAAATAAAAATGATGTATGTTACAGTAAATTATGCTGATTTCAATGCAATGCTTTAATGAGATGTGAGTTTTAAAAAATGATTGTGTAGTTTTACTTGCAGCAAATAAAAATAATTTATATTAATCTGCACCTTGTAAGATTACCATGATGGGAAACCACATTGCATTACACTTCATACTGTATGTCCAAGTGTAAATCATAACAACACTAAATACTACATCGTGTGGGCACGTTTTGTGTCCTGCACTGACATCTGCACAGAGGTAACAATAATCCCTGCATGTGAGTGTAAATTTAGCAGGACTGTGGAGATTAGCTCGTGTGAGCTGGTCAGGCATCCCTTACGAGGGAGACAGCTGAGCACCTCGCCGTAACGCAGCGAGAGCTGGGAGATCAAACGTCACATGGAGACAGACAGGATAAGAGCAATAATACGAACCCACGGGACAACATAAGGGGATCACGGGCACACGAGCCGCATGTACAAGAGTAGACTAATGAAAAACAATTATAGTATTCGTCTTGAATACGGGAGCACAACAGCATGCCCATAAAGATGTCCAACAAAAGCATAATCTAATATATTTTCTCTCTCTGAACTAAAATCTAATTTGATAAGAGGACGCTTCAGGTCTGTGATCCTTTAATCTTTGGTCAATGTTCAGCAATTAATAACTTCTGCTCAGAAACCATCTTAGAGCAAATTGACAAAAGCATCACATGCACATGCTTTTGTCAATTTGCTCTTAGACTAAGACATCCAAGCTGACCCCAGCAATTTAAAAAGAAGGCCAAATCAAATCAAGGGGCAGCTATAGAGATTGTGGTGCAGTCAGCAGAAGTGAAAGGACATTATGAAGGTGCAGCATCACGCGGATTTGACGGCGACACTGGCCGCTAGTGACCGGAAAGTATTCACAGTGCTTCACTTTTTCCACATTTTGTTATGCATTATTCCAAAATGTAATACATTATTTTTGTTCTCAAAATTCTACAATGATACCTCATAATGACTGTTATTTTTTATTTTGCAAATGCATAAAAAAAAAATCACATATACACAAGTATATACAGCATTTGCTCAGTACTTTGTTGATGTACCTTTGGCAGCAATTGCAGCCTTACGTCTTTTTGAATTTAATGCCTCAAGCTCGGCACACCTATCTTTGGGCAGTGTCGTTCATTCCTCTTTGCAGCAACTCTCAAGCTTTATCAGGTTGGATGGGAAGCATTGGTTTTCATCCAGGATGTCTCCCCCTATCCTCACTAGTCTCCCAGTTCCTGCTGCTGAAAAGCATACCCACAGCATGATGCTGCCACCACCGTGCTTCACTGGAGGGATGCTATTGGCCTGGTGATGAGCGGTGCCTGGTTTCCTCCAAACATGACGCCTGGTATTCATGCCAAAGAGTTCAATCTTTGTCTCATCAGACCAGATGTTTCTCATAGTCTGAGAGTCTTTTAGGTGCATCTTGGCAAACTTTTTCCGTCTGACCACTATACCATACAGGCCTGATTGGTGGATTGCTGCAGAGACGAGTCAGGTTAGACAGAAAGATGAATGCAGCAATGTATAAGACATCCTGGATGAAAACCAATGCTTCCCATCCAAACTGATGAAGATTGGGAGGTGCTGCAAAGAGGAAGGGGCAAAGAGGAAATGGCAAAACTGCCCAAAGATAGGTGTGCTATGTGGCATCATATTCAAAAAGACTTGAGGCTGCAATGGCTTCCAAAAGTGCATCAACAAAGTATTGAGCAAAGGCTGTGAATACTTATTAAATGTGATTTTTTTTAATAAATTTTCTCATTAAAAAAAAAAAGTTTTCACATTGTCATTATGGGGTCCTACCTGTAGAATTTTAAGGACAAAACTGTATTTATTCCATTTTGGAACAAGGCTGTAACATAACAAAATGTGAAGTGCTGGGAATGCTTTTCGGCTGCAATGTAAGCTCGGCTTGTACAGAGAGTTTGAGGAATCAATTTGGCTTAAAATAAATTATATAGGCTGCATTGTCTCTTTTTTTATACCTGTTGGTGTGTTTTAATGTGTTTTTAATTTGCGATGAAGCCATGTCAAAGACAAATTTCTGTTTGTCACTGTAGAAACAGACCAAGCTACCCATCCATTAATTTTCTACCACTTGTCCCTCTTGGAGTCGTGGGGGGTTGCAGCCTATCCTCTAGGGGTGTGGGAAAAAATCGATTCGAATTCAAATCGCGATTCTCACGTTGTACGATTCAGTATCGATTCTAATTTTTCAAAAATCGATTTAAAAAAAAAAAAAAGTTTTTATTAATCAATCCAACAAAATAATACACAGCAATACCATAACAATGCAACCCAATTCCAAAACCAAACCCGACCCAGCAACACTCAGAACTGCAATAAACAGAGCAATTGAGAGGAGACACAAACAACACAGAACAATCCAAAAGTAGTGAAACAAAAATGAATATTATCAACAACAGTATCAATATTAGTAACAATTTCAACATAACATTGATTAAAAATCCCTCATTGACATTATCATTAGACATTTATAAAAAAATGTAAAAAAGAACAATAGTGTCACAGTGGCTTACACTTGCATCACATCTCATAAGCTTGACAACACACTGTGTCCAATATTTTCACAAAGATACAATAAGTCATATTTTTGGTTCATTTAATAGTTAAAACAAATTTACATTATTGCAATCAGTTGATAAAACATTGTCCTTTATAATTATAAAAGCTTTTTACAAAAATCTACTACTCTGCTTGCATGTCAGCAGACTGGGGTAGATCCTGCTGAAATCCTATGTATTGAATGAATAGAGAATTGTTTTGAAGCGGAAAAATATCGTTTTTGAATCGAGAATCGCGTTGAATCGAAAAAAAAATCGGTTTATAATCGAATCGTGACCCCAAGAATCGACATTGAATCGAATCGTGGGACACCCAAAGATTCGCAGCCCTACTATCCTCGCTGCACTGGTGTCAGATGGAAGGCAGGGTACACCCTGGACAAGTCGCCACCTCATCACAAAATACCATTCACACTCACATTCACCATTTTTTAAACTGTCCTTCAAATGCAGCCTTAGAAGGACACATCCTTTGTGAAATGGGACAGTATAGCCTTTAATAATAATTAATAATTATGATAAAGGCAGGCAGGTTACACCATGGAAAAGTCACCTCCTCATCGCAGGGCCAACACAGACAGACATCCATTCATAATATTCTTTTAAAAACTGTCCTTCAAATGCAATCTTAGAGGGACACAGCCATTGTGAATAGGGACAGTATAGCCTTTAATATTAACAATTAAGATAATAATGGATAAGGTTTATAAAGCGCTTCTCTAGACAATGAAATGGCTTTACAGTGAGTAAAGTTTGATGTTCCCAGCAATGTTTGACATATTTGACTTTAAAATTAGCATTATCTTACATTTATGGAACCAATTTTTTTTTATCTTCAACTGAACAGTGACACATGCTGATATGGGAGGTTGCAAAAATAGTAAGAGTGTTTAATTAGAATACGAAAAGCAGTTTAAGTGAGCTAATGGTTTGAAGCAGACATTAAACCTTAATTCCTTAACATTTTCCCTTAAAAAATGTCAGCTGCCCCAAAATGTTTTTCAAAAATACCATATATTAATACATTTCTTGCACGACTGCACCCTGAAATATGGTGGAACCTCAACTTACGAGTAAATCGAAATACGAGCTGTCACTGAGGTTTTTGTTATGCTTTAAGTTATAAGCATTTCCACTGTCAATTGAAATAGTATTTGTCACAAGGTTGTGCTATTTGAGTGACTGAGTGACAGAGTTCAGTTAATATATTGTTACAGTTGTTGTTCCTGCTTATTTTACACAAGAAACAAAACTGTGTGAGCAATAAAAAGTTAATATATTGTTACACGTTGTTGTTCCTGCTTTGTTAACACAAGAAATACACCTAAGTTTTGAGTAACCGTTGACGTGTGCGTTTGAGCGTTGCTCCAAATTGGCCCCTCCAATCACCAGAACTAAGAAAGTTAGAGCAAATCAGAGAAATAAACCATTAGCATCAGTCCAGATCATTCGAAGCGGCAGCCAGCCACCGTGGCATGATGTCACACATGCGCAAATTACAAACATGTATCCATTACAAAATTTAAAAAGCTGCAGAAGCGGTTTGTTGTGTTTCAGTTTGTTCTGTTAAGTCATGACTCAACAAACTGCATGGTTGAGCTTTGGTACATAGGCAAACACATCGCTGACTTCCTCGGTCATCCCGACCCCGTTTCATGAGACATTTTTCATCTAAATGGGAATATATATTCTATCAATCGGCATCCTAATGACAGCATACCTTGTAGAGTAAATGATGATTTATTATGTTTGTTGGCTCTTATAAAGTCAGTGAGCAGAAATCAATGATGATGGAGAAAAAAAAGCAAACGTCGTTATGCGTTTTTGAAATTAATGTGTTGCATATGCTCAAAATTATCAAAATACTTAAATGTTATTATAAATGTGCCCGTTAGTACATTACATATATACTTACATCATGTAAATAAAACCCTAAAGGAAGTGTTTGGATGTTTTTTTAGGGGTTCTGTAGGCAGAATTGAACGGCTCCCATAGGCTCCATTGTAAGCAGACTTTTGATCGAAGTTTACTTTTTAGTTTATTTAGAATGCATTAAAAAAAAAAATCCAACCGTCGTTATGTCTCTCACAATATTTGTGAACGATAGGCAAAATTCCAAAATTAATGCAGTTCTTAGTTAAGCCTCAGCAACACTGTTACGTGATTCAATCAAATCAACAAGCGAGAGAACTGGATGGACATGAAGACGACGGAATCAGTGCTAAATATTATTAACTTAATCACTTTCTTCTGGTACTGTTCCCCTCGCATTCAAAAAAGCGGTTATTCATCCTCTGCTCAAAAGACCTAACCTTGATCCTGACCTCATGGTAATGGTGTCCCATCTTCCCTTTATCTTGAAAATGCTCGAAAAAATTGTTGCACAGCAGCTAAATAATCACTTAGTGTCTAACAATCTCTGTGAACCCTTTCAGTCCAGTTTCAGGGCAAATCACTCAACAGAGACAGCCCTCGCAAAAATTACTAATGATCTGTTGCTAACTATGGATGCTGATGCGTCATCCATGTTAATACTTGATTTTAGCGCTGCTTTCGATACCGTTGATCAATAATATTCTATTAGAACGTATCAAAACATGTACCTATGTCAGACTTAGCCAAGAACAGATTTGCCTTTTGCTGGAACTTTGCCTTAACACTACATACTTTCAATTCATATGAACGTTTTACCGACAAAAACAGGGTTGTGCCATGGGATCACCTGTATCCCTAATAGAAGCAAACCTTTCCATGAAGGACATGGAAAAGAGAGCTTTGAACTCTTTTAAGGGAACGTCACCAAGTCATTGGTACAGATACGTGGATGACACATGGGTGAAAATCAGAAACCAGGAAGTGTAAGCCTTCACCGAACACATTAACTCAGTGGACAAAAACATCAAGTTCACATGTGAGGATGTCAAAGACAGTAAGTTGGAATGTGATGTCCACATTGGAGAAAAAAGGGGCCTCCATGTTGGGGTTTAATGAAAACGCACACATACCAATCAATACCTACTTTTTGACTCACACCACCCACTGGAACACAAACTGGGTGTTATCAGAACCCTACAACACAGAGCTTATAATGTCCCTACCAGCCCACAGGCCAAAGAGAAACAGCATAGACATTTGAGGGAAGCCCTCAAAACCTGTGGTTACCCCAGCTGGTCATTTGTGAAAGTGCATCCAGTTCCAGAAATAACAACAACAGAGTGGATGAAGAGGAAAAATGCGAGAAAATATTGTCATTCCATATGCATCAGGTCTATCTGAGGAACTCAGAAGAATTTTTAACCAACACAACATCCCAGTACACTTCAAAACCAGGCAACACCCTGAGACAGAGACTGGTGCATCCTAAAGAACGGACACCACACACCCACAAAAATAATCTAGTGTATGCTATCCAGTGTAATGATGAACGCACTGATTCATATATTGGGGAAACAAAATAACCACTAAGCCGACGCTTGGCACAACATAGACGGGCAAACTCTTCAGGCCAAGACTCAGCTGTCTACCTGCACCTCAGGGAGAAACAGCACTCCCTTGAGAACAAAAATTTACAGATTCTGGACAGGGAGGATGGAAGGTACGAAAGAGGAGTGAGGGAAGCCATCTATGTCAAGGTTGAAAAACAATCCCTGAACAGAGGAGGTGGTCTGCGACACCACCTGTCTCCTAGCCTTTGAAATTTATGCTAATCTAAGGAAATAGATGACAATTACAAAAATGTTTTAAAGATGGACATCCTATGACAAACCTCACTATATTCAAAAGTAACTTGAAAATCAAAGACTGAACGGCACAAAACGCCCCTCAAGTCTCTGAAGGGTTCAACGAGATGCTTGAATCAAAGGGAAGTGCCACGCTGTTACAAAAAAACTAAATGGAGCATGGACTAATTTGCAATATAAGAGACAAAGGGAAATTTGAAGATCTCTTCAAGGTACGATAGGTACTAAAAAGCAGTCTTGGAAGGTATCATGGACCAAGGCTTGACCAGGCAGGCAAGCCTGTTATGCAACATGTCCTCTCCATGGATAGATTAGCAGGGTAAAGCCATCGCTCTAAAGCACATTTAAGCGCAACGCCGGAGTCAAAAGGTCAGACAGGTAGAAAGCACATAGAGACCATGAGAGGCTCATGTATAAAGGTCTAATGGGATAATTCATTAACAGGACTGACAATGGTAAATAGTCTTGATATACATGGCAATTCACAGTGTAGACTGTAGACGAAAACTTGCAAGACAATATCTACTGAAACTGACAAACACTACAGTGTTGTCAAACAGTCTCAGATATGTATCTCTCATGCAGAATGAATAGGCTGTTACTGCACGCTGTAATGGAAGGGAGAAAAAAGCATCAAGAAGAGAGCTTGTCAAATGAAGCAGTGATCTATTTTGAATCACATCCCAGAGGGAATATTCAATAGCATCACAAGAGTGTAAAAATATCAAGTTTTTAAATGCAGTACAACTGACAGAAGGTCAAGAGGTAAGTTGTTGTTTGGACTTGACATTAAGAAACCACACAGCTTTTCATTTCTACCCTATTGACTGTCCCGTTTGGTTGAGGAGTACAACCGAAAATGTCCGTGCCTTGGTCGAAGATCTTACCCTTCTAATTATCACTGACCGTGGCGAATCGAGGAAATCGCCTAGGAGGGGTGTACTCTAGGCCAGTGGTTCTCAACCTTTTTTCAGTGATGTACCCCCTGTGAACATTTTTTTAATTCAAGTACCCCCTAATCAGAGAAAAGCATTTTTGGTTGAAAAAAAAAGAGATAAAGAAGTAAAATACAGCACTATGTCATTAGTTTCTGATTTATTAAATTGTATAACAGTGCAAAATATTGCTCATTTGTAGTGATTTTTCTTGAACTATTTGGAAAAAAAGATATAAAAATAACTAAAAACTTGTTGAAAAATAAACAAGTGATTCAATTATAAATAAAGATCTCTACATATAGAACTAATCATCAACTTAAAGTGCCCTCTTTGGGGATTGTAATAGAGATCCATCTGGATTTATGAACTTAATTCTAAACATTTCTTCACAAAAAAAGAAATCTTTAACGTCAATATGTATGGAACATGTCCACAAAAAAATATAGCTGTCAACACTGAATATTGCATTGTTGCATTTCTTTTCACAGTTCTTTTTGACAGACATTTTAGTGAGAAACCTGAGCTTGTGCTTCACTGAGTTTATGAACTTACATTCATATTTTGTTGAAGTATTATTCAATAAATATATTTATAAAGGATTTTTGAATTGTTGCTATTTTTAGAAGATTCTAAAAAAATCTCACGTACCCCTTAGCATACCTTCAAGTACTCCCAGGGGTACGCGTACCCCCATTTGAGAACCACTGCTCTAGGCCATGATAACATCATCTGAACAGCCTTCATTTAAGGTCCACAGCCCGAGATGGTGGTGTGGGATGCTTCCCAAGATGTTCCATCTTAAGTCAGTGGAGCCACCCAACATGCAACAAACATGGGGCGGTATGGCGTAGTGGGTAGAGCGGCCGTGCCAGAAACCTGAGGGTTGCAGGTTCGCTCCCCGCCTCTTACCATCCAAATCGCTGCCGTTGTGTCCTTGGGCAGGACACTTCACCCTTGCCCCCGGTGCCGCTCACACCGGTGAATGAATGATAAATGAATGAGTTGTAAAAATGAATGATGGGTTCTCACTTCTCTGTGAAGCGCTTTGAGTGCCTAGAAAAGCGCCATATAAATCTAATCCATTATTATTATTATTATTATATAATACTCCATACTATTACCATGAATTGATTACGTGGACCCCGACTTAAACAAGTTGGAAAACTTATTCGGGTGTTACCACTTAGTGGTCAATTGTACGGAATATGTACTGAACTGTGCAATCTACTAATAAAAGTTTCAATCAATCAATCAATCCACAATCTCCACATTGCTGCAAAGGTCCTGTATTCTTCTAGCTGCACCCAAGGTTTGGCCCGTACGTCAAAATGGATTGACATTTCTCTGAATGTGCGCTACAAAACACCCACTTTAACTTTAGGGTGTTAAGCCAAATTACCAAGAGATTTCCTACACACCTTTAGGGGACTGACAAGCACATAGTCTGTAGAATTTGATCAAAATTGGTTGAAAAACATGGTTGCCATCAAGCAAAACATCTTTACATGTGTGGGAGTTTGCATGCCCAAGTCATTGACCATTAGTCTAATAAAGAAAACATTTTGATGTTAACTGCATTGCCTACTGTATATGCTAGCATGTCTTTTGAAGCTTTTAACCCACAACAAGCACAACAAATGGCATTTATAGTCTTGTAAATAAAACAGGACTATAGGGACCTGCTCTCAGGTTAATAACTAATTGTAGGGCCTTGACCCATCATTGTGAGCTGTATTCTCGAGAGGGATGGCCTTCTTGGTTCTCCAGGAGGCTGGGTGATTGGTATGCGTTTATTTATAAGGCAACGCAGTGTCTACTGCTCTCCAATATTTGTAATTTAATTACACGGAAGAGTGTTTACTCTTATGGTTTGCGTTCAAATGATCTGTTCCATTTGCCTGCACAGAACCGGGAAAAAGGGATTTTGTTTACTCTGCTCCTTTTACATGTTGCAAAACGCTTTTAAGTCCAGATTGAAAGTACTTGAGATGACGTTTTTAAATAGTTTCTTAATTTGTATGACATGTATATTTATCTAACTGTATCTTTTTGCTGCCTCTTGGCCAGGACTCCCTTAAAAAAAGGTTGTTTAATCTCAATGGGACTTTCCTGGTTAAATCAAGGTTAAATTAAATAAATAAAGTGCTCTTATAAACGACATGCCCCATTTAAACACTGAGTGCATCGTACACCAAAATAAACTACTAATAAAAACCTGGTGCTCTCTGTGGGTGAGTATATTGTTTTATGGAGCTTTTGAATGTGTAATCAAAAAAAGTATATATATGATAGTAAATATGATCCATCCTACCTCACTATTGTGCCCCCTGAGGTTGAAGTTGACCCTCTGCGGAGTGGGCCGGTCCCGCTTGCAGTGGCTGGATGTAAATGTGACCCCCACAACTCCTCGGCCATTTCCAGTGGCGAGCCAGCCTTCCTCGTAATAACGCTTTCGGCACACGGGTTGCTCTTTCTCACTCTTCGGCACGCGGCCTTTCCACGACAGGCACAGGATGTTGGAGTCGCTGCAGAGAACCGGGCCATGCTCCACTGAGGCAAACATCCCTGCGACGTACGCGTTGTGAAGCTTCTGAGGTCCCCTCCCTGTTAAAGGTGCCACTCCTGTGCTGAGGTTACAGGTTCGATGATGGACGTGAGACGGCCATAGTGCATAGTATCTGCTCTTCCTTGGACATCAGTGAAAACTCAATTAAGGATACAATGTCATAAAAGTGGAGAAATCAGCGTTGCAAAGGCACTAGTCACTTTTGATGGAATGGACCGATACGGTCAGTTGCCTCCTTTTAGAAAGTCACATCCAGGAACAAAACAGCCGTGTCACATAAATTGCCAAAGCATCCACTCAACATGTCTCGCGGCTTTCAGTCCATGAAAGCGCCTTTTCTGTACAGTTAAGCGTGTTGATGTCGGCGTGCTCCGTCCTCGTCATGATCCAATCCTGGCTGTGAGTGCGAGAGGAGGAGCAGGGACTCCTCTCCATCAGCTGTAATCCTGCAAGAGAACCGCCTCTCCTTGAAACGCCATTACGCCGGCAAACCTCTGGCATCCCACTGGGGGTGAGGGAAAACGTTTTTTTTTATTATTACATCACAACAAGGCTTTTAACTTAGCACATATCATAAACAAACACTGAAATAAACACAGCAAAACTCTTCCCCTACTCCTTGCTTTTAAATATTAACAAGCTGGCCTAAATTACCCCTTATTCCATGGGCAGCCACTTATAGTTGGAGGACTATTCAGCTCAGCGGAAGGATACTGAATTATTTAACACGCTCATTAGAGATGCGCGGATAGGCAATTTATCTCATCCGCAACCGCGTCAGAAAGTCGTCAACCATCCGCCATCCACCCGATGTAACGTTTGATCTGAACTGCATCCGCCCGCCATCCGCCCGTTGTTATATATCTAATATTAATAAAAAAAAAAAAAAAGGGTGAAAACTACGCGAATTGCACCTTGTGCAGACAAGATTTTTCGATCGGACACGGAGGAATTAGCGATGTAAAAGACCACGTTGGGACAAAAAAACACAAGTCTAATGCCGTTGCTAGCGATACAAGTGGAAAACTTTCAACGTTTTTCGTCGCCCAAACAGATTCTTTGGATGTGATAAATGCCGAAGTTTTATTTACGGAGGCAATAATTGAGCATGGACTTCCAATTGCACTGGCTGATCACATGGGACAGTTAATAATGTAATGCAACCTTTAAAAATCATTACGCGGTGATCGCGATCCCAAAAATAAACTTTTCTTGCATGATAATGTCCAGAAAAATTTGCTTTATATTACTATAGAGTCCTTTTAACGAATGAGTTTGATGGTTTATCACAAACCTTAAATGAAATTCCATGGCCACTGTCCTGCTCTCTATATCAACCAGGGTGAGCCCCACCCCTTTCGTGAGCGCACTGAGCGCGGAGTGACCCCTTTTACGCGCCCCCGGCAACAGGGGTGGCAAGCAGGTAAGCTGCGCGGGCGGAGCGCGCGGAGTGACCCATGTTACGAGCCCCCGGCCACGGGGGTGGCGGGCAGGTAAGCTGCTTACCTGCTGCGCGTGACGCCGGCCGCGTCGAAAGCGGACGAGGCGGGGTGTCGGTGCGGTGGGCGCGGTAGTGACCCTGGACGTGCGTCAGGCCCTTCTCACGGATCGCCTCAGCTACGGCTCCCGGTGGGGCCCTCTCGGGGGAAGGGGCCTCGGTCCCGGACCCCGGCGAGGCGTCGGGGGCCTTCTCCGCTCCGTAAAAGTGTCCATCTCTTTTTCTTTTTTTTTCTTCTGTTGTGGCATATGCAGCAGGTGCCTGCTCGTTTTTCGTATGTGGGTAACAACATTTAACTATGTATATATATTTCCCAATTGGTTTAACTGCCACCCGCAAAAAAAAATAAAAAAATAAATAATTAAAAAAATATCTAATTAATCCGCCCGACCCGACCCGCGAGCGGATAAAATCTTATTTTTTTTAATTTCATCCGCCCGATCCGCGGATAATCCGCGGACTCCGCGGTTGTGTCCGCAAACCGCGCATCTCTAACGCTCATGTATCATTTTAGCGCTGTTTAATTAGAGCGACCCCGTGTGGCTAAGACATGACACAGCTGGATGTAAACAAGGTGCCCAATGAGTATGCATTAATAATAATAATAATAATAATAATGATGATGATGGATGACCATTTTGGAGCTAGACAAAAGGTAAATATCGAATCAAGATGGAACAATGACAGTCTTGACCTGTTGTATCAGAAAATAATTTCTATTGATACACAATAAAAGGTTACCTTAATAACGTAGCATGAATAAATACTAATAGGTATGACAAGCCAGTAAAGAAAGGAGCTACCTGGACAATAAAAACCTTTCTATGCCTGACTTTCTATTCTTTGTGCAGCAATTACACTAATAGTGATGCTGCACACAAACTAGTTGCAACCAAAAAAAATACAAAACATGAAGGCGGCTAACAAACCCGCTAACGTTAGCTGACCCAAACCCAATCCAGGCGGCGACTCTAGTGGCTCTAGTCCATCCGCCGCTGGCACCCGTCGCTAACCCGGCTACAGCTAGCATGACAGCCGAATACTGTCTTTTTAATGTATTCATAACCAGAACAGTGTAGATACTTGAGAATGAATAAACGCCTGTAGCCCGTTGGGCTGAGTGCTGGGTTTCTGGGTCAGATTTAGAATGGATAAAACGATGGAGACATCAGCGGTGAGATGGGAGCTTACCTCGGCTTGAAGGCTGCTCTGTTGTCGCTGTGCCTGCAGTCACTCAGCTCCACTGCAGGGCCCCGGCAGCTGGGTCACGTGGTGGTCATGTGACGCGACCATCATTCTAAATAATTATTCAACCTGCGAGTTATCCTCCCGAACGCCTATTTTTGTGGCCGTGCCATCATTTCCTCTGCGCTACTCACCACTTTAAAATCAACACAGGAAAGCGTCAGCGCATATGTAATGTTGCCTCCCAGACGGAAGGGGGGAGTCGAGTTCACAACTCACTTCCGGTTTCACGTTCACGACCTACCCGTTCTAAACATGGCGTTCTGGAGAGAATTTGGCTCCCTGGCAAGGATATTGAGTGGAATATCATATTCGGTAATGTTCGTTTTGTATGTCACACACATTTTTTTGGTATCACAGGTTGATTGGCCCTAGTGTGTGAATGTTGTCTGTCTATCTGTGTTGACCCTGCGATGAGATGACGACTTGTCCAGGGTGTACGCCGCCTTCCGCCCGTATGTAGCTGAGATAGGCTCCAGCACCCCTCGCGACCCCGAAAGGGACAAGCGGTAGCAAATTGATGGATCATATTCGGTAATGTTCGTTTTATGTCACACACATTTTTTTGTATCACAGGTTGATTGGCCCTAGTGTGTGAATGTTGTCTGTCTATCTGTGTTGGCCTTGTGATGAGGGGGCGACTTGTCCAGGGTGTACCCCGACTTCCGCCCGAATGCAGCTGAGATAGGTTCCAGCACCCCCAAAAAGTAACAAGCGGTAGAAAATGGGTGGATGGATCATATTCGGTAATGTTCGTTTTGTATGTCACACACATTTTTTTGGTATCACAGGTTGATTGGCCCTAGTGTGTGAATGTTGTCTGTCTATCTGTGTTGACCCTGCGATGAGATGACGACTTGTCCAGGGTGTACGCCGCCTTCCGCCCGTATGTAGCTGAGATAGGCTCCAGCACCCCCCGCGACCCTGAAAGGGACAAGCGGTAGAAACTGGATGGATGGATCATATTCAGTAATGTTCGTTTTATCCATCCAGCCATCCATCCCTTTTCTACCGCTTGTCCCTTCTTGGGGTCGCGGGGGGTGCTGGAGCCTATCTCAGCTGCATACGGGCGGAAGGCGGCGTACACCCTGGACAAGTCGCCACCTCATCGCAGTGTTCGTTTTATGTCACACACATTTTTTTGGTATCACAGGTTGATTGGCCCTAGTGTGTGAATGTTGTCTGTCTATCTGTGTTGACCCTGCGATGAGGTGGCGACTTGTCCAGGGTGTACGCCGCCTTCCGCCCGTATGTAGCTGAGATAGGCTCCAGCACCCCTCGCGACCCCGAAAGGGACAAGCGGTAGAAAATTGATGGATCATATTCGGTAATGTTCGTTTTATGTCACACACATTTTTTTGTATCACAGGTTGATTGGCCCTAGTGTGTGAATGTTGTCTGTCTATCTGTGTTGGCCCTGTGATGAGGGGGCGACTTGTCCAGGGTGTACCCCGACTTCCGCCCGAATGCAGCTGAGATAGGTTCCAGCACCCCCAAAAAGGAACAAGCGGTAGAAAATGGGTGGATGGATCATATTCGGTAATGTTCGTTTTGTATGTCACACACATTTTTTTGGTATCACAGGTTGATTGGCCCTAGTGTGTGAATGTTGTCTGTCTATCTGTGTTGACCCTGCGATGAGGTGGCGACTTGTCCAGGGTGTACGCCGCCTTCCGCCTGTATGCAGCTGAGATAGGCTCCAGCACCCCCCGCGACCCCGAAAGGGACAAGCGGTAGAAACTGGATGGATGGATCATATTCAGTAATGTTCGTTTTATCCATCCAGCCATCCATCCCTTTTCTACCGCTTGTCCCTTCTTGGGGTCGCGGGGGGTGCTGGAGCCTATCTCAGCTGCATACGGGCGGAAGGCGGTGTACACCCTGGACAAGTCGCCACCTCATCGCAGTGTTCGTTTTATGTCACACACATTTTTTTTGTATCACAGGTTGATTGGCCCTAGTGTGTGAATGTTGTCTGTCTATCTGTGATGAGGGGGCGACTTGTCCAGGGTGTACCCCGCCTTCCACCCGAATGCAGCTGAGATAGGCTCCAGCACCCCCAAAAAGGGACATGCGGTAGAAAATGGGTGGATGGATCATATTCGGTAATGTTCGTTTTATCCATCCATCCATCCCTTTTCTACCGCTTGTCCCTTTTCGGGGTCGCGGGGGGTGCTGGAGCCTATCTCAGCTGCATTCGGGCAGGAGGCGGCGTACACCCTGGACAAGTCGCCACCTCATCGCAGTGTTCGTTTTATGTCACACACATTTTTTTTGTATCACAGGTTGATTGGCCGTAGTGTGTGAATGTTGTCTGTCTATCTGTGTTGGCCCTGTGATGAGGGGCGACTTGTCCAGGGTGTACCCCGCCTTCCGCCCGAATGCAGCTGACAAGCGGTAGAAAATGGGTGGGTAGATCATATTCTGTAATGTTCGTTTTATTTCACACATTTTTTTTGTTTGAATGCGAGTGTGAATGTTGTCTGTGTTGGCCCTGCGATGAGGTGGCGACTTGTCCAAGGTGTACACCGCCTTCCGCCCGTATGCAGTTGAGATAGGCTCTAGCATCCCCCCGCAACTCCGAAAGGGACAAGCGGTAGAAAATGGATGGGGAAAAAAATGGTATCACAGGTTGGTTGGCCCTAGTGTGTGAATGTGAGTGTGAATGTTGTCTGTCTATCTGTGTTGGCCCTGCGATGAGGTGGCGACTTGTCCAGGGTGTACGCCGCCTTCCGCCCGAATGCAGCTGAGATAGGCTCCAGCACCCCCCGCGACCCCGAAAGGGACAAGCGGTAGAAAATTGATGGATGGATCATTTTCGGTAATGTTCGTTTTATCCATCCATCCATCCCTTTTCTACTGCTTGTCCTTTTTTGGGGTCGTGGGGGATGCTGGAGCCTATCTCAGCTGCATTCGGGCGGAAGGCGGCGTACACCCTGGACAAGTCGCCACCTCATCGCAGTGTTCGTTTTATGTCACACACATTTTTTTTGTATCACAGGTTGATTGGCCCTAGTGTGTGAATGTGAGTGTGAATGTTGTCTGTCTATCTGTGTTGGCCCTGTGATGAGGAGGCGACTTGTCCAGGGTGTACACCGCCTTCCGGCCGAATGCAGCTGAGATAGGCTCCAGCACCCCCAAAAAGGGACAAGCAGTAGAAAATGGGTGGATTGATCATATTCGGTAATGTTCGTTTTATTTCACACATTTTTTTTGTTTGAATGCAAGTGTGAATGTTGTCTGTGTTGGCCCTGCAATGAGGGGGCGACTTGTCCAGGGTGTACACCGCCTTCCGCCCGTTTACAGCTGAGATAGGCTCCAGCACCCCCCGCAACCCCGAAAGGGACAAGCGGTAGAAAATGGGTGGATGGATGCACCCCCCGCAACCCCGAAAGGGACAAGCGGTAGAAAATGGATGGATGGATGCACCCCCCGCAACCCCGAAAGGGACAAGCGGTAGAAAATGTATTGATGGATGGATGCACCCCCCGCGAACCCCGAAAGGGACAAGCGTTAGAAAATGGATGGATAACAGAGTAGACGCAATGGTGTCCGCCGTCGCCTCATTGCTATTGCTATTTACATGCATCATATGTTTGTTTTGTAGGGACAAGGCGTTTTGAGCTCCTGTGCAGCATCTACGAATTGCCTTGCAATGCGGTATGTAGCGGGGTTTTTTTGTCTTCTAACAATCATAGGTTATCAAATCAAGACTCCAAACATCCCCGAACAAGCTAGTCAGGTTACTTCTAGACCTCCACCCGAGATCACACCTCACTCCTACCCACTTCTCCAAAGTGGGCTGGCTCAGGGTGGAGAACAGAGTAAAACAACTTGCACTGAGCCTAGTCTATAAAATTCGCTACACCTCCGATACCGAAGTACATGTCAAACTACTTCCTTAACGTAAATGAGCGCCATAACCACAACACCAGGGGGAGCTCCACTAACCACGTTAAAGCCAGATTCCGATCTAACAAAGGTCTTAACTCATTCTCCTTCTATGCCACATCAATATGGAATGCACTCCCAACAGGTGTAAAAGAAAGTGCATCTCTATCCTCCTTCAAAAGCGCACTAAAAGAACACCTCCAGGGAGCTACAACCCTAGACTAACCCCCTCACCCCACCACATCCCACCTCCCCGGATTGTAAATAATCAAATGTAAATAATCAAATGTATATACCGGTACTTGTTCTTATGCTTTCTGAGCTCACTATGTTCACTGCTCACTGTACATATCCTACGAAGTCAGACCTACACTGTTACAATCATAGACATCTTATAAGGGTACGCAGCATCGAGCGCTACTGCCTACTGGCGCTGACGAGACGTGGGGCCGCCATCTTGGAGTGGTGATCCGCTCCACTCAGTGCAATTCATTTGGCAGGAGCAATGAACTGTCAGCGCATTTAATTCATTTTACCTCACTGAATACCACGGATTTTCATGCGTTTTTTTTGTCATACGTGTAGCTATGATAAGGGACACACGTTTTGGCGTGTTTTATTATTCATAGTTTGCTTAACAGTAATAGAATATTCTTATAAACTATAAGTGTCTAAGATCAAAACTGGGAATATAATCCCAGAGAAGGGGGGAAAAAACGGTCAGGTATTTTTAAGTTGAAGAAACAATATGATTAGGTTATATATACATGCGTATATCCTACATAAACAATGTATGAATACATTAGATATCTATATATCTTAGGGACCTATAGACTGTATCTCTGTTGTTGCAGCAGCAGAGAGTTTATTCTGTCTAGACACTTTGTATTGATTACATTCTTCCCTTAAATGATAATGTTTACAGTGATTGTTTTAATTTTACAAAATTGGGTTGGAAAGCTAGACTAAAATTTTGACTTGTATAATACTGTATAGCCACTGTCCATCTGATTGTCTAGTTAGCTAACACATATTACCGGTACCCCCCCTACACAATCTGGACTGTGGTCTTCATCATTTATTTCAACTTTACGTTATTCAAGTATGACATAATTTTAAATGTAATTAATTTCATTGACATGCAATTCTATTATGGTCATACTCTTGTTTGCTAGCGGCTACGATTTCAGTACTATTGAAGATCTTTGCTCCTTCTCAACTCTGTGGTAATATTCTTTTCACAAAATGCAACCAATAGTACGTTAATGTTAAATCTTACTTGTGAAAAGTAATCCCCCGATTCCTATTTTCAACAGTCCGCTCATTTGAGCAGGAAAACGCTGAACACCAGCCCGGCATCTTTGTTTTCTACCTGTCAACTGTCAGTTTAGGCTGCTCGCTGCCCGACTTGAAAAACTTATTTGGGTGTTACCATTTAGTGGTCAATTGTACGGAATATGTACTGTACTGTGCAATCTACTAGTAAAAGTTTCAATCAATCAATCAATCAACATTGATTCTGTAGTGTATTGCATTAAGACTACAAACTTGAGTTTAGTTTGTGTTTATTTGGAACATGCATGCATTCACAATTTCCAGTTTCTCCATTCAACATGTTCGAAAAGGAGTAGGATGAAGCAGAGTTTATTTAATCCTACCCCTTTTCCTTTACGGAGCAGTTGCTAACACTTTTGTTCACTTTCTGTTCTTAATGTATTCACAATATACTCCATAAGTAATAACAATAATAAATAATTAGTGAAGTAAGTTATATTTATATGGTGAGATGAGTAAGATTAACTTGAAAATGAATGGATGGATGAAATAAATTCAGAATGTTTATCATGGTTCTTCTTCATTGTACTTTGTATACACTTTAAGTTTGAAGAGTTTCTTGAAGTGGATCATATTAGTACATAGTTTGATTTATTTGCTTAATCATTTCCATAATTGAATTCCACATACTGATATACTGAAGGTCTTAAGTGTTGTACGTGTGTACAAATGTTTTAAATTACATTTTTCTCTAAGATTATATTTATCCTCTTGTTGAGAAGAATTGTTGTATATTCTTGGGTAGCAGGTTATAGTTTGCTTTGTGTATAATTTTAGCTGTTTGCAAATTCACTACGTTGTGGAATTTCAGTATTTGTGATCCAATGAATAAAGGGTTTGTATGTTCGCTACATCCAACATTATGTATTATTCTAACTGATCTTTTTTGTAACACCGTTAATGAATGAAGTGTACTTTTGTAGTTATTTCCCCATATTTCTGCACAATAACTCAGATATGGTAACACTAGTGAGCAGTAGAGAATATGAACATGTTTTGCTTTATTCATTATTGATGTGTTTCTTGCTACTTTATGTTGTATATTTTGTACATGAGATTTCCAGTTCAATTTATCATCAATCATTATACCTAGAAATTTGGTTTCATTTACTCTTTCAATTTTTATTCAGGCTATTTGTATTTGTGTTTGACTTTCTCTTCTACTGTTACCAAATAGCATTATTTTAGTTTTACTGAGATTCAACGATAGTCTGTTTTTGTCAAACCATCTTTTTAATGTGTTCACTTCTTCTGTTATTATTTTCTGTGTGTTCTCTCCTGAACAAAACGCAGTTGTATCATCCGCAAATAATACTAACTTTAAATCTTTTGTAACTTTACAAATGTCATTTATAATATAATAATATTGATCCATTTTGGTCCTAGTATTGATCCCTGAGGTACACCACAGGATATATTTAGTGTTGTAGATGTGTGTTCGCCTAGCTTCAGGTCTTGTTTCCTGTTCGTTAAATAACTTCTAATCCAGTTTAAGACCAACCCTCTGATGCCATACCGTTCTAGTTTTTTTAATTAAAATATTGTGATTAATTGTGTCAAATGCTTTAGTTAGATCCATCAACACTGCTGCCGCACATTTTTTACTATCTATTGCATTGGTAATTTCTTCTGTAATTTCAATTCAAGCCATCGAAGTTGAAACATTAGCTCTGTATCCATATTGGTTCTCTTCGAGTATTCTATTTTTGTTTGTGAAACTCTCTAATCTGTTATTGAACAGTTTTTCAATGATTTTAGAAAATTGTGGAAGTAAAGAAACAGGTCTATGATTTTTAAATTGGTGTTTGTCTCCAGTCGTATAAATTGGTGCATCTTTAGCTATTTTCATTTTGTTTGGAAATGTACCTGTTTGAAATGATAGGTTGCTAATATACGTTAATGGTCCTGAGATCTCTTTTATAACCCTTTTTTATTGTTTCCATATCAATTCCATTACAATGAGTTGAAGTCTTAGATTTGCATTTTTCACGATTTTAACTATTTCCTCCTGTGTCACATTATTGAGGAACATTGAGTTGGGATTTCTATCTATGATACCATTGTAGTCCTCAATCGAAACTGGGTCTGGAATCCTTTCCTCCAATTTGGGTCCAATATTTACCAAGTAATTATTGAAGCTTTCAACTACTTCCTTCATGTTGTCATTATTTTTGTTTCCGTCTGAGAAGTATTGGGGGTAGTGCCATCTTAGTGCCATTTTAATAATGCTATTGAGGATGCCCCATGTTGCTCTCATATTGTTTTTGTTCCTGTCTAATAATTGACTTTAATATTATTTTCTACATGTTTGTAGTATGTTAGTTAGCTTGTTTTTATACTTTTTGTACTTATTTTCTGCCACTGTAGTTCTTTGCGTTATACATTGTCTATATAATGTATTCTTCTTATTACAAGCAGTTGTTTTATCCTTTTGTCATCCATCTTTGCAGGTTTCCACCCTCTTTGAACCGAGGACCATCCTTCCACACAGCAGCAGCAGCACTTTCATCAACACCGTCACCAGTCAGTTATATTATTTGCATCCTTACGTTTGCAATGTCAGTCCATGTAATTATTTCAATAATCACAAGAATGTTCTTTTCAGATCACGATCACAGAACAGCCGGACACACTTTTCCAGAAGGTGACCGTGTTGGTTAAAGGTCACGATCGGGCTGTCTTGGATAGCTATGAGTACTTTGCCACCATGGCGGCAAAAGAGCTGGGCATCACCGTCAGCAACCTGTGAGTCTTTGTTGAATGACTTTTTGTATATTTGTGCAGAGTTTTAATCAGGGCTGTTTAGATGAACAATTTGCTGCACATTAAAATGATTAAAAAATGTAAAGAAATTAAACCAGTTGCAGTCAGGTGCCACCACACTAAGAGGCAGAACGATTTGAAGCAGTGTTTTTTTTAAACTGTGGTACGTGTACCACTCGGGCTCCTTCTAGTGGTACACCAAAGATATGCTTAATTCAGGGGTCCCCAAAGTAGGTCGCCCAAATTTACTTTTAAAACATGGACCAGAAGTTTAGGATGGCACCTGATTGGTAAGGTCCACAGCAATTAGTACTGACCACATGCTTCACACAAGTGAGTGTTGCACAGACTCAATATATAGGTACTAATTGGACAACCAATTCAAATGCATGGTCCAATTATAAAAACAACAACATAGAACATTAAAATATGGGATACAAAAACACAATTTGCCCACTGAACTATGTGAACATTATAAAAATGTCTAATAGACTTAGACAAACTTTAATGATTCACAAGGGAAATGGTTATAAGGATGGAAAAGGATAATGCGCACAAGGGCACAAAAAGAGTGTGAAAACAATAAGTAAAAAGGAGACCAAAAATGTACCATAATATATGACAATATAAAATAGTACAACACTAGAGATGTCCGATAATATCGGACTGCCGATATTATCGGCTGATAAATGCTTTAAAATGTAATATTGGACATTATCGGTATCGGTTTCAAAAAGTAAAATTTATGACTAAAACGCCGATGTACGGAGTGGTACAGAAGGGAGAAGTACAGAACGCCAATAAACCTTAAAGGCACTGCCTTTGCATGCCGGCCCAATCACATATCTGCGGCTTTTCACACACACAAGTGAATGCAAGGCATACTTGGTCAACAGCCATACAGGTCACACTGAGGGTGTTTATATATATAAATGGTTGATTTATAAAGGCTAGTAAGGTAAAGTTTTGTACCTGACAAGCTATCTTGCTTCTGCAGCCCTACTAGCCTATATAAATCAACCATTTATAAATACACATTAGTAGGCTAAATGAACCTCTTCAACATACACTGAGGGTAGCCGTATAAACAACTTTAACACTGTTACAAATATGCGCCACACTGTGAACCCACACCAAACAAGAATGACAAACACATTTCGGGAGAACATCCGCACCGTAACACAACATAAACACAACAGAACAAATACCCAGAACCCCTTGCAGCACTAACTCTTCCGGGACGCTACAATATACACCCCCCGCTACCCGCTAACCCCCCCCCCACCCTCAACCCCGCCCACCTAAACCTCCTCATGCTCTCTCAGGGAGAGCATGTCCCAAATTCCAAGCTGCTGTTTTGAGGCATGTTAAAAAAAATAATGCACTTTGGGACTTCAATAATAAATACGACATTTTTTTCCATAACTTGAGTTTATTTCTTTTTGAAAACCTTGTTACATTGTTTAATGCATCCAGCGGGGCATCACAACAAAATTAGGCATAATAATGTGTTAATTCCACGACTGTATATATCGGTATCGGTTATTATCGGAATCGGTACCGTAATTAAGAGTTGGACAATATCGGAATATCGGATATCGGCAAAAAAGCCATTATCGGACATCTCTATACCACACAATTAAAAATACACCCATTTAAACCATTTAGTAGACCTGATGGGTAATATATGCAAAACGCTCTCCACACTTGGACATATATGATGCATTTTAGTAGCTTGAGGGACATTGATAGAAAATGGATGGATGGCAAGATATTTCTGATGGATTACAAAACCTTTTAGAAGGTCAGGGAAGTCAACAAAGTAGGAATGGTTCACATACTCTTAATAGTCAATGTTTTATCGAATATACTTCTTATTGTAGTGGCAGGCAAACTAAAGCCTGGTGTATACCTTTGCGTCACGTAACTTGTGTAGGCGACACGGTCATCCCCCTCCCCCTGCAGCGCGCACATGTTGCCAGGCAATCTTAATCGGCCCACGCATTCGGCTGGGGGCCAATCTTTTCCGACTCGCTGTGTGCACATATTGGCGGGTAATCTTTATCTGCGCGCATACATAAGGGTGGCGGGCATTCTTTTGTTTGATGATGAGCAGCCAGGTTCCAGACGTTCATGGTCCTTCACTAAATGTAAGTCATTTTAGTTACAATTTTTTTTTTTTTTTTACACAAGTGTGTTTAAAGCGTTTGCCTGCCAACACAAGAACCAGCGCGTTCATCTGTTTTGAACATTATTTCGGTCCCACCATCTTTTGTTATTCCGTCGTGATTCTAGTTCTACTCAGTCCAGGTCATTTATTTGTTGTGCAAATACTTTTAAAGGCACACCGTGTAATATTTTTAATTATTCTGTTGTCAGCAATGTAAAGAGTGGATTTGAATGAGGACCTAATCAACTTAAATAAAAGGTTTATGAATGTTACAAGTGTACTTTTTTAAAGAGGAAATGTGACAGTTTTTTTTTTTTTTAATAGATCCCTATTAGATGCTAACTTTCTACACAATAGCCACTAATCTTCCTATAAATAAAATCTCGACAATACACACTGTACGTAGAAAAGACACGCAATAACAGATATGCCTATAAAATGCTATACATAATCAGTACTACAATCCATCATATATAATAGTTTATCTAGTGGAGTGTTTGAAAAATATGTCATAAAATAGGCACGTCTTCTAATAACAGAAACAGTCCTGCCCATTTTAGACACAATCTCATTTATATCACAATATAAAATTCAATTGATAATTTATGGTTAACCCTAACAGTTCAGTTTCATGCGCCTGCTCCAAATAATTATTTTTTTTAAGAACAAGTGACAGAGGCTGTACATTTTTAATGTATGTTTATGGCCCATAATCATATTTTGTTTGTTATTTAGAACATGCCTATTACTGTCAACAAAACTGGATACACACTCCAGTTCTTTTTGCAGTAAAGTGAAGTGAATTATATTTTATATAGAGACTCAAAGTGCTTTACATAGTGAAAGCCGTTAGCTACATCTTTAAGCTACATTCAAACCAGTGTGGTTGGCACTGGGAGCAGGTGGGTAAAGCGTCTTGCCCAAGGACACAACGGCAGTGGCTCGGATGGCGAAAGCGTCTATCAACCGAACCATGCCGCCCCGTAGTGCAGTACATCACAATAAACTGTATTTGTATTTTGCTCCAACTGTTGCAAGTGGTCAGATGTACTGTAATAGATTAATATCAGAAATTGTCTTACAAGAAGATTGACTCCATATCTGGTGGTTGGAACCGTGGTAAACTACTATGGGAGCTAGAGCTGTTCCTGGGGTAGACTGACTGTTTTATGGGTGCCACCCCTGAAAAAGAAAGTACATGCCACTGTCTGCAGTAGAGACATTCCCTGAAACGTCTCTGGCAACGCATTTCAGCCAGTTTGGTGGTACCCTTCCGCATGCGCAAAGGATTGATGAATTGGTAGTGACAGAACAAAAGTCAATATAGAATACGCTACACAGCACATTGGTTCTCTCAGTGGAAAATTTGAGTGCAAAAAAAACACCCTGACGGAGCAGTCGAGCAACAACAAGTACTATACTCTCACTTTGTAAGGATTTTGCTTTTCACCGAAAAACTTGCATTTTAAACGACCACAGTAATGTAGATACACGTTTGTGTTCCCTCTGCTGCAGCTTTGAACCCCCCAAGTACATAGAGAGACTTACACTACTGAAGTCTGTTCACATCTACAAAAAGCACAGGGTTCAGTATGAGATGAGGACACACTACAGGTCCATTGAGGTGAGATTATAGCAGCCCACTATATTACCATGTATCGGTAAATTCTTCAAAGTTCTTTGTTGGTAGCTGTCTCATCTAACAGGCTCCACAGCACAGGTGTATCTGGAATACATCCAAAGAAACATTCCAGAAAGCGTAGCCATGCAGGTGACAAAAGTGAGTCTGTACCAAAAACACTGCACATTGAAGTGTTCTTTTGTCTCATACATGTGGTTTCTTGCTAACAAGACTGCAATGGAGAAAGTTCCAGACCATATCACAGAGCCCATGTGGAACGATGAGCCCGCTGAGGAAGCCCAGCAGAAGCCCAGTCAATAGCATGCCTACTTGTCACTTATTGTGTCAGTGTGTGATTTTAATAATAATAAATGCAAATATTGACAGTGCAGTCCCAGTTTTTTGTATTGATATGTTGTCATGTTGTAAAATAAACAGTACCAGCACACATGGGTTCTTGGCAATATTTTATTAAGTCATTCAAATTATATGCAGTCCTGTGTACTAATAATCAACACATACATACCGTATTTCCTCAAAGAAAGGCCAGGTGGGGTTATTGATTATTTTATTTACTTTCTCTTGAAATTCCAGTGTTAACTGTTTAGCTTAAAACACATACCCTGCATGTGTTAGCCATTGTTGTAACGTTTACTGCCCTGCATATAATTTAAGATTGGCCATTACTGGAGGAAATACAGTACGAGGGGAGACTCACCCTTGCATGTGAAGGCTGCACCTCAGGCCTCACGTTGCAGTTGGAGAGCTGTAGGGGAAAAAGGCCTGTGTTCCCAGGACTGGGGGAGGTTAACTACTGTGTGCTACCCCCCTTTCAGGAGACAACAGTCATTAGCAGCAAGTGCAGGGAGGAAGGACCAAAGGGGCAGCATGGAAAATGTGTACAAAGATGGAAAAGGGTGCATAGGGAAAGATTGCAGCAGCTGGTTGTCCTACATTTCCAAAATAAACTTTTTAATTTTGTAATTAGCACACCTATGTGCAGTGTTTGCAGCAAAATAAAGCATATTACCGGTATGCATAAACTTCATGTACATTAAGGCAAGAGTGTCAATAAGATTAGTTTAAAAAAAACTAAACATTTTGGTGTAGATGAATATGTATTGACTGTACTTTTTTTAGAAATCACTAATTTATTCATGTAAAAGGTTTTGTTTCCCAGTAAGCCTAAAATAACATTACAATAGCTACTAATATATTACTATTAGTTCATTAAACGCAATAATGCATGTCACATACACAATATTCTGAAACTATTATGCTAAGCTCTAGTGTAATCTACACACTGAAAATTACATATATTCGGTTATGAAAATGTGCTGACAACTCAAGATTTATTAGTGAATAAACAAAAAAAGGGAGAAGTTTTTTCTTTTTATTTATTTTACTTTATTTCTTTTTTCTACTAAGTTGACAAAAGTTGTGTCGTTAATTACAGTGGAACAAACCTTTTCATTCCAGAAAAAAAAGATAATGTAATCACTATTTGTTTAACACTACTCAGCACTGTGTTAAAGACAAACATTCATGTTCCAAACAGTAATATTTGTTAAATAGTTGCACAATAACATTATATATGAATACTAAACAAGTGGAAACAGCTTGGTGAGGTTGTTACCAAAAAAAACTATATCTAGGTAACAGAAGGAAGGTTAAAACGTGTGCATCACATTACATTAATAAGATGTGAGGCATTACTCACTCATGTGTAAAAAAAAAATATATATATATCAAACATTTTTTTCTTTGTAAAGCAATGAGGTTTTCACCTTTTTTGAATAGGAAGTGGTCTTTTGTGCTGTTTCTAGAACAGGCTGTATTAAAAGTGGCGGCTAGCAGGGGGCCCCGGCCACCTCTGTCCTCTGCCATGTGGAGGATGAGGCGGAGGATACACTGGTCCATTGTGGTAGCTGTGCAGAAGGATACGATTACACATTGGATCCTTACCAGTAGGAGGCACTCTCTGATAAGAGCAGCCAATTCAAGTGGTCTCCAAGATTATTATTTCAAACTGGAACTTGTTTATATTATTACATGCACTAGTTTGAATGGAGGAATCTTCTTTATCAATAATTAAAACAAAAAAAAAAACAATTAAAAAGCGTAGGATAGAGGTAGAAGCTAAGCTACAATAATGAAATGGGAAAAAGCTGTGTAGCAAAGTGGTATTCTTCTCACTCACCCATTCAATACTTACCCTCTTGGACCTCTGGGGTGGAAGTGACGAGGGGGGCCGGGGAAAGGCATGCCACGGCCTCTGGGGTGTGGAAGACGCCCTCTAAAAGCCAGGTGGCCTGGAGGCGGCAGTGGAGGAGGGCCGTGTCTACAGGTCGACACAAGCAGGACATGAACTTCCTCTTCAGTTTGTGGCCATTTAGGTCTTGGTATGATAAGGCTACCTGGGCATGGGCGGGAAGGGTCCTCTAAAGTGCATGGGGGGAGGCAGAGGAGGCATGCCTATTGGTCCATGCCTACCTCGATGACCTCTGAGTTCAGGGTAGGGTCGCATTCTCCCCATTCCTCTGCAAATAATAGGACATATCAGGCAACAACAAACATGTTTAACTCACCTCATACGACACAAGTAGTCAGTATAATCCATACATTCAAAAGCTAATTATTGTGGAACTTCTGATATTAGATCATCTTTGACCGCTGTCTCCATCCATCAATTTTCTACCACTTTTCCCTCTTGGAATTGCAGGCGGGCTGGAGCATATCCCAGCTGAACTTGGGCAGAAGGCAGGGTACACCCTGGACAAGTCCTTTAAATAAACAATCTGTTTGTTGGCAGGACAATCCCCCCTCACGTTGGTGTGTCTGTGCACTGCTCACTGCTTATTAGCCAGCAACGCTCTTGTTATGTTGACCATAGGCGCCGATCCTGTGGGTGCTTCGGGGCCCGAGCACCCACGGACAATGCCGAGCACCCACGTGGGATTGATGGCAACTTTCGATCTTTAAAATCATTTTTGAAAAATCAATCTTCTTGTAGTTCATTTTGTGGCGAATTTGGTCCGTTTTACAAAATACTAAAGCCCCAAATCATATGGGATATTAACTTCGCTGAACGTCTATTTTTTTTTTTTTAACACACACACACACACACACACACACACACACACACACACACACACACACACACACACACACACACACACACACACACACACACACACACACACACACACACACACACACACACACACACACACACACACACACACACACACACACACACACAACCCACTGGCAGAAATGTAGATGGGCGCCTATGATGTTGACCATTAATTCTTAAACTGTGTTGCGAGTACCACTGTTCATACGTGGGATCCATTCTCAATTTAATCAGTTACACCAGAGATAAATTAAAAAAAATTCTGGACAATTTTTTTAGGCCTGTACATTATGAAATAATTATAATATTAACCAAAGTTTAGCTGAAATTAACCTCATACAATACAAACCAATTCCCTGTGAGTCTACGCCACACATTTGAAACTAAACCAAAATTGTAAATGGAAGTAGCAAAAACGGTCGTAGTTGCAAAGTGAAATATTTTGGAGACGGTAGTTGATGTAAAAAGCTTGAGAACTCCTGTTATTGACACTCTTTGACTGTTGTTTGTATTTATTAAGCGCTTTACTATAAAACCATGATACCCAAAGCGTTTTCCATTTTACGTCACATTCACACAATCATTCATACACCCATTCACACACTGATGGCGGAAGCTGCCAAGCCAAACGCTAACCATGACCCCTCAGAAGAAAAGTGGGTGAGTTGTCTCTCCTGTTCAGGGCAGCCCCAGGCTAAATTGGTGCCCTAAGCAGAATTTTATTACAAAAAATGTTCCCACTTGTTTAATCATGTGAATATATTTTTTGAAATTTTTTTAATCACACTTAATCTTATTTGTACAAATATAATTTGAATATTATATATAGCATATAATTTGAAAATAACAACTGTAAAGGGGAACAACACTTATTTTTTCTGCCATTCTAGTCACGTCCGCTGTGTCCTTGAGCAAGATACTTCACCCTTGCTCCCGATGGATCATGGTTAGGGCCTTGCATGACAACTCAACATCAGTGTGTGAATGTGTGAATGTGGAAATAGTGTCAAAGCCATTTGCATACTTTGAAGGTAGAAAAGCGCTATGCAAGTATAACACATTTACCATTTTAATTTTGCCTGTAATTTACAATCCTTATGAGAGACAACAATACATGTTTTGAATGCATTCCAACTCGTAAATAAACGTCTGCTTACAATGGAGTAAATGGGAGCCATGACGTCATTGCATCTATTGCGTCTTTTCAGACAATAAAACCCAATAAATAACCATCCAAAAAGTGCCAACAATACAAGACCTGAAAATTAACGATCTATCAGTGATATTTTTACTATAAGCGCTAATGTTAAGGACCTACATTTAGCAGTGCATTAATCCGAGAGAGGCAACTTCCTTATGCCGCTATAGTGATATCATTTGCTGGTGAGCTGCTTTCTTTCCTCTGAGCAGGTGAAAGTTAACACTTGATTATGAATCATGCCTCTCATCTTGAAAGTAATATAATGTGGACATAAACTGAGAAGTTTATACACTGACAGCCAACTTAGACCCGGAAATGGCAAGAAAGCCACGAAAAGACGCTTGGTTGCACCCGCCTTTTTAATTCACAAAGATTATGAGTCATTCTTCATCTAAATGAGAATAGGTGAACATTCTAATTGTCTGCATCCTAATGAGAGCAGACATTGCACTGAAAGTGATGTTTTATTATGTTTGTTGGCTCTCATGAAGTCTGCAGTGAGAAATCCGTGTCGTTGTTGTTGAAGGACAAATGTGAACGTTGTGATGCGTTTTTGAAATTACTGTGCCGCTGTATGCTTAAAATGAGGTAAAAATACTAACAGCTGATCACTGTAATTGAACTCAAAATAATCGTGATTTGCCGCTGTATGCTTAAAATGAGGTAAAAATACTAACAGCTGATCACTGTAATTGAACTCAAAATAATCGTGATTTAACAATCGCGATTGCCCAGCCCTAACGCCTATTGATTCCATTGTAAGCAGAATTTTGTGCGCATTTATTTACTAGTCAGAATGCATAAAAAAAGAAAAATGTGTGCTTGTTTTACATACGAATTGTGAATGATACGGCAAAATTCAAAAAATGCAGTTCCCCTTTAACATAATTAAAACATTAATTTGTAACTCTTCCTAAATCCGACGTATGATGGAACCCAGTACGACTGTCTTACAAGACCAGCACTAACACTGACCACCACGGGCGTCAGTGTTGAAACGTGGCGAAATTGGGCATTATTTTCAAATCGGTGACAAAGCAGTAATCCGTTAGTGGTCAAATTTTATAGGAAGCACACTCTCACTCGTTATTTGAAATGTTACATGTGCTTCTTTGTGTAAAACAAGGCCCCTCAGAGATTGGCGTCCCTACGCAGAGTGCATGATATGTGTATAGAGATGGGCGGCCCTGCTCCTGTTAAATCAACCACCTATGTTTGTGGACTGGAGAATGACTACTTTTTTTAAATGTCATACGAGCGTAAAAAGAAGGTAATCACTGTATAATACAGTTAAAATACCTACTCAAGCTCCAGTGATTTACTGTTTGGAAGCAAAGTTAATACTACAATACCTCATGGGGGAAAAGCCGTTCATCGCACCCCTCCAGTGAAAAGGTGTACCGATGACTTTCATCGTGCCCCGTCCACCACCTCGGCTCATAGAACCCATTCGACCACGGCCTCGGAAATCTCGACCTCTGCGTAATCAAGCGTCATGGGACTCAGTCTGTCATGGCGCAAAGACTCAAATGCTGAGAGAGGACCATTCCACTGACCTGAATTTGTTTTCTGTAAAGGTTCGCCTCTCAGACTCCCCCTTACGAGTTGTCTTAGAGATGTCCGTCACCTTCTCTTTAGTGTCTCCATCCATCTGAAATGAGTCAACATTCACATACTGTACATTCAACTGACAAACACAATGCTAATTTAACAGTGGTCATCGAGAGTAAAAGGGGCCCTGTTATACAAAACCAACTTTTCTTACCCATTGGAGGGTTTCTGCAGGTTTTTATTTATTTATTTAGCCTTTATTTAACCAGGTTAAAATCCCATTGAGATCAGAGATCTCTTTTCCAGGTATCAGCTCATATAATTTAGTGCTTTTTATTGCCAAATTTAATGCCCATGTCCGACTGCAATACAGTTAGTGTATATAGTCAAACGCTTACAATTGTCTGTATAGACAAAACTGATTGATTGAATTGAGAAGGTTCAAAGGATGTACCATTCCAAGCATTCGGTGTTTGGAGTTCATCAGCCATAGTTAGCCAAGTAAAAGGTTCCGCCTGTCAATCATCCCACTGTACTTTCAATCAAAATGATGAAATGTTTATATAATCAAAATAAATTGTGAATAACAATGTTTTTTCCATTAGTTGTATAGGCCTGCATAACGGAGGCCAGCCAGTGTGGCTCGACCATGTGAGCGTTGGTAGGCCTCCCTCCCTGACAATTAAAGGGGAACTGCACTTTCATGGCGAGTTTACTGACAGTTACAAGTAGGAACTTTACACTACAACGGCGGAGGATGAATGTCCCATAACAAGAAGATAGAGAAAAAGAAGAAGCTTATCGACTACGGTGTCGGCACGGACTACAAAAGCGGACGCGCACAATTTTTCCGAATTTATGCAGATCCCAAATACAGATCAGAAGGTACCAGAAGGTAAGAAAAGTTGGTTTTGCATAATATTGTGAAACAAAACGCCAGATAATATGTCTTACCTTATACACACACCATAAAATACTTGTATGTTTAATGCGTCGACAATCCATCAAGCGGTGCGGCTTCATAGCTTACCAAAGTCGTACTAAAACATTTTGATGGATTTTTGAGCGCCGTGTGTAATGTTCTATATTTTCAATGGAACATATAAAATGTTGGTGTTGAGTCATATTGCCATCAAAGTGCAATCGACACGTATCCCTTATGTTTGACTGCCATCTACTGGTCACACTTATCATTACATCATGTACCAAAAAAAATTACTCGAGGTCGGTAAGCAAAACCAGAATAATTCCGTACATTAAGCGCACTGGGTTATAAGGCGCACTGTCGAGTTTTGAGGAAAAAAAGTGCGCCTTATAGCCCTGAAAATACAGTACATATTTTGAAAACATGTTTAGTTACATGTTTACTTGTATTTTCTAGGTCCCGCCTGCTCGTACCGAAACAAAAATTGTGGATAGCCGATAAGAGGCTCACTCTGTTCATGTGATTCTACTGTCGAATAAACATGCTCAGGTGCTGAATGCGATGCACAGAGTGAGACCTCTTGTATCCAGTTTGAAAGCCAGAGCCAAAGAACAGAAAGAGAGACAGAGACGTACCAATTTATCTATGAAGGAAAAGTTATGGAGTTCATTTTCAATCATCGTTCGATTGATTGACTTCTTATCAGCCCAGACCTACAATTGTATACATTTTTTAATGCCTCTGGAAATCGAATGTAATGCTTTTTAATGCTTTAATATTCGAAAAATCAAATTTAACAACTTGATGATTTGCGGCGATATTTATACGTCTTTCTTCATACTCCCGCTAAATGATCCGTATGCCCCATTAGTGACCTTTTTCCCATTGGTGACATCAGCGGATTATCCTATCCATATATAGTGTACATTTGCCCAGAGTGCTTTGCTACAGTCCAACACTGTAGTCAAGAAGCTCATTTTTCGCTATCGTCTTGTTGTGGGGCAGACTGGCTCGTATATGGACATGCATCCTCGCTATTGCCATTTCTAATACAAAGTAGTGCGTAGTTCTCACCTAAATCTGTCAAAAGGGTCGTTAAGGAAGCGCTAAAATCTACAACAAAGATGGCGGGCGGGGAGAAGATGTTGTTGAAGCGTCACATAAATACAAAACAGCACACCTAAACAAACATAATCGTTGCAAAATGTTGACCAAAGAACCACCGTTACATGTTATGTAGACAAGGAATAGTTTTAAATGTAGAGAAAAAAATCATTATGTGGCCCCTTTAAATCGAGTAGCACTTGCCAATGAGCTAAAAGCCACAAGCGGTCAAGTCATTGTCCAGCACCACTCTTAAGTAGAGATGTCCGATAATATCGGACTGCCGATATTATCGGCCGATAAATGCTTTAAAATGTAATATCGGAAATTATCGGTATCCGTTTCAAAAAGTAAAATGTATGACTTTTTAAAACGCCACTGTACGGAGTGGTACACGGACATAGGGAGAAGTACAGAGCGCCAATAAACCTTAAAGGCACTGCCTTTGCGTGACGGCCCAATCACATAATATCTACAGCTTTTCACACACACAAGTGAATGCAAGGCATACTTGGTCAACAGCCATACAGGTCACACTGAGGGTGGCCGTATAAACAACTTTAACACTGTTACAAATATGCGCCACACTGTGAACCCACACCAAACAAGAATGACAAACACATTTCGAGAGAACATTCGCACCGTAACACAACAGAACAAATACCCAGAACCCCTTGCAGCACTAACTAACTCTTCTGGGACGCTACAATATACACCCACCGCTACCCGCTAACCCCCACCCCGCCCACCTCCTCATGCTCTCAGGGAGAGCATGTCCCAAATTCCAAGCTGCTGTTTTGAGGAATGTTAAAAAAAATAATGCACTTTGTGACTTCAATAATAAATACGGCATTTTTTTCCATAACTTGAGTTGGATTTATTTTTGAAAACCTTGTTACATTGTTTAATGCATCCAGCGGGGCATCACAACAAAATTAGGCATAATAATGTGTTAATTCCACAACTGTATATATCGGTATCGGTAGTTAAGAGTTGGACAATATCGGAATATCGGATATCGGCAAAACAGCCATTATCGGACACCTCTACTCTTAAGGCATCGAGGAGTGAGGTTTACACATCCATCCATCCATCCATCTTCTTCCGCTTATCCGAGGTCGGGTCGCGGGGGCAGCAGCCTAAGCAGGGAAGCCCAGACTTCCCTCTCCCCAGCCACTTCGTCCAGCTCCTCCCGGGGGATCCCGAGGCGTTCCCAGGCCAGCCGGGAGACATAGTCTTCCCAACGTGTCCTGGGTCTTCCTCGTGGCCTCCTACCGGTCGGACATGCCCTAAACACCTCCTTAGGGAGGCGCTCGGGTGGCATCCTGACCAGATGCCCGAACCACCTCATCTGGCTCCTCTCGATGCGGAGGAGCAGCGGCTTTACTTTGAGCTCCCCCCGGATGACAGAGCTTCTCACCCTATCTCTAAGGGAGAGCCCCGCCACCCGGCGGAGGAAACTCATTTCGGCCGCTTGTACCCGTGATCTTGTCCTTTCGGTCATAACCCAAAGCTCATGACCATAGGTGAGGATGGGAACGTAGATCGACCGGTAAATTGAGAGCTTTGCCTTCCGGCTCAGCTCCTTCTTCACCACAACGGATCGATACAGCGTCCGCATTACTGAAGACGCCGCACCGATCCGCCTGTCGATCTCACGATCCACTCTTCCCTCACTCGTGAACAAGACTCCGAGGTACTTGAACTCCTCCACTTGGGGCAAGATCTCCTCCCCAACCCGGAGATGGCACTCCACCCTTTTCCGGGCGAGAACCATGGACTTGGACTTGGAGGTGCTGATTCTCATCCCAGTCGCTTCACACTCAGCTGCGAACCGATCCAGTGAGAGCTGAAGATCCTGGCCAGATGAAGCCATCAGGACCAAATCATCTGCAAAAAGCAGAGACCTAATCCTGCAGCCACCAAACCGGATCCCCTCAACGCCTTGACTGCGCCTAGAAATTCTGTCCATAAAAGTTATGAACAGAATCGGTGACAAAGGGCAGCCTTGGCGGAGTCCAACCCTCACCGGAAACGTGTCCGACTTACTGCCGGCAATGCGAACCAAGCTCTGACACTGATCATACAGGGAGCGGACCGCCACAATCAGACAGTCCGAAACCCCATACTCTCTGAGCACTCCCCACAGGACTTCCCGAGGGACACGGTCGAATGCCTTCTCCAAGTCCACAAAGCACATGTAGACTGGTTGGGCAAACTCCCATGCACCCTCAAGGACCCTGCCGAGAGTATAGAGCTGGTCCACAGTTCCACGACCAGGACGAAAACCACACTGTTCCTCCTGAATCCGAGGTTCGACTATCCGGCGTAGCCTCCTCTCCAGTACACCTGAATAGACCTTACCGGGAAGGCTGAGGAGTGTGATCCCACGATAGTTAGAACACACCCTCCGGTTCCCCTTTTTAAAGAGAGGAACCACCACCCCGGTCCAAGGTTTACACAATGTACTTATATCGCACATCTACACTACCTGGCATCTGTTACACTCACACAATTGTTTTGCAAGACTCCGTGAAATCTGATCTAAATCGCATGACCAGCTTCTGATCATTGATGCAGTGTTCAAATGTCACTCAGTTGTCAGAAGCATGAATCCCATGCAAAAGCTGACAAATTCAGCATGATACATTTGACCGCATTGTTGATTCTGGGAATGGAGGTGAAAGATTAAAACAAATTTAGAAGCTGTGAAATCTATGTAAGGCCCAATTAAACAAAATAAGGATCCCGGTAAACTTTTCACTGAGTGTGCATCATTGTTAGGTGTTAATTCGAGTCGTTTTCACAACATTCAGCAGACGTTGCAGAGAGATGTTAATTGCAATGCATTGTCATTGATCTGCTTTCTCAAGATGTGTATTTCCCAAGGCTGCGCCATTCTAAATGGAATAAATAAAGAGACCCGTTACATGTGTAATACTTGCCTTCTACCAGCAGACGTGCTGTTATGAAACTATACATGGTGTTTACGTGACGTCACACATCCGGGTTATCCCGGGTCATCCGCCATCTTGGGAGGCAAACAAAACACACCTGGCCTAGTTGACACGCTTCACGATTATTGACAATAGCTTCGAGCAAACACTGGTGAAAGGCGCATAATGGTTATTTCCTGTTGGGTGAATGGATGTACAAATCGACGGGATGGATCAGTGCAGCGAGGATTTTTCAGTATTCCTAAAATTAGACACAACGAAGGAGAACAGACAAGGAAAATCAGCGAGGAGAGACGACGCTTGTGGTTGGCAAGCATCAACAGGAAAGAGGAGCCATCTCAACATTCCAAAATATGTTCTGATCACTTTGTAACAGGTAGGATTACGTCTCAATCTGTTTATTAAACATTTTAGAACGATGTATTGTTTATTTTTTTGTCAATTTGCTATTCTCGAAGCCCTTTATGGGATGGACCACGAAAGCGAAAGCCCCCCCCCCCTCAGGATATATAGCGCCCATCTCAGCCCAGGTTGCTTGTACACGAAATGAGTTGTAGATCTCAATGGATAAAATATTTAGGTATCAACCTTGTCATAAGTTAGATACATTAGAGATCCTAAGGAGTCCGACGTGTCCTCGCTAAACACATGGTTTTAATGTACGTTATATATACATACCCTGCCCACTACAAGCACTTTCTCGTTTGCAGTCATGCTTTTAACGTCGCTGACCCATCCGTTAATAAACTGGTTGTACGCCTCCAGAGACTTGAATGCCCTCAATTCCTCCATTGTATAGGCACTGGTGTAATTGACGAGGTAGTTCAAAATGTCTATGTACGTTATGGCCGGGAGGCATTTGTGGTCATACGTGAAACTTTGTTTCGGCACTTCGTACGGGTCAACGCCTATGCATTGTGTCTTCTGGTTGTATCTTTCCAACGTCTGGTTGTCCAAGCCTTCTTTATACTTCTATTTTGCTGGTTTCTCGGCCATTATGCATACGTTTGTGAACGGGTTCGTATATATGAATTTGCTGATGTTGTACCGGTGCGCTTGCCTTTCAAAATGGCGGATCGCGCGGAGCATCATGGGAAATCAGTCGGGCGTGAAAACTATGTATTAATAAGGCAAAGCTAATCACAAACAGGTAAACACATTCCATGTTGTATTTGACGTACTGCTTACTTACTGCTGGTAAATCAAGGAGAGCATTAGATTAAACACGGACGTAAGTATAGATTGCATATGGTTATAAAGCAACGCTGGCAAAAAGGACGCACATTTGATTTTAACATGAGGCGGACCCGTCTAATTCCTGGGCAGAGCAACACCAAACAGACAGCTTCTTTCCAAAACAACTAGCAATTTTTGCATTTAAACGTCGACTGAACGTTTGGTACGTTAAGTTATTGTTAGAACCGTGACTCAAACGTGTATAACCATTGAAATTGATTTGTATTAAGCAGTTTTAGGCGGCTGTTCGTTTAACAGAGACGAAACGACTTACCGTAATGGTTGCCAAATAGACGCGGGAGACACAACAATATCGATATTGAAAAATTAATTCTAGAAAAATATATTATGCTCTCGGCTTCCGGTTTAGACCTTTTAACGTTGTGTCACACTAGTACGCTTTGAAATGTGTACGTTTGTTAGAGGAACTGTCACGCCCACCAAGCAGTATTCTTAAACGTGATTGGATAAGCTTTAAAACACGTACTTCCTGTTTTGGTGACTCTGCATTGTGATTGGAGCACAATTAGTAGTCGTCAAACGCAAGGCGAGTTTAATTACCAATACTCTGTATGAACCTGGACAATATTCATGACAAATGTGTGCTTTGTTTTAAAGATGTGCTATTTGGATATACACAGTATGAAAAAAAATTAAAAAGTAATTTTACCTGTGCAACCTCATTATACTATTGGCTAAGTTGTATATTCATAAATGTAAGTTTCTCAGTACCCGACCTGTTTTTTGTGCCTTTATAAAATAATTAGAACTTTACTTTAAAACGCTTTCTACCTGTAACTACCAAAAAGCTGTGAAAACTATGATGCTGTGCTCCAAATTTGGATTATTTACGGAACTTTTGTGAGCCCGTGGCTTTACACTTTGCTACTTATATACAAAACTTGAGCTGTTTGGCTACAACACCCAGCAAAATGTTTGGAGGAGAAAAGGTGAGGCCTTTAATCCTAGGAACACCAACCCTACCGTCAAGCATGGTAGTGGTAGTATGCTCTGGGCCTGTTTTGCTGCCAATGGAACTGGTGCTTTAAATGGGACAATGAAAAAGGAGGATTACCTCCAAATTCTTCAGGACAACCTAAAATCATCAGCCCTTATGTTGAGTCTTGGGCGCAGTTGGGTGTTCCGACAGGGCAATGACCCCAAACACACGTCAAAAGTGGTAAAGGAATGGCTATATCAGGCTAGAATTAAGGTTTTAGAATGGCTTTCCCAAAGTCCTGACTTAAACGTGCGGACAATGCTGAAGAAACAAGTCCATGTCAGAAAACCAACCAATTTGGTATGCTGAATTGCACCAATTTTGTCAAGAGGAGTGGTCAAAAATTCAACCAGACGCTTGCCAGAATCTTGCGGATGGCTACCAAAAGCTATTGCAGTGAAACTTGCCAAGGGACATGTAACCAAATATTAACATTGCTGTATGTTGTATGTTGTATGTATATTTTATGCTGCTGCTGTCACATATACTGTATATACTGTAATATTGTACATGGTCAATGGTATATATTGTATATATGTTATAGACATAATGTAATATATCTGTATATATATTATTCTGTACACATATTATGTATATATTCATATATATGTTGGATTTTTTTTATCGCTATATTACCGTAGTCTATTTATACCTGCATTGTCCTTTCCATCCTTACACTTTCCATCATTGTAACTGAGCTACTGTGTTGAACAATTTCCCTTGTGGATCATTAAAGTTTGTCTAAGTCTAAGTCTATACTTTTGACCCAGCACATTTGGTCACACATTCAGTAGACCCATAATAAATTCATAAAAGAACCAAACTTCATGAATGTTTTTTATGACCAACAAGTGTGTGCTCTAATCACTCTATCTCAAAAAAATAAGAGTTGTAGAAATGATTGGAAACTCAAGACAGCCATGACATTATGTTCTTTACAAGTGTATGTAAACTTTTGATCGCGACTGTACATTCTGCATTCTACTTATTTGCTTTATTGAGTTTACAACCCCCTGGCGCTGTTTTGTACTGTTTCTGTACTTGTTTTGATTATTATTTGCTTGTATGTAAATGTTGCATATTATAAATAAAAGTTTATAAAAATCCCCCAAAATAAATATATAAATACTGTGTATGAACTCCATCCATCCGTTTTTCTACCCCTTGTCCCTCTCGAGGTCGAGGGGTGGGAGGGCGCTGGAACCTAACTAAAGAATAACAACCATGAAAAAGTACAACAATGTATATTTAATTTTGAACGAAAAGGTACGAAAACAATATAAAAACAGCACGATTAGTTATGGTTTGACAGCCTAACACGCCACAATAAACAATATTATCCAATATTAGACCACACACGTCACTCGGTCAGTATGCGCTCCATAAAACAACAGGAAAATACAGGTTTTGTAGCTGCTGACAGAAGCATCTATCCATCCATCCATTTTCTACCGCTTGTCCCTTTTGTTATATGTATTCCATAGTTGGTTAGATAAAATACATTGTATGTATTATATCAGTGTTTTTCAACCTTTTTTGAGCCAAGGCACATTTTTTTCATTGAAAACATGTGGAGGCACACCACCAGCAGAAATCATTAAAAAAATGAAACTCAGCAGCTGGTATTGACAATAAAAAGTTGTTCTAGCAAGTGTTGGATAAGAATTCAAACCATAACCAAACATGCATGACTATAGCTCTTGTCTCAAAGTACTGTCACATCGCGCCGTGACTTATTTGGCGTTATTTGGTGTCTCCTGTGTGTAGTGTTTTAGTTCTTGTCTTGCACTCATGGCTTTTCCTGTTTTGTTGGTATTTTCCTGTATTTTCCTCTATTTTCATGTATTCCTTGAGCGCTATTCCCCGCACCTGCTTTGTTTTAGCAATCAAGGCTATTTAAGTTGTCGCTATCCTTCTTTGCGGGGACATTGTTGATTGTCATGTCATGTTCGTATGTACTTTGTGGACGCCGTCTGCTCCACACGCTGTAAGTCTTTGCTGTCGTCCGGCATTCTGTTTTTGTTTACTTTGCAACCAGTTCAGTTTTAGTTTCGTTTTGCATAGCCATCCCTAAGCTTCAATGCCTTTTCTTAGCGGCACTTGCATTTTTTTTAATTTTGGTTTAAGCGTTAGGTACCTTTTTACCTGCACACTGCCTCCCTCTGTCATCTGCATATTGTGATCACGACAAACCATGTTCTCGACATCTACAAAGCAATTAGCTACCTACTGCCACCTACTGATATGGAAGAGTATTACACGGTTACTCTGCCAAGCTCCAGACAGCACAGACACTCAACAACGGCACATTTGCAGATTATAATTACTGGTTTGTCAAAAATATTTTTAACCCAAATAGGTGAAATTACATAATCTCTCACGGCCCACCAGATTGTATCTCACGGCACGACACAGTGGTTGAAAAACACTGTATTATATACTTTAGTTGCTTTATTGGGTTAACAACCCCCTGGTGCTGTTTTGTACTGTTTCTTTGCTTGTTTTGATTATTCTTTGCTTGTATGTAAATGTTGCATAATGTTAATAAAAGTTGATAAAAATCCAAAACCCAAAACAAAAGAAAAATACTGTGTATGAACTCCATCCATCCATTTTCCTACCGCTTGTCCCTCTCGAGGTCGGGGGTGGGGGGTGCTGGAACCTAACTAAAGAATAACAACCATGAAAAAGTACAACAATGAATATTTAATTTTGAACGAAAAGGTACGGAAACAATATGAAAAACAGCACAATTAGTTATGGGTTGACAGCATAAAGGAGTGCATAGGGAAGAGCTGGACGAAGTGGCTGGGGAGAGGGAGGTTTGGGCTTCCCTGCTTAGGCTGCTGCCCCTGCGACCCGACCTCGGATAAGCGGAAGAAAATGGATGGATGGACATAATCTCCCACGGCACACCAGACTGTATGGTGGTTGAAAAACACTGTATTATATACTTTAGTTGCTTTATATGCCTGGCGCTGTTTTGTACTGTTTCTGTACTTGTTTTGATTATTCTTTGCTTGTATGTAAATGTTGCATATTATAAATAAAGGTATACGGTGGCACAGGGGTTAGTGCATGTGCCTCACAGTACAAAGGTCCCGAGTAGTCCTGAGTTCAATCTCGGGATCTCTCTGTGTGGAGTTTGCATGTTCTCCCCGTGACTGCATGGGCTTCCTCCCACCTCCAAAGACATGCACCTGGGGATAGGTAGATTGGCAACACTAAATGGTCCCTAATGAGTGAATGTGAGTGTGAATGTTGTCTGTCTATCTGTGTTGGCCCTGTGGTGAGATGGCGACTTGTCCAGGGTGTACCCTGCCTTCCGCCCGATTGCAGCTGAGATAGGCTCCAGCACCCCCCGCGACTCCAAAAGGGACAAGCGGTACAAAATGGATGGATGGATGGTTTATAAAAATTAAAAATAAATAAATAAATAAATACTGTGTATGATCTCCATCCATCCATTTTTTACCGCTTGTCCCTCTCGATGTCGGGGTGCACTGGAACCTAACTAAAGAATAACAACCATGAAAAAGTAAAAAAAAATGTTTTTTTAATTTTGAACGAAAAGGTACGGAAACAATATGAAAAACAGCACAATTAATATGGTTTGACAGCCTAACACGCCACAATAAACCATATTATCCAATATTAGACCACACACGTCACTCGGTCAGTATGCGCTCCATAAAAAACAGGAAAATACAAGTTTTGTAGCTGCTGACAGAAGCAACATGTATATTTGTTATATATATTTCATAGTTGGTTAGAAAAAATACATTGTATGTATTATATACTGTAGTTGCTTTATTCAGTTTGCAACCCCCTGCTGCTGTTTTGTACTGTTTCTGTACTTGTTTTGATTATTCTTTGCTTGTATGTAAATGTTGCATATTATAAATAAAGGGAGGAGTTCAAGTACCTAGGAGTCTTGTTCACGAGTGAGGGAAAAGTGGATCGTGAGATCGACAGGCGGATCGGTGCGGCGTCTTCAGTAATGCGGACAAGGTATCGATCCGTTGTGGTGAAGAAGGAGCTGAGCCGGAAGGCAAAGCTCTCAATTTACCGATCAATCTACGTTCCCATCCTCACCTATGGTCATGAGCTTTGGGTTATGACCGAAAGGACAAGATCACGGGTACAGGCGGCCGAAATTAGTTTCCTCCGCCGGGTGGCAGGGCTCTCCCTTAGAGATAGGGTGAGAAGCTCTGCCATCCGGGGGGAGCTCAAAGTAAAGCCGCTGCTCCTCCACATCGAGAGGAGCCAGATGAGGTGGTTCGGGCATCTGGTCAGGATGCCACCCAAACGCCTCCCTCGGGAGGTGTTTAGGGCACGTCCAACCGGTAGGAGGCCACGGGGAAGACCCTGGACACGTTGGGAAGATTATGTCTCCCGGCTGGCCTGGGAACGCCTCGGGATCCCCTGGGAGGAGCTGGACGAAGTGGCTGGGGAGAGGGAAGTCTGGGCTTCCCTGCTTAGGCTGCTGCCCCCGCGACCCGACCTCGGATAAGCGGAAGAAGATGGATGGATGGATGGATTGTTTGTATAAAAAAATAAAAATATACTGTGTATGAACTTTTTTCTACCGCTTGTCCCTCTCGAGGTCTGGGGGTGCGCTGGAACCTAAAGAATAACAACCATGAAAAAGTACAACAATGAATATTTAATTTTGAACAAGGTACGAAAACAATATGAAAAACAGCACAATTAGTTATGGTGTGACAGCCTAACACGCCACAATAAACAATATTAGACCACACACGTTAGAAGAAAAAAAACAAAACAGGAAAATACAGGTTTCATTCCAAATATCCTTTTATACAAAATAAGTGCCCTCTGAATATTTACACCATGGGCAGAAATAATAAAATCATCAAACAGAAAGGTTAATTTAATATGAGAAGAAATATAAAGTCCAAGATGAGCTGCGTCAAAGGTGGCTTTTTTTTTTACGCGCGGCTCAGGATGTCCGTGAGCTTGTTGATGTACTCAATGGTGGACTTGAGGGTTTGGATCTTGGTCAGCGGCTGTCCCCTCCTGGTGTAGTCCGGCGGCAGGTAGTCCCGCAGCTGGTGCAGAGCCTCGGCGAGACTCCTCATCCTCATCTTCTCCCTCTCGCTTGCCTTCATGCGCCTCTTGGTGGACATCTTGGACTTGCTCTCCCTTTGCGCTTTCGGACTGTATGAAGAACCGCGCCCTGGGAACGCATAGGCGAGCTCTTGGATCTCCTGGTGACCGCCGGTGAAGAAGATCTCCGGCGAGGAGCACATGGAGTCCATGGAGGAGGACTCCGGCGAGGAGTCCACGAAAGCTCCATCGCTGACCTCCTTCCACTCGGCCAGGATGTTGGACGTCGCAGCATCGCAGTCCATGTTATAGATCCACGGATGATGACAGCAGACAAGATTGTCTTTTCTTTTCTTTTTTTTTTGAGCCGAGGGACTTTTTATACGTGGTGGCATCTCCGGAGGTTTATGGGTTCACAGCTCAGGCGGAAAAAAGAAGTTCAAAGAAAACCACAAGTGGCAAAATGCGACCTTCCAGAAGGACGTCGTTCGTTATCACCGAGGTGCGAATAAGGTCGAATAGACGGATAATGCGATAGAAAGAAAAATGATTAGATTCCCTTTTGTGGGAGACGACTCTTTAACGTCTGTTTGACAATTGTCAGTTTGATGTGAGGGTCCATGCCAGGAGACCCCAGCAGGCAAAATAACAGAATGATATCATTCTGTTATTATTCAATTTCACATTTATTTATTTCATCCATCACTAAAATCATGTCAACTAAAATAATAATTGTATTGAATCTTTATATACAGTACAGGCCAAAAGTTTGGACACACCTCATTCAAAGTGTTTTCTTTACTTTCATGACTATTTACATTGTAGATTGTCACTGAAGGCATCAAAACTATGAATGAACACATGTGGAGTTATGTACTTAACAAAAAAAAGGTGAAATAACTGAAAACATGTTTTGTATTCAAGTTTGTGTATTATATACGTGTACAGCTCTGGTAATGGGTACATTCGCACCTATACCTGCACAAATGTACTTCAAAATGTAACAATCAAAATGAATATGACTTTTTGTTTTGTTTACTAGGGCATGCATATATAATATGCATTAGTTTGACCATTTAAAATCAACGGTAATAAAAAGGAGATGCTTGGAAATAGCATAAAAATGCCCCAAAAACTAGGAAAAACGCGATTCATAGCGTTACTTTTTGGTGTAACCATCATGAGCGTTCTGTTCAGGTATATTTCTTTTATATTTTGATAAATCATCATATTTATGTATTACTAAATTTAAAAATGTATTGATAATTTTTTAAGCTGTGTGTATTTGATTTCAGTTTGCTTTTGACATCTTATTTAGAATTGTAGTTGAAACTTTTACAACCTTGTGTTGCGCTCATGATGGCGTAACCAAACTAGATTTCATTTAATGATCTTATTTTGAATATGTATTCCCTTTTTTACATTTAGTATATTTAAATATTCATTTATAAACATTGAATATATTTCAAATATCAATAAAATGCAATTGCCTTCATCTTATAGGGTAATGTTTAGTTACACCAAGTCATGAGCGTAACACTAAGCTTCATCACTTTGACTTGTAATATCTCTAATTTAGTGGTGTTTTATGTTTTTTTCTTTTTGGAACATGTACTATACATATAATATAACAAAGTCCCATATAAAATTATGTTTCTAGCAATACTTTAATTTTGCCTTTGAAAGTAACACTCCAATGTCCATTAGTGGAGCTGTACACATACACAAACCATTCTCCCCTCTCCCCTCAGGCAGTAGACTAAGGTCCATCCAGACCCACACCTGCCGCCACCTGAACAGTTTTTTCCCCCTCGGCCATCAGGCACATGAACAATAACAAGATCTGATAGCTCAGTTACAGCTCATGTTATTCTATTCTGTGTTATATGTGTTTAATGTTGCACGATTGCACCAAGTAAAATTCCTAGTTTGTGAACCTGTTCTCAAACAATGGCAATAAAAACTATTCTGATTCTGTAGTTTCTTCAAAATAGCCACCCTTTGCTCTGATTACTGTTTTGCACACTCTTGGCATTCTCTCGATGAGCTTCAAGCACACCTGTTAACGTGGACCTCGACTTAAACAAGTTGAAAAACGTATTCGGGTGTTACCATTTAGTGGTCAATTGTATGGAATATGTACTGTACTGTGCAATCTACTAATAAAAGTCTCAATCAATCAATCAAACCTGGGAAGTGAAAACCATTTCAGGTGACTACCTCTTGAAGCTCATCGAGAGAATGCCAAGAGTGTGCGAAACAGTAATCAAAGCAAAGGGTGGCTATTTTGACGAAACTAGAATATAAAACATGTTTTCAGTGATTTCACCTTTTTTTGTTAAGTACATAACTCCACATGTGTTCTTTCATAGTTTTGATGCCTTCAGTGACAATCTACAATGTAAATAGTCATGAAAATAAAGAAAACACGTTGAATGAGAAGGTGTGTCCAAACTTTTGGCCTGTACTGTACAACAATCTTAAAAAAAGTAACTTTCATAATGATTTGCAGCACATGAGAAAGTAAAAATAAAAGGTTGCAGCCAGTTCAACAGGACACATCTACCGTATCAGAAAATGTCTCGGGGTGAGTAGTGGAACATTTTTAATCCATACATAGGCTTGTTTTTCATTTTGATATGCATTAGTCAAAAAATACAGATCAGTGTCAGATGCAATGCAGGTCGATGTGGTATTGGTATTAGTTTATTTTAAACATTACAGTTGGAACAGGGTGCATTACATATTTCCAGTTTCTCATTACAACACACCCGAAAAGGAGTAGGAAGAAGCAGAGCTAACCCTAACCCTATTTATCTATTTCATGACAACTACATAAAGATGTTTGTGAAAAGGGTGCAATAAAGTAAGAAAATTACAATAAAAACAATCAGAATTGTAATGCATCGCTAATTATGTATTTCATGACCTATTTGGTTATTTCATGACAACCATGTTAAAAATATTGTGCTGCCTGAAAAGAGTGCAATCGATAAAGCCAAAATAATGTTAAAAACAACCAACATTTTATTAAATTTATATTGTTTCATGACAACAATATAACACAAAACTGAACACCACCTCAAGTCAAATAGTTCAGTAAGTACATAATATAAGTAACTATACAGCATGTAAATAGTAAGAGTCCATTATTTGTTTTAATGTGATAAATACTATCAAGGGAAACTAGCCTTTTTTATTGATTTATAAACTTAGCTTGGTAAGACAACTAGAAATATATATAAATAAATACAAACCACTAGGAATGTCCACTCAGTTTTGAAGAAGTATTATTATTCCCACAATGTCAATACAGAATGAACATTTTCAATACAACACAGAACTGCTGAACATTAAATTGAGATGGTGATAATATTTGGTCTTATTTGTGTAGCAAAATAAGGCTATAGCAACAACTGCAAAAAAGTTACAGCTGAAACGCCAAAATCTGACAGCGAGTTAACATGTTAGTGATTATTTGTGTTTTTATTACCGCTTATTTGTCAAAGCACTTTAAGTGTTTATTATTAGAAGAAAAATACGCCTATATAAAGCCAGCGAGTTGTAATTTGGCCAAGAGGATGCAGCTGTCACCAGGCTCATGCCAGACCTTTCATGTCTGAGAAGGTGTGTAAGCCCTCACTCATGATCAAGGGGGGACCAATACCAGAGAAGTTGTAAAAAAAAGAAGAAAAAAAAAAAAGGCTTGGCATCCTCTTGGGGAGCCAAAATTATGTGAAGCCTGTTAAGTGTTATTATGAAATGGCAATGGAGGATCTGATATCCAATACAAGGAAGAAAATAATAAAGCTCAGGTGTCAAAGAGCTATAAATATAACAAGATGTTTATTATTGTGGGCTCTGCACTGCATCATACTGACATATGTTTCTATCTGTCTTTTATATTATTATTTTATTTTCAAATGTTTAGTCTGTGAAGCAAAACTGAGGGGTTGGAGGTATTTTATGCCAATTTAAAAAAAAAAGATAATGAACAATTTATTTTAATTAACGAATTAAAGGTGGAAATAAATAAACCCATGTATATCACTGCTTTCACTGCTAGAATTATTATAGTTGTGTTTATCACGTGTCCCCTCAATCACATAATTATTATAGTTGTGTTTATCATGTGTCCCCTCAATTACAGAATTATTATAGTTGCGTTTATCATGTGTTCCCTCAATTTCCAGTACAAAAATAAATTTAAGTGCCAATTAAGTAATCAAGTATTGATTATTGTTGCTTTTTTTATTTCCCCTAATTTCCTGACATATGTATTTGGAGGACATAATTAAAGCATATGCATCTTTGTAAAGGCTCATTTTTGGTGGTATTGAATGCCATTTGATTGTGCAGGTTTACCAGATATTGTTTGGAGTGATTCGTAACTGTAGAAATGCATTTCATGACAAATTCCTCCACAAAGCTTCCATCTTTTTGCATCCTGCTTTTGTCATTGCATGAACTTGAGCCTGAGTCTCTCTGCCAAAGGCAGAGGGCTGTCCCCACTAAAAACGACGGAATCATCGCTATCTAACACGATGATGGGGGATACGGGGGTGGGAGGGAACAGATCAGCAACAGTTGCTTCTACCTGAGGGTTTATTGCATTCTCCAAGATCTGCATACATTTGGAGGATTGGCGACCGCCACTAGTGGTTTTAAGTGGTCCACGGACAGGTTTCATAGGGACTTCTAATAGGATCCTTCCCTTGGGCTTGTGTAAGGGCTTTGTGGTTCTCCGAGGTGCTGTCGGCAGGTTCTCAATGTCGCTGTCGTCGCTGGATGAAGGCACGCTCATGCAAACACTCTTCTTGGAGGCCATTTTTCTGTCTTTGTCACTTGGACATGGATCAGAATAGCACCTCTGCTGTTTCATGATACATTTATACTGGTGAGGAGGTCTTCTGTCTGTCCTTGTCAGTCTTTTGGCAGCTTCTTCGAGCTCTTTTTTGCTCAAAGATGTCTTGCTCCCATCACTATCTTTAGAACTGTCTGCACTTGGTTTTGAAGAGGGGTTAAGAGAGGGAATGTGTTCAAGGTAGCTTAGTTGCTTGGTTTTGGCGGGATTTCTCATGAGTAGCCTCTCCCTTAGAGGACACTCAGTGACACAGCGGTCTGGTTGAGGTTCTGATGTTTTGTCCTTGACGTCATCACACGTGGCTTTAGGCGGTTGAGGAGGCGGAGTGGACGTGAAGGACAAAGCATCCCAGTTGATGTCACTAAGTTGGAGAGCGTCAATAACGGCGGAGACAGACGGCGAAAGCGTAGCCTGAGGCGTACTGGGCCAATCATCATGTGGTTTATGGCTTACAGCCGAGTCCAAAACCACCACTTCCGGTTTGTTTGGAGTCATACCAGGCCGTGTTTTTATTTGTTTTGTCTGTGTCCTTGCCTTTTCTGGAGAGAAGCTTTGAAGGCTCAATTTTGCCACAAGGTCCAAAATCTCCTCAGATCCATCAGAAGGCTTGTCCTTTTTGCTCTTTGGTTTCCGCTCTAAAAAACAAAACAAAACAAAAAAGACACCATCAGTGAGTTACACTTCTTACATTTAAATGGGAACTGCACTTTTTGAGGGGAATTTTGCCTATCATTCACAATTTTTTATGTACACGCATGTTTTTTATGAATTCCAAATAGTAAATAAACGCAAGCAAAAGTCTGCTTACAACGGCGCCTATAGGAGTCGCTCTATTCTGCCTATAAAGCCTCTTAGAAAAACATCCAAACGCCTCAATCTATATGTAATGTAGTAACAGGCACATTTATAATACCCTGTAATATTGACCTATTTTGCTCATTTTAAGCATACGCGGTGCATTCATTTGAAAAACGCATCACAATGTTCGTGTTTACCATCAACAATATAACCGATTACTACTTACTGCAGAATTCATGAGAGCCAACACACATAATAAAACACCACTTACTGTACAATGTCTGCTTTCACTTGGATGCTGAATTATCGAGATGTATCCCCGTCTAGATGAAGAATGACTCATAATCCTCGCAAAAAAAAAGGGCCGGAGGGTGTAACCAAGCATCTTTTCGTGTCTTTCTTGTTATTGCCGGGAGTAAATTGGATGCCAAAGTGTTAACTTTCACAAGCTTTGAAGCGAGAAAGCAGCTCACCGGCCGATGTCAATATAGCAGCACAAGCTAGTTCGCTCTTTTTAGCTCGCTGTGATCACGGCACCGCTATAACTAGTTTGTCTGCTTTATAATAACAACATCACTAATACTTGGTTGATATTCTGGTCACGACATGTAAAATAAGTATTGTTGGCACTTTTGGAATGGTTATTTAGAAGGCTTTATGGGCGGAATCGAGGACCTTCCAATGACTCCATTGTAAGCGGACCTTTATTTACAAGTTAGAATGCAATAAAAAAAAAAACATCTGTCTTTTTGTCTCATAATAATTATGAATGATAGGCAAAATTCCAAAAAAGTGAAGATCATTTTAACTATATTTTCTCAAGGGACAATACAATAAAAATGAAACTTTAGAATAGTCAATGTGCAGCCCCTACAGCAGACCATATTTACTATCAACACACCATTATTGTGTAATAGCTGGCAACACAAGTGAGTACACTTGAGAGCAAACATGTCCAAATAGTGTGGTTGGAGTGAATATTTTGTGCGAGCACAATTGTTGTCTCCTGTAGCTCTGCCTTAATCCTCTTGGACATATAATCACCAGAGCTACACAGATTGCTACTGGAATCATCTTACACTCTATGATGACATCACTCATGTTGACAGCTCAGTTTCTGCTACAGAATGTCACACTGCGTGTTTCCCTTAATGAACCGCAGCTCCCCAGTGCCGGAAGCATTCAAGCAACCCCAGACCGTGGCGCTGTCACCACCATGCTTGACTGTATTATCTTGCTAGTCACTTGTGTTTCATGGCTGTGTGTTGACCCACTTTCAGTGGATTGTAAATCTATTCCGCTATACAAGTATAATCTGTACACTGCCTACTCTGAAGTTGTATTTATTTAGTATTTTCCCTTGAGGAGTACATTTTCTGATCTAATTGTTGGGCTGCGAGTTTAGTTCGTATGGGGAAGTGAAGCGCTCCAGCCGTGACAACACAAGGTGGTCCAAAAACGAGTAGATGATAGGCGAGACGGAAAGACACCTCATGGCGGGATCCTTTGATGTGGACTGGCTGAGCTGTCAAGCTAACATGTTCAGGTGTCGCAGCGGCCGTAATCGCCTCGCTTGCAAAAACAAGTTAGAATTCTAGTTGTCTTTGATCACCAACGAAGCCTGTGTATTTAGTAGGGGTACGTCTCCCGTTTTGGTCGTATTCAAACAACAAAATAATGCATTTCTGCAATATGAGCATCATTATGGTCTTACTCTTTGTCTTGTTTGCTTCAGCCAAAGCTTTGTCCCTCACGTAGATCTCCACCACCTCCGGGAAGGCCACACTAAAGAGGGACTCCTCCTCCACCGACCTCACCTCATGCTGATCCTCCGCAGGATGATCCTCAGGAAACACGTAATGATCTGCAGAGAGTGCATCAAAGCCAAAGGCAATTTGTTATTGCACCATCTTGTTTTTACACATATATTATGCAATTCAACTTTAACTTGATGGCTGTGTCATCATTTGAAATTCTAGCACTTTTTTAGGGATTTTAAGCCCCTATAGGAGCTTTTGTACTAAACACAAGATAAAGGTTAATGCAGTCAACACAAAAACAGCTTTACAGTTAGCCTATGCTCTTGTTTCAACTCATACAAACCAAACTAGACAACTATTTAGCATGCTAGCCTTAGCATTTAGTCTAAAGATAGTCTTCAAATTGTAGAAAAGTAAAAATATCCACAAAATAATAACCTCCAACCTTTTTGTTAATTTCTTTATTACTTTCGCAACAAAAGGTAACTTTCTAGATGTTCATTATGTCTTTCTTTATGCATGAGTTGAGTTTAAGCTATTGTTTAAGCTATATTTTATGCGTTTTAATTACTTTTACTATTATTTTAACTGTAACATAAAAAATACTAAATATAATTAAGTATTAAAAAAATATTTATAACTCATGTTTACTTTTAATATTTAAATAAAAAATAGAGGAAAATACATATATATGTATATATACATAAATGAAATAGTTACAAATATATTCAGAATATTTAATATAATGGATTTTGAGAAAAAAAATGTGGCGCATGAAAAGCCCCAAAAATACTGATACTAACACTAATAATACATCCAATAAGTTAGTAATTATTAATATTATTTTAATATTATTAATATTAAATATACTGTCTTAACAGTCCAACTTTGTAAAGTAAAAAAGTGTAGTGGATAACAAGGGTTTTAAAAAGTTTATGCAAAAAGCTTATCATTCCCTAATAATTCATATTCAATTTCTTTCTTAATGAAAAACACACACAGCGCTGCCTTTTCCAGGCTACTGGTACGAGACAGCCTTGTTAGTGCACTAGACTCTAATATGACAGATTTCTCAGCCCGGGGAGGAAGCCACTTTAGCACCTCTCGGCTGTTGTGAGTGATCCGTCACCTCTGATGCACACCTCACAGCCAGTCACTAACAATCGGGTGACGAGCACCCCGCACCCTAACCTCTGTACCCCGCAGCAGGCCTGTCACTCAAGCCGAGAGGATGTTTGTTTTGGAACTTACCTGGTGTTGTCCAGATGACTTCGAAGCAAGACACTGAGTTTCTCACGCGTGGTTTCACTATTCTTGTTATAGGGAGTGAGGAGAAAAGATTGTAATCATAATGTGAAAAACCCAAATGATCTTCTAAAGGAAATACAAAAGTTGTACCGAATAGGCTTGATTTGTGATGACATTGATCTCCCACATGTCCTGTTTATCAGCACTGCATAAGTCATCAGGACCAAAATCTTTTCACTGGTGTAGTGCTTTGGCCACTCCATCTTGTCATGTGCAAATTTCTATAATAATAACAACAAAAACACACTTTTTAGGAAACAATCTGAAACTGAAAATAGAGCTTCTTGCTAAACAAATAACCTGCATTAAAAGCATATTTGGCTGCCTCCTCTTGAAGTTTGCAACAGGTTTATCCTTGGAAATCAAAAACTCGTTGATAATCTGCAGAGAAATTGGGATAAATGTAACATCTATTCTACAGCAGTACTGGAGTAACACAAATTGGCTGTACCTCAGTAAAAGGGAAGTGTTGACTTGCTAGGGTTTTCCTGAAATAACACACAAGGAAATCATCTTTTGAAATTGTACAAATGCTCTCTATTTTTGTAAATGGTAAATGCTAGTGGCTAAGAGTGACAAAAGTTAGACCAGGTGAATAGTAACAGCGGCCAGCGGGCCACATCCGGCCCGCCAAAGCTTTTCATTTGGCCTGCCGAATATTATCCAAATAGGCTTGGTGACACTATTCAAACTGGAATTGCTCATGTATGCAGTACCTCCGCTACCCTGCAGGGGGCAACAGCGAGGCATATGTGTAACAATGAAGCAGCAGTGGGGTGAGTAGAACTACTTATTCAAAACCATCCATCCATCCATTTTCTTGTCCCTCAAAAAAAATCTAATTACATTTCGAAAATTGGACTTCTAACAGCACCTGGACAACAAAATATGAATGCTCTGCACCGAGCCGCTGCTCGAGTCATTGTTTTCTGTCTGACATTTTAAGCAGCGAGCACATTGTGTCAGACCAGTAACAACTGTAGAAATCCACACGGTTAAGCTTCATCACGAACCTTGGTCAAACTTTTGTAAGTAGATATTGTGTATAAGATATTTAGCTTGTTCTGTATTTAAAATGCTGACTTTGGGATGTCTTTTGTATTCGTGGTCGTGTTTTTATTGCCAGAGAGTAACGCTGGTAAATTAAAAATAAGTATATAAATAAATAAATACATTTGTTATATATTGTACACAAATAAAATACAATTTAATATTGTAGTATATCAGTACATATTATGTACTGTAGATATAATATGTAAATATTACATGTATGTTAGATTCCTACTATGGTACATTTTTAGTCTACTTTATACCTGCATTATCCTTTCCATCCTTTGTAACTGAGCTACTGTGTGGAACAATTTTCCTTGCGGATCAATAAAGTTTGTCTAAGTCTAAGAGCTTGTTTAATGCATGTAGTGCTAAATTTGACCAGTAGAAAGCGATAACGCTACAGCTTAGGTTTATTTGTGTGCAATGTGGATGTTGTTTTGCTTCTGTATAAACATCTGTAGTAATTTTTGTGATTGTATTAACACTAGACCCATCCATCCATCCATTTCCTACCGCTTATTCCCTTCGGGGTCGCGGGGGGCGCTGGAGCCTATCTCAGCTACAATCGGGCGGAAGGCGGGGTACACCCTGGACAAGTCGCCACCTCATCGCAGGGCCAACACAGATAGACAGACAACATTCACACTCACATTCACTAAACTAAAAAAAACAAAACACTTATTTAGGTAAAATACACAATAGACATTATACTCTAGTGATGTTTATTTTTAGTCTAAGAAACCTAAATGAAGGGAGAAGTGTAAAAAATAAAACTGAGGAAGGAAAATAATTCAACAGAATGAACATCAATCCTCAACAAAACTTGTAGACTCTCTAGAGCTTCTATTAACTATCTGTCCAGCTGCACACGCTGGACTGAGTAGCGAGGGCAGATTAATGAATCTATTGACAGTGCAGTGTGAAAGCTGATGTGTTTACTTTGCATTTAAATAAACACACTCTCAAAGGAATATAACCTTCGGAGGCACTTTCTGACGAAACAACCACATTTCATTGTCCGGCCCCTGGGCCTTTTAGCTCTTGAAACCGTGGCCCTTTTCATTATGTAATTGAATAGCCCTGAGTTAGACGCTAAAAGATGACTATAAAACCGCCAACAAAGTCACACACCTTTTTATATTTGTCTCGACAGACTGTGCTTGGCGAGTGCGTTCGCAGCGGTGCCAGTCACATGGGCACTGGTAGTCAAAATCCTGAGGTTGGCAGAATCGTTGACTGTCACAAAGCGTACAACCGCTGCGTTCGTGTGCCTTGGCCGAGCCTAAAACAAAAAATATGAACGTGAGAATACAGAAAAATGGACAACTGTAAGATGAATAAAATACAAAACACAAAACCAGTGAAGTTGGCACATTGCGTAAATCCTAAATAAAAACAGAATACAATGATTTGAATAGACTGCAAAGACAAGATACTTTACGTTGGAACTGGTAAACTTTGTTATTTTTTTGCAAATATTAGCTCATTTGGAATTTGATGCCTGCAACATGTTTCAAAGAACCTGGCACAAGAGGCAAAAAAAATTGAAAAAGTTGAGGAATGTTCATCAAACACTTGTTTGGAACATCCCAGAGGTGACCAGGCTAATTGGGAACAGGTGGGTGCCATGATTGGATATAAAAGCAGCTTCCATGAAATGCTCAGTCATTCACAAACAAGGATAGGGCGAGGGTCACCACTTTGTGAACAAATGCGTGAGGAAATTGTTTAAGAACAACATTTCTCAACAAGCTATTGCAAAGAGTTTAGGGATTTCACCATCTACGGTCCGTAATATCATCAAAAGGTTCAGCGAATCTGGAGAAATCACTGCACATAAGCAACAAGGCTGAAAACCAACATTGAATGCCCGTGAACTTGGATCCCTCAGGCGGTACTGCATCAAAAACCGACATCAGTGTGTAAAGGATATCACCACATGTGCTCAAGAACATTTCAGAAAACCACTGTCAGTAACTACAGTTCGTCGCTACATCCGTAAGTGCAAATTAAAACTCTACTATGCAGAGCGAAAGCCATTTATCAACAACACCCAGAAATGCCGCAGCCTTCGCTGAGCCCGAGCTCATCTAAGATGGACTGATGCAAAGTGGAAAAGTGTTCTGTGGTCTGACGAGTCCACATTTCAAATTGTTTTTGGAATCTGTGGACCTTGTGTCCTCCGGAACAGAGGTAAAGAACCATCCGGATTGTTATAAGCGCAAAGTTCAAAAGCCACCAACTGTGATGGTATGGGGGTGTATTAGTGCCCAAGGCATGGGTAACTTACACATCTGTAAAGGCACCATTAATGCTGAAAGGTACATACAGGTTTTGGAGCAACGTATGTTGCCATCCAAGCAACGTTATCATGGATGCTCCTGCTTATTTCAGCAAGACAATGCCAAGCCACGTGTTACAACAGCATGGCTTCATAGTAAAAAGTGCGAGTAGTAGTACTAGAATGGCCCGCCTGTAGTCCAGACCTGTCTCCCATTGAAAATGCGTGGCGCAATATGAAGCCTAAAGTACCACAACGGAGACCCCGGACTGTTGAACAACTTAAGCTGTACATCAAGCAAGAATGGGAAAGAATGTAACAGTGGTAAAAATGCCCCTGTGCCAACTTTTTTGCAATGTGTTGCTGAGATTAAATTCTAAATTAATGACTATTTGCCAAAAAAAATTAAGTTTCTCAGTTCAAACATTAAATATCTTGTCTTTGCAGTTAATTCAATTGAATATAAGTTAAAAAGGATTTGCAAATCATTGTATTCTGTTTTTATTTACGAATTACACAACGTGCCAACTTCACTGGTTTTGGGTTTTGTACCATGGGCGGCAAATAATAAAAATACATGACGGTAACTACAGTATAGGAGATTGTTTGACACTCTCTTGTCTGCGTCCTTGCTGCTCAGTACAATACTCCATTGCTAAAGTGAAATAAATCCACATTATTAATACAACTACAGCTACACTAGAACTGTATATTTCTTGGAAAAAGACTGGCCTCCTTGGAATATGCAGTAATCCTCTCTCTTTTACATTGTTAAGAATATTTAACAAGAGGTGAACTATGACCATTATGTCAGTCACATGTCACCAAAGAGTGAATGTTTTTTGTTTCATTCTTCCTTATTATACAATGTTTTTTGTAGATATTGGTTTTACTTAGTCTAGTAATACAGATGTAAACTTGTTTTTTTTTTAATTGGAGAATGACTGAACAATGTACGGGATGGGTACCGAATCAGGTACTATTTTTGGCACCGACCAAATCCCGACGGTCCTAGTAATACAGATGTAAACTTTTTAATTTTTTTTTAATTGGAGAATTACTGTACAATGTAGGGATGGGTACCGAATCTGGTACTGTTTTTGGCACCGACCGAATCCCGACGTTCCTACCGTAAAATCCAACGGTGCCGTGTTACGTCACACGCCCTCCCCGAGCAGAGAGGTAGCTACATGGGTAACATTAGCTGTGATGCTAACGGTGCGTTGCGAGTGGTAATACGAGAGAAAGAAGGTGCCAATCTGGTAGCAAATGAAGGAAGAATTAATTCCCAAGAAAAACAGCACCATTCCTAGCGTCAAGCATGGTGGTGGTAGTATTATGCTCTGGGCCTATTTTTCTGCCAATGGAACTGGTGCTTTACAGAGAGTAAATGGGACAATGAAAAAGGAGGATTACCTCCAAATTCTTCAGGACAACCTAAAATCATCAGCCCGGAGGTTGGGTCTTGGGCGCAGTTGGGTGTTCCAAAAGGACAATGATGTCAAAAGTGGTAAAGGAATGGCTAAATCAGGCTAGAATTAAGATTTTAGAATGGCCTTCCCAAAGTCCTGACTTAAACGTGTGGACAATGCTGAAGAAACAAGTCCATGTCAGAAAACCAACACATTTAGCTGAACTGCACCAATTTTGTCAAGAGGAGTGTTCAAAAATTCAACCAGAAGCTTGCCAGAAGCTTGTGGATGGCTACCAAAAGTGCCTTATTGCAGTGAAACTTGCCATTAACATTGCTGTATGTATACTTTTGACCCAGCAGATTTGGTCACATTTTCAGTAGACCCATAATAAATTCATAAAAGAACCAAACTTCATGAATGTTTTTTGTGACCAACAAGTATGTGCTTCAATCACTCTATCACAAAAAAATAAAGAGTTGTATAAATTATTGGAAACTCAAGACAGCCATGACATTATGTTCTTTACAAGTGTATGTAAACTTTTGACCACGACTGCATTTCCTCCGTACACACATCTCCATCTCCGTGATTCACTCATAGATACAAAACATTTCCTCATTCTCTGCCAACACGCTTATCCTCCGCCAATAATAGTTCATTATTTGCACTCTATTGACTAGTGATGCACCAAAAATGTGGCCGTCGAAAAAAGACTTTGATCACCGCAACAGTGCTGTCGAAACTGGATGTTGTGATGACATAATCCATACGCACAGGGTCATTTGGAGCGGAGGCAGCATCTGTGCGATGTGGACGTACTTTAATGTAATCGAGATATACTCGCGAACGGCAATTTTCAAAATTGACATTTACAGTGGCTGCTTTTTAAGGAGAGGAAGGGTCGCAACAAGTGTGACGCCAGGCTCTGTACAGCTCGCTGTTTGTCGCGGATATGGGATTGACAGAAGTATAAAGTCTCTAAACAAGGGTTTAGAGAATAACACCATAAATAGATTCTACATTTCTTGGTAGTTGTTTTAATAAAAAAAAAAAGTGACAATTGACAACCTGGTCTGGTGAAGATAAGGTCCTTTTAAAAAAATAAAATAAAAAAAAGATAAATAAATAAAAAACATTTTCTTGGATAAAAAAGAAAGTAAAACAATATAAAAACAATTACATAAAAAATAGTAATTAATGAAAATGTTACTGGACCAGCAGCACATACAATCATGTGTGCTTCAGGGACTGTGTCCCTTGCAGACCGTGTTGTCTATGTTGTGGGAACCAGAATATTGGTAGCAGAAAGAAACAACCCCTTTTGTGTGAGTGGGTGTGGTTGAGTGTGAATGGGGGAGGGAGGTTTTTTGGGTTGATGCACTAATTGAAAGTGTATCTTGTGTTTTTTTTATGTTGATTTAATAAAAAATAAAAAAATAAAAAAATAAGAAAAAAGAAAAAAAAAAGAAAAAGTGACTAAAAGGATTGGAGAAATCTCTAAAAATAAAAAAATCTCAACAAAGTACATTGTACAAACCCCGTTTCCATATGAGTTGGGAAATTGTGTTAGATGTAAATACAAACGGAATACAATGATTTGCAAATCCTTTTCAACACATATTCAGTTGAATGCACTACAAAGACAAGATATTTGATGTTCAAACTCATAAACTTTTTTTTTTTTGCAAATAATAATTAACTTAGTAGTTGGGAAAGGGCATGTTCACCACTGTGTTACATGGCCTTTCCTTTTAACAACACTCAGTAAACGTTTGGGAACTGAGGAGACACATTTTTTAAGCTTCTCAGGTGGAATTCTATTCCCATTCTTGCTTGATGTACAGCTTAAGTTGTTCAACAGTCCGGGGTCTCCGTTGTGGTATTTTAGGCTTCATAATGCGCCACACATTTTCAATGGGAGACAGGTCTTGCAAGACAATGCCAAGTAAGCAGGGGCGTCCGTGGTAACGTTGCTTGGATGGCAACATACGTTGCTCCAAAACCTGTATGTACCTTTCAGCATTAATGGCGCCTTCACAGATGTGTAAGTTACCCATGTCTTGGGCACTAATATACCCCCATACCATCACAGATGCTGGCTTTTCAACTTTGCGCCTATAACAATCCGGATGGTTCTTTTCCTCTTTGGTCCGGAGGACACGACGTCCACAGTTTCCAAAAACAATTTGAAATGTGGACTCGTCAGACCAAGAACACTTTTCCACTTTGTATCAGTCCATCTAAGATGAGCTCAGGCCCAGCGAAGCCGAGGGCGTTTCTGGGTGTTGTTGATAAATGGTTTTCGCATGCATAGGAGAGTTTTAACTTGCACTTACAGATGTAGCGACCAACTGTAGTTACTGACAGTGGGTTTCTGAAGTGTTCCTGAGCCCATCCTTTACACACTGATGTCGCTTGTTGATGCAGTACAGCCTGAGGGATCGAAGGTCACGGGCTTAGCTGCTTACGTGCAGTGATTTCTCCAGATTCTCTGAACCCTTAGATGATATTACGGACCGTAGATGGTGAAATCCCTAACTGCCTTGCAATAGCTGGTTGAGAAAGGTTTTTCTTAAACTGTTCAACAATTTGCTCACGCATTTGTTGACAAAGTGGTGACCCTCGCCCCATCCTTGTTTGTGAATGACTGAGCATTTCATGGAAACTACTTTTATACCCAATCATGGCACCCACCTGTTCCCAATTTGCCTGTTCACCTGTGGGATGTTCCAAATAAGTGTTTGATGAGCATTCCTCAACTTTATCAGTATTTATTGCCACCTTTCCCAACTTCTTTGTCACGTGTTGCTGGCATCAAATTCTAAGTTAATGATTATTTGCAAAAAAATAAAGTTTATGAGTTTGAACATCAAATATGTTGTCTTTGTAGCATATTCAACTGAATGTGGGTTGAAAATGATTTGCAAATCATTGTATTCCGTTTATATTTACATCTAACACAATTTCCCAACTCATATGGAAACGGGGTTTGTACAACCAGCAGTAACAATTGAAAAATACAGCAAATCAATATTAAGTGGGAATAAATATATGTTAATACTAGTTAAAAATACCAGATTTGTTTTATATGTTAGTTTTTTTTGTGCCTTTTTAAAGTAAATAGTTGCAAATTATATGATGATGTCATACTGACCATGCCCCCACCGGGACCGAGAATTGGCACCGTATCAGTTGAAATGTGAACAGTACCCATCCCTCGTACAATGTGACCTAAAGTATGGACATAACACTTTTATGACAGTAAATAACCATGAACATGGTGTATGTCATGTGTCATCAAAGTATGTTTTCTTCATTTTAGTCCTATTATACACCAGTTAGCTAATGTACTCGGACAGTAAAATGTAATTTCTTATCATTGCCTGTACAGCTAAAAAGACGTAATATTGCCACGGTTTGATCCCGAAAGACATTATTTCTACCATAATTGATCTCAATTGGAAAAAAATTCTAACTAGCCTTTGAATGTTCCACTCTATACTTACAACAAATGTTCTGGACTTACTTGTGTCCTACCGCTTTTCTGGGCAAAAAACGCAGGTCAGAGTTCAAAACTGTGGAACCACTCACCGGGATGTTGACATAAGTGGCAGTGAGAAACCTTCTTCACAACTCCTTGAGACACACATGTCACCTCATCTTTCCACTGCGTGAATCTGAGAGAATTATTACATGGAACATTATCACTCATTGCTGTTTTTTCACTACATAAGCATTTTTTTTTTTATAAAACCCAGAACCAGTGAAGTTGGCAAGTTGTGTAAATCGTAAATAAAAACAGAATACAACCTATATTAAATTAAAGTTGAGTTAAAGTACCAATGATTGTCACACACACATTAGGTGTGGCGAAATGATTCTCTGCATTTGACCCATCCCCCTTGATGACCCCCTGGGAGGTGAGGGGAGCAGTGAACAGCGGCGGTGGCCGCGCCCGGGAATCCTTTTTGGTGATTTAAGAGACTGCAAAGACAAGATCATACCTGCCAACTTTTGAAATCAGAAAAACCTAGTAGCCAGGGTCCAGGGGCCGCAGGCCCCGGTAGGTCCAGGACAAAGTCCTGGTGGGGGGTTCAGGCTTCGCCCCCCGACGCAAAATGATTATTAGCATTCAGACAGGTTAAAATGTTGCTAAAACCATCACTTTTCTATCAGTCACAGTGACTTTTCAAAACAAAAATATTACAGCAAAAATCATATGGGTTGATTGACATGTTTATTCTGTAAGCTAACTTCAATAGTTTGAAATTATTTTGACAGTTAGTGCCAGTTATCCTGTCAACCTTTCACAAGACTTCAATTTGTTAATTGAAAAAAATAAACAGTATAAACACTTTTTACAGTAAACAAATGGTAAAACAGTACTAAACAATTCCATTAAAAAAAAAATTGGTGTCATTATTAACTTTCTGTCCAAGCTTGTATAATCTACTGCCTTGTTCAATTGTAAAAAATATTCTGTGCCTAAAATTCACATTTCTATCACAATTATCATACTGTAAACATGGTAAGCTAACTTCATTAAAATTAATAGTCCTGTCAATAGCATGGAATTACAATTCAAATGTAGTTTTTTTGTAAGCCTTTCAAAAGAATTCAAAATATGAAAAATTAATGAAAATTAATTTAAGCCATCAGACACTTGAAAAGTGGCACATCACATCTCTAATGTAATCATTTTAACTTTTCAACAGAAATAGCACTGCAAAAATATTAAGGACATACTTCTGTATTTTGGTAGTTATGCTGTCAACATTTAACAAAATTTCTTCAACTTGGACTTGAAAGCATAAAGAGTATAAACACTTTTAACAGTATAACAGTACTAAACAATTCCAATAGATAACATTGGTGTCATGACCTTTTTGTGGCTAAAATCCGAAAAACGTTGAAAGTTTTCCACTTGTATCGCTAGCAACGGCATTAGACTTGTGTTTTTTTGTCCCAACGTGGTCTTTTACATCGCTAATTCCTCCGTGTCCGATCGAAAAATCTTGTCTGCACAAGGTGCAATTCGCGTAGTTTTCACCCTTTTCGGAACGGATAATTCTTCCCGGATAGGCTTTTGAATATTCTTCACGGAATGACTGCAGTTTTCTTTTCGGTTTAAGACTCGTATGCGATTTTTCTCCGGCTGATTCCATGATCGTTCGCTCGTTTGGAAACAATGACAACAGGTGCCTCGTGCTTGGCAGCGGTGCTATAAATAGCCTCGCGGAATGGCTCGATAGGAAGTTACGGGAAGCAGGTCGAATGTCATTGTTGTTACGCGATTTCGTGAATAAAACTTAAAAAAAAAATTTTTTTTTTTTAATTAATGAAAAACCGTATTTTTTATCACTGCAACCGTAACCCGGAATAGGTTGATGAAAACCGTACTAATTACGGGAAAACCGGAGTAGTTGGCAGGTATGCAAGATACTTAACGTTCGACCTGGAACGCTATTTTTTGCAAATATCTGCTCATTTGGAATTTGATGCCTGCAACATCTTTCAAAAAAGCTGGCACAAGTGGCAAAAAAGACTGAGAAAGTTGAGGAATGCTCATCAAACACTTATTTGGACCATCCCACAGGTGAAATGGGAAATTGGGAACAGGTGGGTGCCATGATTGGGTATAAAAGCAGCTTCCATGAAATGCCCTGTCATTTTAAGAACAACATTTCTCAACGAGTTATTGCAAGGAATTTAGGGATTTCACCATCTACAGTCTGTAATATCATCAAAAAGTTCAAAGAATCTGGAGAAATCGCTGCACGTAAGCGATGATATTACGGACCTTCGATCCTTCAGGCGGTACCGCATCAAAAAGCGACACCGGTGTGTAAAGGCTATCACCACATGGGCTCAGGAACACTTCAGAAAACCACTGTCAATAACTACAGTTCATCGCTACATATGTAAGTGCAAGTTAAAACTCTACTATGTAAAGCAAAAGCCATTCATCAACAACACCCAGAAACGCCGCCGGCTTCACTGGGCCCGAGCTCATCTAAGATGGACTGATGCAAAGTGGAAAAGGGTTCTGTGGTCTGAAGAGTCCACATTTCAAATTGTTTTTGGAAACTGCGGACATCGTGTTCTCCGAAACAAAGAGGAAAAGAACCATCTGGATTGTTATAGGCGCAAAGTTCAAAAGCCACCATCTGTGATGGTATGGGGGTGTGTGTTGGTGCTCAAGGCATGGGTAACTTACACATATGTGAAGGCACATACAGGTTTTGGAGCAACATATGTTGCCATCCAAGCAACGATATGATGGACGCCCCTGCTTATTTCAGCAAGACAATGCCAAGCCACGTGTCACAACAGCATGGCTTTGTAGTAAAAGAGTGTGGGTACTAGACTGGCCTGCCTGTATTCCAGACCTGTCTCCCATTGAAAATGTGTGGCGCATTATGAAGCCTAAAATACCACAACGGAGACCCCAGACTGTTGAACAACTTAAGCTGTACATCAAACAAGAATGGGAAAACAATTTCACCTGAAAAGCTTCAAAAATTGTTCTCCTCAGTTCCCCAATGTTTACTGAGTGTTGTTAAAAGAAAAGGCCATGTAACACAGTGGTAAAAATGCGGCTTTGGCAACTTTTTTGCAACATGTTGCTGCCATTAAATGCTAAGTTAACGATTATTTGCAAAAAAAAAAAAAAGGTTTCTCAGTTCGAACATTAAATATCTTGTCTTTGCAGTCTATTCAATTGAATATAGGTTGAGAAGGATTTGCAAATCATTGTATTCTGTTTTTATTTACGATTTAAACAATGTGCCAACTTCACTGGCTTTGGGTTTTGTACCTCTGCAGAAGTGTTTGTCCTTTCAGTGTCTGGATCAGCCTCAGCGCTTGCTCCTTACCAACACAGGGGATTCCCTTATAGAAAAATAAACAACATACTGGTTGTTTATTTACTGTATACCATCATAAAAACGTTGAAGGTTGACCCCATACCTTGGGAATATAATCGCATCCGAGGAGGATTGCCAGACCAACAAGGTTCTCTCTGGAGAGATGCACCTGTGACTGGACACGTGAGGTCTTGTAACAGTCCACCTGGGGGTCCTACAGAGTACAAACATTACATTTTCACGGCTTATTGTGTGCATTGATTTTGTTAGATTAGCTAACATATGCTGTGTAAAAGTTCATACACACTTTAGAGTTCATATTGAAGTTTCTGTAGACGGTCCGTGCGCCGTACAGGAAGACATCTCCATCGTTGGTGATGCAACCGTCCACAAGTCCATGTGAGTCCAGGTATGCACACATGGCCTCGGCCTCCCCTGCCGCTGTCACCCACGGCACACCCAGATAGTCCAACATCTCTGCACACTGGACAGAAATGAGAAAGGTTGGTATTTATTGTGCATGGCAAACATTGCTGACAGATACAAACCTCTCTGAGCACAGCCTTGAAGTGTCCTCTGCTGGTGTTTATGGAGTGTTTGGGAGCAGCTTTTTTGGGCCCTCCAAATCGGTTTGCAGTCCTCTGGCTCATGGTTTCGGCTTTCAGTTTTGGGGCCTCTCCCTCCAAGACGAAGACAAGCTTCACTCCCATGAGAGTAAGGGAAGAGACCCGGAAAAATAGATTCCTGCACATAAAACAGCAACGTTACCCTCAACCATCCATAGGCATTTGTAATAATTTTGTAACACTTCTTCATCATCATTTCTTTTTATTCCTTTCATGAAAATGCATATATACAAGCCACGTACAGTTCACACTTTCATTGTTTTTTTTGTTTCTTATACATTTCCATGATCAGAAAGGAGCAGATGGAGGAAGAATATTCTTATATTTATCTGCCCCCTTTTTTTAACACAAATTATTTTAGATGACTCTATCGCTGTTCCCTGCACCAACACCCAAACGCCAACATACTTTTTAATTTTCGTTTAAGCATTTTCACAATGACACGTCCAATCAAAATCAAAATTCAGTTTGACATAATGCCAGTTGTCTCTTTCTGTAACTCTTTTTAAATTCAAACATATTCTTGCAACTTTTTAAGTCTTTCTTTGGAGAATTCCATGCTTTCACACCAGCAACAGACAGGCACATTTGTTTCAAATGTGTTCGCGCTCTTGAATGTTAAAAGTCATACGGCCTTCTGTGGTTCTCATCTTCAGACGTGAACACGAATAACTTTTGTAAGTCCTTTGGAAGAACTTTATTTCTAGCTTTGAACATCACTAAGAGAGCAGTGTTTTTCAACCTTTTTTGAGCCAAGGCACATTTTTTGCGTTGAAAAAATCCGGAGGCACACCACCAGCAGAAATAATTAAAAAACAAAACTCGGCTGACAGTAAAAAGTCATTGTCGCAATTGTTGGATATAAATGATAAATGATAAATGGGTTATACTTGTATAGCGCTTTTCTACCTTCAAGGTACTCAAAGCGCTTTGACACTATTTCCACATTCACCCATTCACACACACATTCACACACTGATGGCGGGAGCTGCCATGCAAGGCGCTAACTAGCAGCCATCAGGAGCAAGGGGTGAAGTGTCTTGCCCAAGGACACAACGGACGTGACTAGGATGGTAGAAGGTGGGGATTGAACCCCAGTAACCAGAAACCCTCCGATTGCTGGCACGGCCACTCTACCAACTTCGCCACGCCGTCCCCGATATGACTTTAAACCATAACCAAGCATGCATCAATATAGCTCTTGTCTCAAAGTACTGTCACGACCTGTCACATCACGCCGTGACTTATTTGGAGTTTTTTGCTGTTTTCCTGTTTGTAGTGTTTTAGTTCTTGTCTTGCGCTCCTATTTTGGTGTCTTTTTCTCTCTTTTTTGGTATTTTCCTGTAGCAGTGTCATGTCTTCCTATGAGCGATATTTCCCGCATCTACTTTGTTTTAGCAATCAAGAATATTTCAGTTGTTTTTATCCTTCTTTGTGGGGACATTGTTGATTGCCACATCATGTTCGGATGTACATTGTGGACGCAGTCTTTGCTCCACAGTAAGTCTTTGCTGTCGTCCAGCATTCTGTTTTTGTTTACTTTGTAGCCAGTTCAGTTTTAGTTTTGTTCTGCATAGCCTTCCCTAAGCTTCAATGCCTTTTCTTAAGGGCACTCACCTTTTGTTTATTTTTTGTTTAAGCATTAGACACCTTTTTACCTGGAAATTGTCTCCCACTGTTCCCGACATCTACAAAGCAATTAGCTACCGACCGCCACCTACTGATATGGAAGAGTATTACACGGTTACTCTGCTGAGCTTTAGACAGCACAGACACTCAACAACAACACATAATTTGCAGACTATAATTCAGGGGTCCCCAAACTTTTTGACTCGGGGGCCGCATTGGGTTAAAAAAATTTGGCCGGGGGCCAGGCTGTGTGTATATATATATATATATATATATATATATATATATATATATATATATATATATATATATATATATATATATATATATATATATACATACACATTGTCTTTATAATCCGTTTTGTCATTTAACATCAATTAACATTGATGTTCATCAACATTTAACATTGTCATGTTATCGATGGGAAAATGTATTTTTAGACAATATGATTTGCCTGAGCGGCTAGGAGACACCAAGAGTAACAAGCGGTAGAAAATGGATTAGAAAGGAAAGATTTAAAAAAAATAATAATAAAAATAAAACTAAATAAATAACTTGGGACTTCCTGTGGGCCGGATTTTGGATGCTGGGGGGCCGGATCCGGCCCGTGGGCCGTAGTTTGGGGACCCCTGCTATAATTACTGGTTTGCAAAAAATATTTTTAGCCCAAATGGGTGAAATTAGATAGTCTCCCACGCCACACCAGACTGTATGGCACAGTGGTTGAGAAACACTGTTAGAGTATGCAATTCTACAATGTATTTTAGTTTTAATAGGCCTGACCTAATGAAGAGTGGATTTGTGTGGTCTCTATATCCTACTTAAAAAATAATACGAATTGCTCTCTTCTGAAAAACAAATAAAGGCATTATGTTCCTGTGTTATAGTTCCCCATAATTCTGCACAATAATTGAGCAATATAACATTCTCATTGTATTATACGGGAAACTGTATTTAACCTTCCATCAATCCATTTTCTACCGCGTATTCCCTTTTGGGGTCGCTGGAGCCTATCTCAGCTACAATCGGGCGGAAGGCAGGGTACACCCTGGACAAGTCGCCACCTCATTCAAAATAAATAAGCTTTTAGATACCTTATTTTTGTCCATAATCAAATGGTCCATATTACCTGAGATGTGGCTTGGTGACTCTGCCCATCATTGCTTGGACGTGCTGGGCCTCACAGATCCACAAACTGAGGTCAACCGCAAGCGTCTTTCCGCTCAAACTGTACAGTGGCACGGACTCCCGAACCGGCTCGACGATGGACCATAAACCTTGGACACCCATGACCGAACAGTTATTTTCTTTTTATTAAGTAAACGACCGAGAAAAATGACAACCGCACGACACATAACACAACAATGGCTTGGTGATTTTCAAACGCGGGCGCCCTTTATGGCTGCGACCGATTAGGTTTGCCAACGCACTCATACGCTTTCCTTGTTGTAGCCTAAACGCTCAACAATTTTGAAATAAGTTATTTTGTAGGCAAATATGATAAATATATATTAAATTAAGCATAAATATACAATATAAATCAACAAAAAGAACCGTATAATACTGAAAATTAAACAATAGAGAGGACACTGAACTAAATAGAACGCCGCCATTATATTTTCTATGACGCCATAATCCAGCGCCGCCTAATGCTTGTTGCCTTGGATACGAGGCTCCTGTTTACATATGATCACGACGTTTAGCTTGTAGTTGAAATTGCGATTGCACAACATTTGGCCGGGAAAGGAACTAAAGTGATTTTCGAACGCCACAATTATACAGAGATAGTGTGATACGCATCACAACAAATAAATAATGGCTTGTTTACCTGCAGACAGTAAGTGAGTTATTTTCATAGCAAACTAACAAACTTTGCGAGTGTCATCAAATGTGCCCTATCCTAGTAACTTCTATTTGGCCATTGTGAATGCATAAAATATTCATGTAGTAAAAGATGTCGAGCGGCATTACTAACTAAAAAAAATAACACGTGGTGATGTTAAATAAAATACAACCATTCTGTATCCATCCATTTTCTACCGCTTGTCCCTTTTTATGAGGTTGTATTTTCCCCCCCCAGGTATAGACCCAAAGCCGTACATAGAAATTGTCGGCTTGATTAAAGAACCCCACTTTTATGTTGCCAAGAGTATCACACAGGTCAATCCTTATTTTTCTTTTGCTTGTCTAATTATTACTGTTCTGGAATCTTTACCATCTGTGTGTTTGTTTTTACCACAACAGGGACTTATTCAGAAGTTTCCTCGCAAGTTTGTGGAGCCAACAATTCGACCGTTACTTGAATTTGACTGGCATGCTTACCTATGCAACCAGAAGAGAGTAAGTAGGCCTATAGAGGACAACTACTAAACAGTGCACCTTTTGTCTTAATCTGCAACAAAATTACCATACCAAATTACATCCCGCTCTTAAATTGAATTGTGTGGAAAAGGGTCATCAATGTCATCTTCAAGTTCACCTATAGCACGGGTGTCGAACTCATTTTAGCTCATTTTCCACATGGAGGAAAATCTGTGCACACATGGGCCGGACTATTACAATCATTAGACTTAGACTTAGACTTCCTTTTTATTATCATGGCATTAAAATTAAAAAATAAAGACAACTTCAGATTGTTTTCTTTGTCTTACTTTGGCCAAAAATAGAACAAACACATTCTGAAAATATAACAATATAAATATAGACAAAAATACAGGCAGCGGTAAAGTTTAGATCAGCGGTCCCCAAACTATATACGGCCCGCTAGCGTCCAAAATCCGGCCCGCGGGAAGTCCCTAGTTAAAAAAAATAAATATATACTTTATTTTTTAGTTTTTAATTGTTATTTTTTTAAATCTGCCCTTTCTAATTCATTTTCTACTGCTTGTTACTCTTGGTGTCTCCAATCAATCACCTTGTCTAAAAATGCATTTTCCCATCGATAACGTGGCATCATCGCGCTTGCACCGCAGCGACAAGTGCACGCTCTTTCAGTCAATTAGTGCGCAAGGAATACACTTATAGTGTCCGCCCTGAGATGGGTAGGTTGTGAGTTCAAACCCCGGCCGAGTCATACCAAAGACTATAAAAATGGGACCCATTACCTCCCTGCTTGGCACTCAGCATCAAGGGTTGGAATTGGGGGTTAAATCACCGAAAATGATTCCTGGGCGTGGCCACCGCTGCTGCCCACTGCTCCCCTCACCTCCCAGGGGGTAATCAAGGGTGATGGGTCAAATGCAGAGAATAATTTCGCCACACCTAGTGTGTGTGTGACAATCATTGGCACTTTAACTTTATATATATATATATATATATATATATATATATATATATATACACAGCCCGGCCCCCAGCCACATTGTTTTAACCCAATGTGGCCCTCAAGTCAAAAAGTTTGGGGACCCCAAGTTTAGATCTATGAAGTAAAGAAGAAAGTGAATGAATGTTAATAACTGAATAACATATACATATGCATAACAATATGTTTTCTTTTGTATTATTTTTTATAATGAATTAAGTAACATTTATGACACTCTTTTTCCAAAACACAATATAGAATGTGAGCTATAACAGGATAATGCATACATTTATCTTTTGTTTTCAAAACGGTTACAAAAAAGTGGGACCCCAAAAAGTTACTGTGGGACTCTTATGACTTGACTTTGAAATTCCTAGCGCCAACACTGACGGAATATTGGTGCGTGCAAAACAGCAGCAGGCGGCTGTGGCCTGCGGGCCGGTTCTAATACTAATCGAATATCATCCCGGGGGCCGTAGATAATTCATTCGGGCCCCTATGGGCCAGATCCGGCCAGTGGGCCTTGACTTTGACACCCCTGAACTATAGTGTATACCGGTAAGCATTAATAGAACTTTCTACTGGTGACGTCAATCTACCTTTTGTTGATGTTTAGGAGTTACGTGGCGTAGTATGGGAGTTCTCCAGCAGCGTCATGTGTTTTCTGGATGGTAATTTCATCGGAGATGAGGGGGCTCTTGCCACTTGGGCCGAGAACCAGTGGGGCTTCACGTGCACACCTCCGCAGGCTTCCTGTGTGAAAGAACACTACCTGAAACACCTCCAGTCATCTGGGGCAAGTCTCCACTAAGTTTATTATATCCATCGTAGATTTAATGATATGTAATCGGGAGGTAAATATAGTGCAGGAGAATGTATATTTCCTCTGTTTTTCCATTGCATTTTTAGCATAGGTTTGTCTTCATGGATGTCGAGATTGGAGGAGAGCCTGTGGGGACGTTGTTGTTTGAGGTGAATCATCTAAATGTCTTTACAAAAATACAATGTCCTTCACCATATATTGTTTTCACTCTTATGCAGCTATTCTCAGATGTATGCCCAAAGACATCAATGAACTTTGAGGCTCTCTGCACAGGAGAGCGAGGCCTTTCAACCAGCGGCTACCCGCTCTGCTACAAGGGCTCGCTGTTCCATCGCGTGGTACCCAAAGGCTGGGTGCAAGGCGGAGGTAATAATGATAAATACATGAAATTTAAATGCAATACCAAATGAAATAGGGATTTCTCAACGCTTGAATTCTTTTGGGGATTAATCATGGCGATATAGGGGTATGTTTTGTAAATTAGTCCTTAACAGAGAACTTAAATATATTTGGAAATACAAGTCCTATCCAATAGAATAAAACCACTTGTATGCACATGTATGCAAAATTCTAATCAAAGGTGTCCAAATTATTATCATTTAAAAACATTTCTTGTTCAGTACAAACAGATGCAACCTAATGTGCAGGGACATACACAAATAGGCCTTTTTGCCCTGCATGAGAAAAGTTACCTTCCTGCTGTAGCCCAATTTCTCTTCCATTCAAATAATTACATTTCTCTCTCTATCTCATCAATTGTCCCCAAGAATGTTTTGATATCTGAAGGGCCATTTATTTCAGTTATTGTAAGAATTCTACCCTGACCTGCTCTGCGGCGTTCATTAGCCACGCCTCTTTCCCCTCATGTAGCACAAACGGCTGCAGCCTCCATCTCCTTTGACCTACAAAATCAGACAGACAGGTGATAACAATGTTTGTGCAATCCCTTGACAATATTTGGTAATAAATTAACCACAACATTAGCAGAAAACCAGTTGCTACTAGTTTCCTTAAAGGGGTCATGCAAAGATGTTCATTTTAAAGACCATTTTCAAGCTGTTTTTTGACTGTCTCTTCAGAATGTGCCGTTTTGTGGGCGGTCTTATTTACGTTCCGAAGCCCTCCTTCAGGCCAAGGCTCCATCGACTGCGTCTCTTCCCTGTCAGTCATGTTGTTGCTTTTTGCGCTTCCATTTTGAGTCTACTGATCGATATAAGTTAGAACAACACACTACATTGTACAAAACCCAAAACCAGTGAAGTTGGCACGTTGTGTAAATGGTAAATAAAAACAGAATGCAAGGATTTGCAAATCCTTTTCAACTTATATTCAATTGAATAGACTGCAAAGACAAGATACTTAACAATCGAACTGGTAAACTTTGTTATTTTTTGCAAATATTAGCTCATGTTTAAAACAAAGCTGGCACAAGTGGCAAAAAAGACTGAGAAAGTTGAGGAATGCTCATCAAACACACAAAAATTCCACAGGTGAACAAGCTAATTGGGAACAGTTGGGTGCCATGATTGGCGAAAGGTACATACAGGTTCTGGAGCAACATATGTTGCCATCAAAGCAATGTCTTTTTCATGGACGCCCCTGCTTATTTCAGCAAAACAATGCCAAGCCACATTCTGCACGTGTTACAACAGCTTGGGTTCGTAGTAAAAGAGTGCGGGTATTAGGCTGGCCTGTCTGTAGTCCGGACCTGTCTCCCATTGAAAATGTGTGGCGCATTATGAAGCCTAAAATACCACAACGGAGACCCCGGACTGTTGAACAACTTAAGCTGTATATCAAGCAAGAATGGGAAAAAAATCCACCAGAAAAGCTCCAAAAATTGGTCTCTTCAGTTCCCAGACGTTTACTGAGTGTTGTTAAAAGGAAAGGCCATGTAACACAGTGGTAAAAATGCCCCTGTGCCAACTTTTTTGCAATGTGTTGCTGCCATTAAATTCTAAGTTAATGATTATTTGCAAAAGAAAATTATTTTTGTCAGTTCAAACATTAAATATCTTGTCTTTGCAGTCTATTCAATTGAATATAAGTTGAAAAAAATGTGCAAATCATTGTATTCTGTTTTTATTTACGACAACATGCCAACTTCACCGGTTTTGGGTTTTGTATTAGAAATGGCAACAGCGGAGGATTTTAGCATGCATGTGTATGTACGAGCAAGTCTGCTCAGCAACAGGAGCATCAAGAAAAAGAAGGAACCTATTGACTACAACTGAATACAAATGGTGGACTCACGCAAAGCTTGTTCGGGTAAACCTCTACCATATATGGAGATATGTCTGCTGGCGTAACTTGGGCAAAACACGTCACTAAAGTCTTAAAGTCCCCGCGATTTCACCGCTTGGTTATCACTCTGAAACTCCGAGAGTGTTCAACAATGCTACACATTATCCCAGACACATGGTAAAATGATTTAATTTTTTTGGTTTTGGAGCGCACAAATGAGACTTGTGTGTGTGTGTGTGTGTGTGTGTGTGTGTGTGTGTGTGTGCATGTTCAGAGTTCACATCTAAGCTTGCTGTAATGTTGTGTTTGTTATGATTTGTCACACCAGGTTATATTCTGTGTTTGTGTTAAGTATTATTATTAGGTCCTCCACATCATTGGAATCGCAAACACCACAACATGGCACCATACGAGGGTGTTGTTTGAATAAAAAAAATATTGTTGAGCTATTACCTCCTGGTTATGTTGGTTTGATTATATATATATATATATATATATATATATATATATATATATATATATATATATATATATATATATATATATATATATATATATATATATATATATAAGTTAGGACACACCTTCTCATTTCAATGTGTTTTCTTTATTTTCATGACTATTTACATTGTCGATTGTCACTGAAGGCATCAAAACTATGACACCTGTAAACAGGGGCGCCGAAAAGGGGGGGTAAAGGAGACGGATTCTAGGGGCCCATGATGGAGGGGGGCCCAGAAAGGCCCCTAATGATGATGAAATTATAATACAGAAAAAATAATGACACTGTGTTGGGGGCCCTGTAAAGATTCTTTTCATGGGGCCCAAAATCCCTAGCGGCGCCCCTGCCTGTGAAGTGAAAACCATTTCAGGTGACTACCTCTTGAAGCTCATCAAGAGAATGCCAAGAGTGTGCAAAGCAGTAATCAGAGCAAAGGGTGGCTATTTTGAAGAAACTAGAATATAAAACATGTTTTCAGTTATTTCACCTTTTTTTGTTAAGTACATAACTCCACATGTGTTCATTCATAGTTTTGATGCCTTCAGTGACAATCTACAATGTAAATAGTCATGAAAATAAAGAAAACCCATTGAATGAGAAGGTGTGTCCAAACCTTTGGCCTGTACTGTGTATATATATATATATATATATATATATATATATATATATATATATATATATATATAAATATACACACACACACGCACATTATAGTGTTTTCAAAGTGTGCAGTTTTTTTACTAAAACAGACACTTTTTGTTGAGGCTAGAACCAATCATTCATGTTTACATTGATTCTTGTGTGGAACTCTGCTTCACTATACAAACTTTTCGGTTGTCGAACCAATTCCATTTTTAGATCGAGGTTCCACTGTGCTAATTAGACTGAAAACACCTGGACTAGATACAAGAAGAAGGAGAGAGGGGATTGGACGAAACCAGTGCAAGACAGAGGTGCAACTAATAACACAAACAAGCACATAGGGAACAAAACACAGGGCAACCAGAAACATCATGACAGTACCCTCACACCAAGGGACAGATTCCAGATGTCCCAGACATCTGTTCAAATGTTCAAAATTTTAAAACAGGTTAGGTGGAGGGAGGTCTAGATCCAACATAAACAGTCATTTGGCCAACCAAAATAGGGGAACCTTCTGGAGAAGTCAGGGGCGCCAGCTAGGACAGTAGGGCCAGTGGGGTAGAGACTGCCCAGGGTACCAAGGCCAAGAATGGACTGGAATTAGGCAGTTGCAGGAAATAAGTAGCAACGCTAGGCATAGGGTAGGACGCCAACTGCTCAGTCGGAACAAGAACCTCGTCGGCGAGGCTTTGGGCTGATGCCCAGCCGGAAGAGTAGCCAAGAGAGACAGTGACGAGGTTTTGGGCTGCCACGCAGCTGGAACAGGAAGTGGAGGCGTTTCGCCTTGGGGCTGCCTCGTGCCGTGTCTGGGCTATTGCGGGGCCGGAACTGTAGGCAGAAGCGTCCTGCCTTTAAACCGTCGTGGGGCCCGAACAGGAGGCAGGTGTGCGTCTCCAGCCATACTGCTGCCAGCAGTACTCCCCTCTCCAGGAACGGAGTCTTGACATCCCCGTTGAGCACTGCCGGGGGAAGGAAGGTACGGTAAAAATCATGAATGACTAGCTCCACCCAACCAAGTGAAGTTGATGCCACCACGTGGTAGGCCAGGATAAATGGCCAAACGAGTGCCCAAGTAAGGGTCAGAGATAAACTCACAAGACAAAGAGGACCATTGATTGGTCAAAGTGGTCGGGGGCACTATAATGATCTGACTCTAAATCAGACTCTGGAAGGTTAATTAGCTCATCCTTAGAAACTCCAGGATATGAAAGGTCATAATCATCCCAGAATTTGTGGAACAGAGGATTAGGAACAGCAGTCGAAGTTAAACCAAGCTAGGCTGGTTCATAATCAAAATCACAGTCAGAAAGTAAATTTAAGAGCTCAAGCTCCAAATCATCGAAGTTAGAAGAATTTGAATCACACCAAAATGTAGGGAACAAAGGATAAGAAATATGATCAAGAGTGACAGGGTGATTGGTGAATCTGAAACATTGAGAAACTAGCCAAACTAGAAAAGGGAGAACTAAAGAAAAAAGAAGAAATTTGTAGGGACCTTACTGGTTGTGTATTGGCTATTAATATCATAGGCAGGTTGACAGCATTTAGGGCGGCGGCGAGGATGCTGGCAAGGCTGTTCCTGCTGGGCAGTGTTCATTTTGACAGCAGTTTTTCTTTTTTTCATAGTTCTTTTTATTGATTTTCACATTCACATTAACAAAACATTCCAAACCCTCTTCATCCCCTACCCCTGCTGTCACTCAAAACAAAAAAACAAACAAAAGTAAGAGTACAAAAGTACCCGAAGTAAAAAAAAAAAAAAAAAAAAAAAAGTTCACTACGAGGCACTTGAGACAAAGTAATTGAAAGCTGAAACACACTGTAGACAGCAGTTTTTAATTTTGTTTTAATCATAATCTTTTGACGATAATGTATTTTAGTTTTAGTCATATTTCAGTCGTCTAAATCAGTGGTTCTCAACCTTTTTTCAGTGATGTACCCCCTTTGAACATTTTTTTAATTCAAGTACCCCCTAATCAGAGCAAAGCATTTTTGGTTGAAAAAAAGAGATAACAAAGTAAAATACAGCACTATGTCATCAGTTTCTGATTTATTAAATTGTATAACAGTGCAAAATATTGCTAATTTGTAGTGGTCTTTCTTGAACTATTTGGAAAAAAAGATATAAAAATAACTAAAAACTTGTTGAAAAATAAACAAATGATTCAATTATAAATAAAGATTTCTACACATAGAAGTAATCATCAACTTAAAGTGCCCTCTTTGGGGATTGTAATAGAGATCCATCTGGATTCATGAACTTAATTCTAAACATTTCTTCACAAAAAAAGAAATCTTTAACATCAATATTTATGGAACATGTCCACAAAAAAATCTAGCTGTCAACACTGAATATTGCATTGTTGCATTGTAATGAATGGAATAGCCTACTTGATTTGATGTTCAGTTTATGAACTTACATTCATATTTTGTTGAAGTATTATTCAATACATATATGGGACGGCGTGGCGCAGTGGGAGAGTAGCCGTGCGCAACCCGAGGGTCCCTGGTTCAATCCCCACCTAGTACCAACCTCGTCATGTCCGTTGTGTCCTGAGCAAGACACTTCACCCTTGCTCCTGATGGGTGCTGGTTAGCGCCTTGCATGGCAGCTCCCTCCGTCAGTGTGTGAATGGGTAAATGTGGAAGTAGTGTCAAAGCGCTTTGAGTACCTTGAAGGTAGAAAAGCGCTATACAAGTACAACCCATTTATCATTATTTATATATTTATAAAGGATTTTTGAATTGTTGCTGTTTTTAGAATATTTAAAAAAAAATCTCATGTACCCCTTGGCATACCTTCAAGTACCCCCAGGGGTACGCATACCCCCATTTGAGAACCACTGGTCTAAATAATGTCGAACAACCCATTTTTGGAAATGTCTTGAAACCACTTTTTTTTTTTTAGAATTTTGCAGAACAGCTCAAAAACTAACTTCACAATAAGATCCTGCACTGATGAATATTTCAATGAGTACATTTTACACTAACTTTACTGTGTGTTATTATTTTAGCTGAAAAAAAAAAAAAAATCAAATGTTGAATAATATATGACTAAAATGGTCATATGAAGAAACTAATTTTAATCTATATTTTGTATAACACATTGTAACTAGAAGAAGCAATTCCTGAAGGAATTGCGTGTGAATGCTCCAATGCTGAAGTTAAACTGAAATGCTGACAGAATGTAGTATGACTGTAAGAATCGTTTGAATGTTGGAATGGTTTGGTTGTTGAAGAGCTGACACTGAACTGAAATGCTAATATGATGTAGGATGAATGTTGAAATGGGTTGAATGTTGAAATTGTTTAAATGCTGATATGGTTTGAATGTTGGAATGGTTTGAATGTTGAAGAGTTTGAATTTCCAGGAAAAACAGAATTTGGTTTGGAACTTTGGAATGTGTTAGTTTGAATGTCCAGGATGAGTGGAATGTGTTGATGTTGGAATGGTTTAAATAGGTTGAAAAATGTGGTAATTGTGCAACTTGGAAAAATGTCCTATTCATTTCAATGGGAACTTTCTGGAAATTTGGGAGTTTTTGGAAAAGTGGGATTTTTAAAAAATGATTAGGAGCATGAATGTCCTAAATAAGCTGAATTGGTTGGTGTTGGAATTGTTTAAATCGGGCAAGAAACGTTGAAGTAGTAAATGGTATTAGGGAATTTCGGGAAAATCTGGAATTTTTCTGAACTTGGAAAAAGGGTAGTATGAATTTCCAGAATTATTCAAATACCTACATGTGTGTTGACTTTTGTTGGACTGACACATGACGACTGAAAAACTGCGACCGACAAAACCTACAGGTCTACCTGTGTTGGCCCTGTGAGGAGGTGGCGACTTGTCCAGGGTGTACCCCGCCTTCGGCCCGAGTGCAGCTGGGATAGGCTCCAGCACCCCCGCGACCCCGAAAGGGACAAGCGGTAGAAAATGTGTTAGTTAGCAATGTATCTCAAAGGGTTATGGGGGGATTTTGATGAGTCTTTCAGCAAATGTCAGAAATGGGTCAAGTTTTTTCAATATGATAATTTGAGTTTGTAATGGTTAATTAAAATAAATATATTCATTGAAAATACCTCGCTGTGATTTTAGAATAATTGTAACAATCAATCTCAATCAATCAATCTTTATTTATATAGCCCTAAATCACAAGTGTCTCAAAGGGCTGCACAAGCCACAACGACATCCTCGGTACAAAGCCCACATACGGGCAAGGAAAAACTCACCCCAGTGGGACGTCGATGTGAATGACTATGAGAAACCTTGGAGAGGACCGCATATGTGGGTAACCCCCCCCCCTCTAGGGGAGACCGAAAGCAATGGATGTCGAGTGGGTCTGACATAATATTGTGAGAGTCCAGTCCATAGTGGATCCAACATAATAGTAAAAGTCCAGTCCATAGTGGGGCCAGCAGGACACCATCCCGAGCGGAGACGGGTCAGCAGCGCAGAGATGTTCCCTGCCGATGCACAGGCGAGCGGTCCACCCCGGGTCCCGACTCTGGACAGCCAGCACTTCATCCATGGCCACCGGACCTGTGCACCCCCGCCCCTCAAGGAAAAGGGGAGCAGAGGAGAAAAGAAAAGAAACGGCAGATCAACTGGTCTAACAGGGGGGCTATTTAAAGGCTAGAGTATACAAATGAGTTTTAAGATGGGACTTAAATGCTTCTACTGAGGTAGCATCTCTAATTGTTCCCGGGAGGGCATTCCATAGTACTGGAGCCCGAATAGAAAACGCTCTATAGCCCGCAGACTTTTTTTGGGCTCTGGGAATCACTAATAAGCCGGAGTTCTTTGAAAGCAGATTTCTTGCCGGGACATATGGTACAATGCAATCGACAAGATAGGACGGAGCTAGACCGTGCAGTATTTTATACGTAAGTATAAAATGATTAATACAATAATAATTGTATTAATCATTTTTGTAATGGCTGGTCTTTTTTTGGCTTGAACACCAGCCCCGGAAATTGGTGCCTGCTAATGTTGTGGCCATTTAGAACAATATCATACAGGATGTTTAATAAGGATTTCTACTTAAACTTTTTTCAGATATTTCCCCAGGTAGTAGAGGAAATGGAGGGGAGTCCATCTATGGACCAACCTTTGAAGGTAAGGAGAGAAGCAGTTCTGCAGTATTATACTTAACATTTACCGCCTGCTTTCAGATGAGAGCTTTGCTCATTCTCACTCAAAGCGGGCAATTCTCGGAATGGCCAATAAGGGCCCCCACAGCAATGGCTCCCAGTTCTACATCACCCTGCAGTCAACGTTATGGATGGACAGAGCATACGTTCCTTTTGGGTTTGTTTTCATACATAAATGAATAATTATATACGCTTATATACTATGTATACATATTTTTTCCCCAATGCAGTCAAGTGGTTGAGGGTGTGGATGTCCTCAAGAGATTAGAGGAGATCCCGACTGTCAATCAGAGACCCAAGCATGAATGTAGAGTGGTAAACTGTGGTGTGCTTGAGGTATAGCTGCTGTTATATGAAAAACAACAACAATAAAGAACAAATAAAAACAATGTTATAAGGAACACATTTTTCTAAGACAAACCAAACAGTCCAGTTGCAATATGGATTGAATGCCCTAAGACAAGGGTGTCAAACTCATTTTAGCTCGGGGGCCACATGGAGGAAAATCTATTTCCAAGTGGGCCGGACTGGTAAACTCATGTCATGATAACTTAAAAATAAAGACAACTTCATATTGTTTTCTTTGTTTAAAAATAGAACAAGTACAATCTGAAAACATACAAATCATAATGTTGTTGTTTTTTTACACTTACATGTTGCTGTTCATAGTAGTCTATCTTCATTTGTTGTGATTTATAATTTCTGAATAAATGATGTGATAATGTTCATCATTCAAATAGGTGTGAGTCTGGCAGAGTTTTAAAATGCTATCATTGGTGTACAATTTTAATCTATCAGAAGATGTAATAAATAGTAGAATCAAAATCAAATTACAGCATGTTATTAATGTAATTTACTCATTTTCCTCAACTGATGTACTAACATCATGTGGTTTATTCTGTACATATGTAGCATCATCTACAACAAAACCTGTGAATTTGGACTCATTTCATGAATCACACATGAAGTTAGAAGGGGATACATGTTATTTCAGCATATTTATGTGCGCCCAGATGATGTGTCCCCAGTCCTCTATCTTAACCGGGCACATAGCTCCGCCCCCTCTGAAGTCATGCGCACTCCTGTGGTAGGGGATACAAATAATTGTTATTGCGACATCCAGTGGAAACATTTAGAAGAGCAGTTTGTTTCATTCAGAAATTACAGCTAATTTTTGTACTTACCAAAATCATATCGCGGGCCGGATAAAAGCTGTTCGTGGCCCGTGGGCTATAGTCTTGATTTAATACTGATATTGTTCTGGTTACCAGTCACCAGCACAATGTCATATACAGTTTCACTATCAATAAAATACCAGATTCTGGTATATATGATAGTGATACGGTATTGTGATCGGACCGCCCACCTCTACCCATCAATACTAGTGAAGAAGAAGAGTAGAATACACCCTATTTTCTTGAATATAAACAGACTCATGGCCCAAAATTGTGCCAAATTGAGAAAATCAAGAAATAGTTTAAAGATGGTAAGGTTCACATTATATCCTTCTCTGGGACCAAGTTTGATGACTGAATGACTCTGACATAGAAATGGTAAACTACTGAGTCATCAGAAATGACAGAAACCGGCACAGAGGTTGTGAATGCATGTATGTTCATAACGATATACGATATAATACTCGCCCAGATCTCCATCACAGCTCTCAAAACTGTATGGGTAGAAGAAATACTTGAACGCGCTAAAAATGTATGTATGGCACTGTCTATAGACCCCTCGACCAGAATTATTTCTATAATCTGTTTGAGGAGAGCTTAGTGAAAAGGTGACGGTACGGAGAAGAATCTTCTTGGGGATATAAACACCAATATGTCACGAAAAGATAAACCCATTTTTAAAACCTTCACTAAGCTCTGCGATCAACATGGCCTTACTTAGCTCATTAGCTAGGCTGACCATATTCTGAAATCCAAAAAGAGGACATATACTGTATATGCGTGCCAAGGCGGGCAGCACGCCAAGGTGAAAATTTGCCAATGATACTTGAACTTGCTTTATAAATAATATATGTATTTGGATGGGTCCCATGGACCCCATCAAGTCATAAAAATGGGGTCCCACAGTAAATATTTGGGGTCCCACTTTTTTGTAAGCGTTTTGAAAACAAATGATAAACGTATGCATTGTCCTGTTATATCTTACATTCTATATTGTGTTTTGGAAAAAGGTTGTCATAAACGTTACTTAATTCATTAAAAGAAATAATACAAAAAGAAGTCAAATTTGTATGCATATGTAAATTTATTCAGTGATAAACATTCATTCACTTTCTTCTTTCCTTCATGGTTCTAAACTTTACCGCTGCTGGTAGTTTTTTCTATGTTTTTATTTAATAAGTTGTAGGTGTATTTATTTCAGTATAAAAGTGTAAAAAGTGTTTTGCTTGGGTCATGAAATGATGATAATGGTGTGCCAGGGCATACATACATTTTATATTAAACGCTTAAAGCTCTGGAGTCTACATCAACTTCAGATCTATTCCTCATTTCAAAATGTTTTAGTTTTTTTTATGTTGTTTTTTTGTGTGTTTATTTTCCGCCCTTTTCTGTCAAACACAACTTTGTTTTTTTATGGCAAACACACAAAATATGCAAAATCTTCCACCAAAAATATTTTTCAAAGTGGAATATTTGATGTGACGTAATCAGAACCTTGAATAGGTCAACAATTCATAATAACATTGATTTTGATTCAAAATTATGTTTTGATCAATGACAGTTTGAAAGAAAGAAAACCAGCTTTGTTTTATTAGTCAACATTGCAACTTTTTCTAAATTACATTTCACCTTTAAGCTTTTTTATTTCACTTTTGTTATGTTTTTGTTTATTTTAATAGTATTTTTAGAATGTGCCGTGGGCCTTTAAAACATTAGCTGTGGGCCGCAAATGGTAAAAAAAAAAAAATCTGCGTCCTTTCTGATTTCAATGCGTTAAAAAGACACAAAAAGTGCGTTAACGCCAACACTGCTTGACGGTATAACAAAATAAGTTACACTTATATTCTGTAACATTCACAGTTTTGGAAAAAAGTGCAGAGGTAGAAATATTCAAAATAACCTAAATTTTAATTTCCCCTCTGGGATTAATAAAGTATTTCTGATTCTGATTGTATATATATATATATATATATATATATATATATATATATATATATATATATATATATATATGAGGTGGGGGGGTATATTGTAGCGTCCCGGAAGAGTTAGTGCTGCAAGGGGTTCTGGGTATTTGTTCTGTTGTGTTCATGTTGTGTTACGGTGCGGATGTTCTCCCGAAATGTGTTTGTCATTCTTGTTTGGTGTGGGTTCACAGTGTGGTGCATATTTGTAACAGTGTTAAAGTTGTTTATACGGCCACCCTCAGTGTGACCTGTATGGCTGTTGACCAAGTATGCTTGCATTGACTTGTGTGTGTGAAGAGCCATAGATAGTATGTAACTGGGCCGGCACGTAAAGGCAGTGCCTTCAAGGCACGCCCCCAATATTGTTGTCCGATTGGAAATCGGGAGAAATCCGGGAGATTGGTTGCCCCGGGAGATTTCCGAGAGGGGCACTGATATTCGAGAGTCTCCCGGGAAAATCGGGAGGGTTGGCAAGTATGTCAATCAATCACTCCTTCGCTCTCTCACTCTCTCTGTCTCTGCCCCTCCCTCACGAATGCGACTGCGTGCGCACACCTTCACAATTTGTTTTGTTTTTAACCCCTTCTTAACCCTGGACGTACACTGAAAATACACGCAACCCTGACTCAAAATGCCGGACATTTGAGGCATTTAAGAAACCCCGCCCGGACAGCCCCGCAAAAGAGGACATGTCCGGGGAAAAGAGGACGTATGGTCAGTCTAACTTAACAACCAACTAAGCTATGGCTACAAACTCAAAACCATGTATCATAATATTAGGCCCTTTTCCACCAAAAGTTCAGGGGAAAAACAGACATTAGGTGAACTTTTTAGTTAGTTTACTAAAAAGTAATTAATTGAAATACAAAGCAATAATATACAAAACGATATGATTTATAAAATAAAGTGTACTTAATTGTTAATAAAATGTCAGGCTTTTGTCCGCGATGTCCCAAAGTCAGAAAGTCGTCCTCTCTGTAAATTTGAATTCATGAGGGCCGGGCAATTCCTTTTGGTCCATTTCATCTGTAAATAGCAATATGCAAATAATAAATGTCAGTTTTTATCTTACGCCGACAACACAAACACATCGGCGTTAACGTTAGCTTGTTAGCATTAGCTTTCTGTTCACTCGGGATGAGGTTAATAACTACACACATGAAGTGTCACTGACTACTTTTACAACATTTAATAAAGTAAATTGTTATTATTTGATGTTATTTACCTTCATTCCACTCATTTGCTGCCTACTTTAGTTCACATTTATCCAATGAAGTCGGAGTAGCAAGGTCGCCGCTTCAAGTCCGACTTCATACTCCTCAGTAAATACATTTAAAAGAGTCCGTCCACTTCTTGTAACTTCACGTCTTGAAATGAAGTTTGTAAAAATAATAAACAACATTAAACTGCATAGAGTTTAAAGACTATGGCTGAGTAAAAACACTCTAAAATAGTTACACTGACCAGCGTTGTTCAGCACACAGATGCCCCATAAAAGTTCCTACATTTGAAAAACTCCTTTTGTTCTTTTTTCTCTCCGTTGTCAAGTTTGTTGTACAAAACTCAAAACCAGTGAAGTTGGCATGTTGTGTAATTCGTAAATAAAAACAGAATACAGTGATTTGCAAATCCTTTTCAACTTATATTAAATTGAATACACTGCAAAGACAAGATATTTTATGTTTGAACTGAGAATTTTTTTTTTTGTTGCAAATAATCATTAACTAAGAATTTAATGGCAGCAAAACATTGCAAAAAAGTTTGCATAGGGGCATTTTTACCACTGTGTTACATGGCCTTTCCTTTTAACAACACTCAGTAAACGTTTGGGAACTGAGGAGACCAATTTTTGAAGCTTTTCAGGTGGAATTCTTTCCCATTCTTGCTTGATGTACAGCTTAAGTTGTTCAACAGTTGTGGTATTTTAAGCTTCACAACATACAGTTAGGTCCATAAATATTTGGACATTGACACAATTTTCAGTATTCCAGCTCTGTACAACACCACAATGGATTTGAAATGAAACAATCAAGATGTGCTTTAAGTACAGACTTTGAGCTTAAATTTGAGGGTATTTACATCCAACTCAGGTGAACGGTGTAGGAATTACAACACATTTTATATGTGCCTTCCACTTTTTAAGGGACCAAAAGTAATTGGACAATTGGCTCCTCAGCTGTTCCATGGCCAGATGTGTGTTATTCCCTTGTTTTTTTCATTTACTTAATTTACAAAGAACAGATAAAAGGCCTAGATGTCATTTCAAGAGTGGTATATTAGTTTGGAATCTGGGGAGGTCACCTCTCAATATGAAGTCCAAAGAGCTGTCCATATCAGTGAAGCAAGCCATCATTGGGCTGAAAAATCAAAACAAAGCTATCAGAGAGATAGCAAAAACATGAGGTGTGGCCAAATCAACGGTTTGGTACATTCTTAAAAAGAGAGAGCGCACTGCTAAGCTCGGCAACACCCAAAGACCTGGAAGACCACGGAAAACAAGTGTAGTGGATGACAGACAAATACCTTTCCTTGTCAAGAAAAAGCCCTTCACAACAGTTGGCCAGATGAAGAAAACTCCAAGAGGTAGGTGTATCTGTGTCCAAGTCAACAATTATGAGAAGACTTCACCAGAGGAAATACAGAGGCTTCATCACAAAGCGTAAACCATTGGTGAGCCTCAAAAACAGGAAGGCCAGATTAGAGTTTGCCAAGAAACATGTAAAAGAGCCTGTGCAGTTCTGGAACAACAACGTATGGCCAGATGAGACAAAGATCAACTTGTAGCAGAATGATGGAAAGAGAAGAGTATGCAGAAGGCAAGGAACTGCTCAGGATCCAAAGCATACCACCTCATCAATGAAGCATAGTGGTTTTAGTGGCATGCATGGCTGCCAGTGGAACTGGATCTTTTATATTTATTGATGATGTGACAGCTGACAAAAGCAGCAGAATTAATTCTGAAGTGTTTGGGGCAATATTATCTGCTCATATTCAGCCTAATGCTTCAAAACTCATTGGGCGGCGCTTCACAATGCAGATGGTCAATGACCTTAAGCATACTGCGAAAGCAACCAAAGAGTTTTTTAAGGCAAAGAAATGGAATGTTCTGCAATGGCCAAGTCAATCACCTGACCTGAATCCCATCGAGCATGAATTTCACTTGCTGAAGACGAAACTGAAGGGAAAATGCCCAAAGAACAAGCAGGAAGTGAAGACCGCTGCAACAGAGGCCCGGCAGAGCATCACCATGGACCAAACCCAGCGTCTGGTGATGTCTATGTGTTCCACACTTCAGGCTGTCATTGACTTCAAAGGATTTGCAACAAAGTATTAAAAAGTGACAATTTGATTTATGATTATGTTAGTTTGTCCAATTACTTTTGGTCCCTTAAAAAGTGGAAGGCACATATAAAATGTGTTGTAATTCCTACACCGTTCACCTGAGTTGGATGTAAATACCCTCAAATTAAAGCTCAAAGTCTGCACTTAAAGCACATCTTGATTGTTTCATTTCAAATCCATTGTGGTGTTGTACAGAGCTGGAATACTGAAAATTGTGTCAATGTCCAAATATTTATGGACCTAACTGTATGTTGCTCCAAAACCTGTATGTACCTTTCAGCATTAATGGTGCCTTCCCAGATGTGTAAGTTACCCATACCTTGGGCACTAATACACCCCCATACCATCACAGATGCTGGCTTTTGAACTTTGTGCCTATAACAGTCCGGATGGTTCTTTTTCTATTTGGTCCAGAGAACACAACATCCACAGTTTCCAAAAACAATTTGAAATGTGGACTCGTCAGACCACAGAACACTTTTCCACTTTGCATCAATTCATCTTAGATGAGCTCAGGCCCAGCGAAGCTGGCGGCATTTCTGGGTGTTGTTGAAAAATGGTGTTGGCTTTGCATAGTAGAGTTTTAACTTGCACTTACAGATGTAGCGACAAACTGTTGTACTGACAGTGTTTTTCTGAAGTGTTCCTGAGCCCATGTGGTGATATCCATTACACCAGTGGTTCTCAAACTTTTTTTGTCATCCCCCACTTTGGACAAGGGGGAGTTTTCAAGCCCCACCTGCCCCCATCGCCCCAACAGAGCGCTAATGCCAAGCTTTAACATTTTCAAATTTATTGAACATCAAGTTGTATACATTCGAACTCAATAACATAAAATAACATTAAGTTCAATAATAAATAAAATAACTGTGCAGCTGTGGTATAACTTGCATCAAGTTCAATAATAAATAAAACAAAAGTGTTATAACTTGCATCAAGTTCAATAATAAATAAAAAAAAGTGTTATAATTTGCATCACGTTCAATAATACATAAAAAAAACTGTTATAACTTGCATCAAGTTCAATAATAAATCAAAAAAAGTGTTATAACTTGCATCATGTTCAATAATAAATCAAATAAAAGTGTTATAACTTGCATCAAGTTCAATAATAAATCAAAAAAAGTGTTATAACTTGCATCAAGTTCAATAATAAATCAAAAAAGTGTTATAACTTGCATCAAGTTCAATAATAAATAAAAAAAAGTGTTATAACTTGCATCAAGTTCAATAATAAATCAAATAACTTGCATCAAGTTCAATAATAAATCAAAAAAGTGTTATAACTTGCATCAAGTTCAATAATAAATAAAACAAGTGTTATAACTTGCATCAAGTTCAATAATAAAAAAAGTGTTATAACTTGCATCAAGTTCAATAATAAATCAAATAAAAGTGTTATAACTTGCATCGAGTTCAATAATAAATCAAATAACTTGCATCAAGTTCAATAATAAATCAAAAAAAGTGTTATAACTTGCATCAAGTTCAATAATAAATAAAACAAAAGTGTTATAACTTGCATCAAGTTCAATAATAAATAAAAAAAAGTGTTATAACTTGCATCAAGTTCAATAATAAATCAAAAAAAGTGTTATAACTTGCATCAAGTTCAATAATAAATAAAACAAAAGTGTTATAACATGCATCAAGTTCAATAATAAATCAAAAAAAGTGTTAAAACTTGCATCAAGTTCAATAATAAATCAAATAACTTGCATCAAGTTCAATAATAAATACAATAAAAGTGTCACTTTGCAATCTTTGAAGAAAAAAAAAAAGAGGAGCTATGCATTTGGCAAGACAGGGCAAGTGACAGCACTTTCCCCCAGGAGAGCCACCTTGCTTAACTGTGAAACAGCACGGCTGTATGATCAGCTCATATTTCCTCACACAGTGCAGAGAACAGTCACGCTTTGGTCGTGTTTTGATCAAATTTACCGCGCTCACAACATCTGTTAAAACCTCATTGAATTCGGGGCTGAGCTGCCTTGACGCTAGTGCTTCCCGGTGAATGACACAGTGTGTGCCCGTCACATTTTTGTTTCTCTGCAGGCGCTGGCTCTGGCTCGACGACCTTTGAGGTGCGAGTCACAAATGTATATATTTGTGTAATTGTGATCCACACATTAGCCTGCTACCCATCCGCGCGAAAGTTTGTTCCGCTTAGCCCCGCTCCCATTTGTTACTGTTGCTATGTCTGTCAAACTTTCGCTCCTACCGAGAAATATAAAGCCTACAGTAAAAATAAGTACCGGTAATTTCCATTTATTTATATAGCGGATTTCACAGACAGAATCACAAAGTGATTTACAGTGTGTATAGAAAATGAAAGCATAGTAAAAAAAATAATCTAAGAATATAATAATAAAAAAAAAAAATGTAAAGTGAAATTTCCTCCCGTTCCTCGCGCCCCACCTGTCATGTTTCTATTCCCCACCAGTGGGGCGCGCCCCACACTTTGAGAAACGCTGCATTACACACTGATGTCGGTTTTTGATGCAGTACGACCTGAGGGATTGAAGGTCGTGGGCATTCAATGTTGGTTTTCAGCCTTGCTGCTTACGTGCAGTGATTCCTCCAGATTCTCTGAACCTTTTGATGATATTTCGCACTGTAGATAGTGAAATCCCTACATTATTTGCAATAGCTTGTTGGGAAATCTTGTTCTTGAACTGTTTGACAATTTGCTCACGCAAATGTTCACAAAGTGGTGACCCTCGCCCCATCCTTGTTTGTGAATGACTGAGCATTTCATGGAAGCTGCTTTTATACCCAATCATGGCACTCACCTGTTCCCAATTAGCCTGTTCACCTGTGGGATGTTCCAAATAAGTGTTTGAGGAGCATTCCTCAACTTTCTCAGTTATGGTATTTTTTATTTTATTTTATTTTTTTTTTGTCATAAAGAAATACAATATTGTGTGCTTACGGACTGTATCCCTGCAGACTGTATTGATCTATATTGATATACAATGTATATATTATGTTTTTTATGTTGATTTATCTGTGTTGGACCTGCGATGAGCTGGCGATTTGTCCAGGGTGTACACCGCCTTCCGCCCGATTGTAGCTGAGATAGGCTCCAGCGCCCCCCAAGGGAATAAGCGGTAGAAAATGGATGGATGGATGGATGGTAAAACCAATTCCATCCTTTTGGGTCAATTCCTAACCTCAGCAAGATAGATAACTTTACAGTCAAAGTGGGTGACAATGTGATGACAAACACAAACAAGATTACCTATCTAGGCTGCAACCTTGAGGCTAATCTCTCCAGTGGAAAAAATGACTACAAATGTAGTAAAAAAAAAATCAACCAACAAATTTGGTTCATACATAAGATCGCCCTGATAGTGGGTAGATACCCACTGAAGACTCCAGCTAGCACAAGCACTCATTCAACCACACTTTAACTATGGAGTTAATGTTTGGTACCATGGTGCCTCAAAGGCCCTAAAAACCAAGCTCCAGACAGGCGAAAACAAACTGATTAGGCTTCTACTCAACTTTCCGCCAATCATTTCCTTAGTGTGGGGTGGCTTTTGGTAGCCAACAGAGTACAGCCTCTTGCAATTGGCCTGGTGTACAAGATACACTTTACCACAAAAATACCCATGTACCTGTTTGGATACTTACAAAACGTAAAAGATATCCACCACTACAACGTCAGAGGTAGTTCTACAAATTACGGTCAACCCAGATTTGATTCCAAAAAAGGTTTCAATTTGTTTGCCTGATATACCACCTAGTTGTAGAACTCCCTACCGATGTATAGTACAGAGATACTAATGAATCATATTCGGTACTATACCGCCTCTAAAAGTACCGGTCCCCCCCACCCATCGTCGTCACGTCATTTCATTGCTGGTTTATGAGCCGACGAGCATGTTCGGCAACGCACAATCACGGAGTACTTACAAGCAGACAAGGTGTGTCGGCAGAAAAGGTAGAACGGACGCATTTAACGATAAGGTGAAGTTATAACACTGAAACACCCACAGGAAAAGGTGCTTAAGACATGGCTAGCTAGCTAGCGGCTAAAGTCTATCCGCAGTCTATAGTGTTGTAGCTACTTCTAAATCACTAATCCTCACCTTCTGTCAGGCTTGGTAAAAAGGATAGGACTCAGATGCAGAGTAGGGAACTTAGACAGGCTTTTATTTTGACAGCTTCCTTTCACCTCCAAAGTCAAGGAATACAATATCAATTTTAACCAAAAAACTAATCGGCGAAAAAGGTTCCAAAAAATACTGTAGGAACAACCGAAAATCACTCCGAACGGAGGAAAACACAAAAGCAAAGACGAACAAAAATTATGCGCCGTATATGCTATAAAATGTATTAACAAAAAACGCTCCAACAGGAGGAAGAAACAACAGCTATGAAAAATTCTACACTATCTAATCTAATAAAGGTTAACAAAAATTGTCACTCAAAAATTTGAGGAAAGAATGAAAAATAACTGATAACTCACCACTTCGGCTGAATAAACTAAATAACAAAAATTCACTCTGTTGAGGAGGAAGAAAGGAAAACTCAAAATAGCAACAAAGGGATTCAGGATCAAGGAACATAAGCACGAGACGAGGTGAGACGAGGCAAGGCAAGGCAAGGTGAGGCAAGGCATGGACATGGATGCCAGAGAGCACGAATAAACGAGACAATCTGGCACAGAACAAAGGGAGGAGTGGGCTTATAAGACACATGAGGGTAATAGGCAACAGGTGGAAACAATCAGGGAACCGGGATGACGTCAGACTGATGACACAAAAGGAAAGGCAAGTGACCTGAAACGAGAGGAGAGTTACTTTTCAAACTAAAACATGCAAATCACAAGACAGAAAAAACCAAGACAAGACATCCCTCACCGCGGTGTGACACCTTCATGGCGACAAATAAAATATGTTTCTTACAAGTATCATCCCTGCAGGACGAGAAATAGCTAAACATGTTTCACTACATACAATAGCTCACCGACGTCACAATGTAAACAAACGCCACTGGTGGATCTACACCTAACATCCTCTGTAATGATACCAAGTACAGGAGTCGATACTACTATGATTACATCGATATTTTTTAGCATTACAAAATCTTCTTTCGTTTAAAAAAAAATTATATGTTTATAAACTCAGGAAACACGTCCCTAGACACATGATGACTTAAATTATGACTATTGTATGATCCTGCAACTACTTGGTATCGGATTGATACCCAAATTTGTGGTATCATCCAAAACTAATCTAAAGCATCCAAACAACAGAAGAATAAGTGATTATTACATTTTAACAGAAGTGTAGATAGAACATGTTAAAAGAGACAGTAAGCAGATATTAACAGTAAATGAACAAGTAGATTAATAATTCATTTTCTACCACTTGTCCTCAATAATTTTGACAAAATAATACAATGGAAATGACACGATATGTTACTGCATACGTCAGCAGCTAAATTAGGAGCCTTTGTTTGCTTACTTACTACTAAAAGACAAGTTGTCTAGTATGTTCACTATTTTATTTAAGGACAAACTTGCAATAAGAAACATATGTTTAATGTACCGTGAGATTTTTTTGTTAAAATAAAGCCAATAATGCAATTTTTTGTGGTCCCCTTCATCTAGAAAAGTACTGAAAAGTATCTAAATACATTTTGGTCCGGGTACCGGTACCAAAATATTGGTATCGGGACAACACTAATCTCATGCTTCCTTCAAAGCCGCTTAAAAGTCACTTATATACATCCATCCATTTTTCTATTGCTTGTCCCGTTCGGGGTCGCGAGGGGTGCTGGAGTCTATCACAGCTGCTTTGGGCGGAAGGCGGGGTACACCCTGGACAAGTCGCCACCTCATCACAGGGCCAACACAGATAGACAGACAACATTCACACTAGGGCCAATTTTAGTGTTGCCAATCAACCTATCCCCAGGTGCATGTTTCTGGAGGTGAGAGGAAGCCGGAGTACCCGGAGGGAACCCATGCACTTACAAGCGGCGGCAAATCGTAATTGAGAAAAAAAAAATAAAATAAAAAATAAAATATATATATATATATATATATATATATATATACTTTTTTTTTTTTTTTAATTTTCCTGCAGTATTGTTGTCTTTTGAATGTTACCTTCTGCACAGCACTTTGTTCCCTGTATGTTTGCTGTATATTGCTGAATTTCCCCCAGGGATCAATAAAGTACTTTCTATTCTATTCTATTCTATTCTATGTTGTTCCATGTTATGTGGGTTGAAATAAAGGATTTCGATGGAAACAAGCTCAGGCTTTACTGTATAATTTCCTTTCAGTTGACCTTGTACCAGTGAATCTCTACTGTCATGAAACTATACCCTTTCCTATGCAAACTTCTTTTTTTGTTTTCTTTTTTTTTCTTTTTTTAAAGAATGTATTAATCAATCAAACAAAGCAATACACAATACCATAATAATGTAATCCAATTCCAAAACCAACCCCGACCCACCAACATTCAGAATAACAATAAACAGAGCAATTGAGAGGACACACAAACATGACAGAGAACCAGAGGTGTGGACTCGAGTCACATGACTTGGACTCGAGTCAGACTCAAGTCATGAATTTGATGACTTTAGACTCGACTTGACAAAATGTAAATAGACTTGCAACTCGACTTAGACTTTAACATCAATGACTTGTGACTTCACTTGGACTTGAGCCTTTTGAATTGACATGACTTGACATGACTTGCTACTTTCCCCAAAACCCAAAGATGAAAAAGTTATTCGGGAGCGCTCCGTATTTTTCATTGTGTACTTGTCTATCAGCGTTGCGTGTGTCAGTTAAAAGGTCAGTTAAAATGTATAATATATTATGAATATGTGTACCGTTTTAGCTAGCTTTCTGACATACTGTTGGTTGTTTACCTCAGTGGTCCCCAACCACCGGGCCGCGGCCCGGTACTGGTCCGTGGATCGATTGGTATCGGGCCGCACAAGAAATATATATTTTTGTTTTTCTTTTTTTAATTAAATCAACATAAAAAACACAAGATACACTTACAAGTAGTGCACCAACCCAAAACAACTCTCTCCCCCCTTTTGTTCTGGGCATTGAACATGAAGACTCTTCCTTCACTGTTCCGAGTGGCCATGAGAGTCTTGGCAGTGCCTGCCTCCAGTGCTCCAGTGGAGCGAGTTTTCAGCCATGGTGGCATCATACTACGCCCCCATCGTGCACAAATGACTGACAGACTCTTGGCTAATTTGGTCTTTTGCAAATGCAATGCAGCATAGGGCCCTGACATATAAAAAGTACAACTTTTTTGTTATGTTCACGTATATGTCATGTTTTTTCAATGTTAACACTTTTGTACAAATAAGTACATTTGCACTTTATTTTTCAATGTGTTTGTTCTGTAAAGGAATGAGTTAATGTTTAAAATGACTGGTTAATAGTGCTATTATAAAGTGCAATGTCAGCACAATTTTCTTTCCTGCAATTTAAAATGCACTTGTTTTAATAAATAAATACAGCGTTTGAAAAGCATACACAATCTGTGTTAATATATTAGTCTGTGGTTAAAAGGACTTGAAAGGACTCGAAACTCAAAATGCAGGACTTAGGACTTGACTTGAGACTTTCCAGTCTTGACTTTGGACTTGACTCTGGGCTTGCCTGTCTTGACTCGGGACTTGACTCGGACTTGAGGGCAAAGACTTGAGACTTACTTGTGACTTGCAAAACAATGACTTGGTCCCACCTCTGCAGAGAACAATCTAAAAGTAGTGAAACAAAAATGAATATTATCAACAACAGTATCAATATTAGTAACAATTTCAACACAGCAGTGATTAAAAATCCCTCATTGACATTATCATTAGACATTTATAAAAAATAATAAAAAATAAAAAATGAACAATAGTGTCACAGTGGTTTACACACTTGCATCGCATCTCATAAACTTGACAACACATTGTGTCCAATATTTTCCACAAATATATAATAAGTCATATTTTTGGTTCATTTAATGGTTAAAACAAATGCAAACTTCTAATAAATTCTCCACTCAATCAATAAGGCTGCCGCAGTAGAGGTTGCCCAATTACCTCCTTCCCCCGCCCCTCGGGTAAAAAAAAAAAAGGTGTCACATGACCTGTCAAGTAGGAAGTGTCTAGTTAGCCCTCGAGCACACAAGCGCAAGACGAAGCAAGCCCAGAAATCACCGCCGTCTCAGTGTCGTCGTTTCTCCTGGAGATTGATACATTTAACCGGTTCGAATTAAAAGCACTAAATTAGTCGGCCGCAGTTATGGACGCGAAGGTGTTTTTTTTCGCCGCAGCCTTGGCTTTGATTGGCGCATCTGCCTCGTCAGACACAGGTAAGTTTGCTTCGCCAGCTAGTGCGGCTAGCCGCTAGTTGAGTAGCCGTCTTCTTTACGAAGCGAAATGCCTTTTTATGAAAACGTGGCACATTAAATGTTGTTTTGCGTCATTTAGCTTGTGTCACTCATGCATGCTCCCGACTGGCAGCTTCATTTCCAGGCTGGCCAGTGAGGCTGCTTTTGCCCGAAGCAGCTAGCGTTAGCTTTAGCACACTGACTGACACGTTATGACATACTGTTTTGGAAATAGTTCCTTCATAGACCTGAGCTGGAAGCGTTTGACACAATAAATGCTGGTTCTGTGATGGAAAGTGCCCTCAAATGCCCTGATATGTTGCTCATAGAATTGTGGAGTGTAGTTGTTGATTTTTAATTTTTTTTTAAAGAAAACTCTACTACTCTCCATTTTATAATCAGAATAATAACTTTCTTTCTTTAGTTTATTTCGAACATGAACACACTTACAGCATAATACATCACACAATTTCATATCATTTCATTTTACCGTATTTTCCGCACTATAAGGCGCACCGGATTATTAGCCGCACCTTCAATGAATTACATATTTCATAACTTTGTCCACCAATAAGCCGCCCCGGATTATAAGCCGCGCCTACGCTGCGCTAAAGGGAATGTCAAAAAAACAGTCAGATAGTTCAGTCAAACTTTAATAATATATTGAAAACCAGCGTTCTAACAACTCTGTCCCAAAATGTACGCAAATGTGCAATCACAAACATAGTAAAATTCAAAATGGTGTAGAGCAATAGCAACATAATGTTGCTCGAACGTTAATGTCACAACACACAAAATAAACATAGCGCTCACCTTCTGAAGTTATTCTTCATTCGTAAATCCTTCGAATTCTTCGTCTTCGGTGTCCGAATTGAAAAGTTGCGCAAGCGTGGGATCCAAAATGGCCGGTTCCGTCTCGTCGAAGTAATCGGAGTCAGTGTCGCTGTTGTTGTCCAGTAGTTCTGTGAATCCTGCCTTCCGGAAAGCTCGGACCACAGTTGTGACCGAAATATCTGCCCAGGCATTTACGATCCACTGGAAAATGTTGGCGTATGTCGTCCGGCGCTGTCTGCCCGTCTTAGTGAAGGTGTGTTCGCCTTCGGAGATGTGTGAAAAAAGCCACCCGGCCTCTTCGCGTAAACTTCCCTTAACCACTCGCTCATCTTTTCTTCATCCATCCATCCCTTCGAGTTAGCTTTTATGATGACGCCGGCTGGAAAGGTCTCTTTTGGCAAGGTCTTCCTTTTGAATATTACCATGGGTGGAAGTTAGCATGGCAAGCTAGAACCACAGTGAAGGATGACTTCTCATTCCCTGTGGTGCGAATATTCACCGTACGTGCTCCCGTTCCACAGTGCGGTTCACAGGAATATCAGTTGCTGTGAAATACGGTAGTAATCCGTGTGCGGATGGAGAGATTGCGTCTTTTTATGAACCGGATCCTTTTCGCTTAGTAGGAGCCATTTTGTGGTCTTTACAGATGTAAACAGGAAATGAAACGTACGGTGATATCCGCGCGTTTTTTCTTCTTCTTCCGGGGGCGGGCGGTAGCTTACAGTAGAAGAAGAAGCGCTTCCTGTTCTATGGGGGCGGGTGCTTACCTTGGCGGTTGCTTGCGTAGAAGAAGAAGCGCTTCCTGTTCTACCGGGAAAAAAGATGGCGGCTGTTTACCGAAGTTGCGAGATCGAAACTTTATGAAAATGAATCGTAATAAAGCGCACCGGGTTATAAGGCGCACTGTTAGCTTTTGAGAAAATTTGTGGTTTTTAGGTGCGCCTTATAGTGCGGAAAATACGGTACATCATGTCTAAAAAGCAGTAGGATTGATTGATTGAAACTTTTATTAGTAGATTGCACAGTGAAGTACATATTCCGTACAATTGACCACTAAATGGTAACACCCGAATAAGTTTTTCAACTTGTTTAAGTCGGGGTCCACTTAAATTCATTCATGATACAGATATATACTATCAAATATATACTAACATCATAATAATAATTTAATCAAAAAGGTCAACCAACGAACGAGATTTCTCTATAGAATCTCCTCTCTGGTCAACAAAAGCACCATGAGGATTCTAGTGGGAACTCTCGTTCAACCCTTTTTCGATTACGCATGCACCTCCTGGTACCCTAGCACCTCCAAAACCCTCAAATCTAAACTCCAAACATCCCAGAACAAGCTAGTCAGATTACTTCTAGACCTCCACCCCAGATCCCACCTCACTCCTACCCACTTCTCCAAAGTGGGCTGGCTCAGGGTGGAGGACAGAGTAAAACAACTTGCACTGAGCCTAGTCTATAAAATCCGCTACACCTCCCTGATACCGAAGTACATGTCAAACTACTTCCTTAACGTAAATGACCGCCATGACCACAACGCCAGGGGGAGCTCCATTAACCACGTTAAACCCAGATTCCGATCTAACAAAGGGCTTAACTCATTCTCTTTCTATGCCACATCAATGTGGAATGCGCTCCCAACAGGTATAAAAGAAAGGGCATCTCTATCCTCCTTCAAAACCGCAATAAAAGTACACCTCCAGGCAACTTCAACCCTAAACTAACACCCTACCCGGATTGTTAATAATCAAATGTAAACAATCAAATGTAGATACTTTTCTTATGCCTTCTGATCTCTCTCTCTCTCTCTCTCTCTATGTCCACTACTTGTTGTACATATCCTACCAAGTCAGACCTGCACTGTTTCAATATCCATTTCTCTGTTCTCAATTGTTGATGACTGATGATAACAACCAAACCTAACCCCCCCACCCCCTCCACAACCCGAATTGTAAATAATGTAAATAATTCAATGTATACACCCTGATGATTATCTTGTGTGATGACTGTATTATGATGATAGTATATATGATAGTATATATCTGTATCATGAATCAATTTAAGTGGACCCCGACTTAAACAAGTTGAAAAACGTATTCGGGTGTTACCATTTAGTGGTCAATTGTACGGAATATGTACTTCACTGTGCAACCTACTAATAAAAGTGTCAATTAATCAATCAATCAATACAGTCATCACACAAGATAATCATCAGAGTATATACATTGAATTATTTATATTATTTACAATCCGGGGTGTGGGATATGGAGAGGTGTGGGGGGTTTAGGTTTGGTTGGTATCAACACTTCAGTCATCAACAATCCGCATCAACAATTGTACCATCAGAGAAATGGACATTGGAAGAGTGTAGGACTGACCTGGTAGGATATGTACAGCAAGTAGTGGACACAGAGAGAGAGAGAGATCAGAAAGTATAAGAAAAAGTGTCTACATTTGATTATTTACAATCCGAAGAGGTATTATTTGGAAGGTAGGGTGTTAGTTTAGGGTTGTAGTTGCCTGGAGGCGTTCTTTTAGTGCGGTTTTGAAGGAGGATTGAGATGTCCTTTCTTTTACACATGTTGGGAGTGCATTCCACATTGATGTGGCATAGAAAGAGAATGATTTAAGACCTTTTGTTAGTTCGGAATCTGGGTTTAACGTGGTTAGTGGAGCTCCCCCTGGTGTTGTGGTTATGGCGGTCAAAACGCCACTACAATAGTTTAAAACAAATAAAGTGCACTTTTGTGCATGATGTCACACAAGATATTTCAATAACTGTCAAATAAAAATGAGCTGCATAATAGGAAATCAAATAGTGTATGTCCTTCGCTATGTGGTAGGTTACTGCGGACGTTATTTCCTTCTGTTGTTGACTATTTTTTTTCATACAATGTTGATGTGGAAATGGTTGCCTCGGCATTTTGTTACCGAACGGAGATGTTGACATGCGGAGTTTCAAGGACTCTTCATTCTCTAGCGGGTGACTTTTCAAATGATGCTACATATTAGCAATAATGTTACTTTTTGTAGCAACGCTTTTGCCCCACATTTGACAAATTACGATTGTCTGTTCGACATATTCCCGCCAGACGATGGACCCCCTGCTGTTTTTCTTGGGAATGAATTCTTCCTTCATTTGTTACCAGATTCGCACCTTCTTTCTCTCGTATTACAACTCGCACCGCAGCTAACGTTACCAATGACGCTACCTTTCTGCTCCGCGAGGGCGTATACATACAGTATGTGACGTATGTAAGAAGGTGCGCTTGTTTTATGTCTCTGTGAGAAGCAGACAACATTGAGTGATAAAAGCCTGTAGTGTAATGCCCGCAGCTAAAAGCAACTGCGTGAGAACGTATACTCGAATATCACGATATAGTCATTTTTTATATCGCACAGAGACAAACCCGCGATATATCGAGTATATTCGATATATCGAGTATATTCGATATTTCGCCCAGCCCTAGGAAGAAGCATCCATCCAACCATTTTCTACCGCTTGTCCCTTTTGGGGTCGCAGGGGGTGCTGGAGCCTATCTCAGCTGCATTCGGGCGGAAGGCGGGGTACACCCTGGACAAGTCGCCACCTCATCACAGGGCCAGCAAAGCTTATTTAATCCTACTCCTTTCCCACTTCAGAGCGTTTTGATTGATTGATTGAAACTTTTATTAGTAAATGGTAAATGGGTTATACTTGTATAGCGCTTTTCTACTCAAAGTGCTTTGACATTATTTCCACATTCACCCATTCACACACTGATGGCAAGGCCCTAACCACGACCCATAAGGAGCAAGGGTGAAGTGTCTTGCTCAAGGACACAACGGATGTGACGATGTTGGTCGCAGTACAGTACATATTCTGTACAATTGACCACTAAATGGTAACACCCGAATAAGTTTTTCAACTTGTTTAAGTCGGGGTCCACGTGAATGAATTCATACATTCATTTACTGACTTCTTTTTGTAGCACAATGACATCCGTGAATGATTAATACAGCAGTTTTGTAATAGATAAGTCAGTCATGGTACACATACTGAGAGGAAGAATATCAATCAATCAATCAATGTTTATTTATATAGCCCTAAATCACAAGTGTCTCAAAGGGCTGCACAAGCCACAACGACATCCTCGGTACAAAGCCCACATAAGGGCAAGGAAAAACTCACCCCAGTGGGACGTCGATGTGAATGACTATGAGAAACCTTGGAGAGGACCGCATATGTGGGTAACCCCCCCCCCCCTCTAGGGGAGACCGAAAGCAATGGATGTCGAGTGGGTCTGACATAATATTGTGAGAGTCCAGTCCATAGTGGATGCAACATAATAGTAAGAGTCCAGTCCATAGTGGGGCCAGCAGGACACCATCCCGAGCGGAGACGGGTCAGCAGCGCAGAGATGTTCCCAGTCGATGCACAGGCGAGCGATCCACCCCGGGTCCCGACTCTGGACAGCCAGCACTTCATCCATGGCCACCGGACCTGTGCCCCCCCCCCCCCCCCCCCCCCCCCCCCTCCACAAGGAATAGGGGAGCAGAGGAGAAAAGAAAAGAAACGGCAGATCAACTGGTCTAACAGGGGGGCTATTTAAAGGCTAGAGTATACAAATGAGTTTTAAGATGGGACTTAAATGCTTCTACTGAGGTAGCATCTCTAATTGTTACCGGGAGGGCATTCCATAGTACTGGAGCCCGAATAGAAAACGCTCTATAGCCCGCAGACTTTTTTTGGGCTCTGGGAATCACTAATAAGCCGGAGTTCTTTGAACGCAGATTTCTTGCCGGGACATATGGTACAATGCAATCGACAAGATAGGACGGAGCTAGACCGTGTAGTATTTTATACGTAAGTAGTAAAACCTTAAAGTCACATCTTAAGTGCACAGGAAGCCAGTGCAGGTGAGCCAGTATAGGCGTAATATGATCAAACTTTCTTGTTCTTGTCAAAAGTCTAGCAGCCGCATTTTGTACCAATTGTAGTCTTTTAATGCTAGACATAGGGAGACCCGAAAATAATACGTTACAGTAGTCGAGACGAGACGTAACGAACGCATGAATAATGATCTCAGCGTCGCTAGTGGATAAAATAGAACGAATTTTAGCGATATTACGGAGATGAAAGAAGGCCGTTTTAGTGACACTCTTAATGTGTGACTCAAAGGAGAGAGTTGGGTCGAAAATAATACCCAGATTCTTTACTGATTCGCCTTGTGTAATTGTTTGGTTGTCAAATGTTAAGGTGGTATTATTAAATAAATGTCGGTGTTTAGCAGGACCGATAATCAGCATTTCCGTTTTCTTGGCGTTGAGTTGCAAGAAGTTAGCGGACATCCATTGTTTAATTTCATTAAGACACGCCTCCAGCTGACTACAATCCGGCGTGTTGGTCAGCTTTAGGGGCATGTAGATTTGGGTGTCATCAGCATAACAATGAAAGCTAACACCGTATTTGCGTATGATGTCGCCTAGCGGCAGCATGTAAATTCTGAAGAGTGCAGGGCCAAGAACCGAACCCTGAGGAACTCCGCACGTTACCTTAACATAGTCCGAGGTCACATTATTATGGGAGACGCACTGCATCCTGTCAGTAAGATAAGAGTTAAACCACGACAAAGCTAAGTCTGACATACCAATACGTGTTTTGATACGCTCTAATAAAATATTATGATCGACGGTATCGAAAGCAGCGCTAAGATCAAGAAGCAGCAACATAGATGACGCATCAGAATCCATCGTTAGCAGTAGATCATTAATCATTTTTGCAAGGGCTGTCTCCGTAGAGTGATTTGCCCTGAAACCGGATTGAAAAGGTTCACAGAGATTGTTAGACACTAAGTGTTCATTTAGCTGCTGTGCGACAATTTTTTTGAGGATTTTCGAAATAAAAGTTAAAGTTAAAAGTTAAAGTACCAATGATTGTCACACACACACTAGGTGTGGCGAAATTATTCTCTGCATTTGACCCATCACCCTTGATCACCCCCTGGGAGGTGAGGGGAGCAGTGGGCAGCAGCGGTGGCTGCGCCCGGGAATCATTTTGGTGATTTAACCCCCAATTCCAACCCTTGATGCTGAGTGCCAAGCAGGGAGGTAATGGGTCCCATTTTTATAGTCTTTGGTATGACTCGGCCGGGATTTGAACTCCCAACCTACCGATCTCAGGACGGACACTCTAACCACTAGGCCACTGAGTAGGTGGGACACCGGTCGGTAGTTTACCATGAGGTCAGGATCAAGGTTAGGTCTTTTGAGCAGAGGATGAATAACCGCTTTCTTGAATGCTCGGGGAACAGTGCCAGAGGAAAGTGATAAGTTTATAATATTTAGCACTGATGGACCTAATAATACAAAAAGCTCCTTGATAAGTTTCCCAGGAAGCGGGTCAAGTAAACATGTTGTTTGTTTTATCCCACTTACACGCCGTAATAGTTCCTCTAATGTTATTTCATCAAAAAGAGAGAGACTATTTTGTATTGCAGTATCCGTCGTAGATACAGTTGTATCTGTGTTAATAGAACCCAGTTGTAGCTGGAATATCTTATTTTCAATAAGGTTGAAAGTGTTCCTCATAATTCTTCTTCTTTGTACTTTGTAAGCACTATTAATTTGAACAATCTCTTAAACTGGATCATATCAGTACATTGTTTAACTTCTTTACTTAATCCATTCCATAATTTTAATTCCACATACTGATATGCTAAAGGTTCTAAGTGTTGTACGTGCATACAAATGTTTTAAATTAGATTATCATCTAAGGTTATATTTCTCCTCTTTAGTAGAGAAGAATTGTTGTATATTCTTTGGTAGCAGGTTATAGTTTGCTTTGTACATAATTTGAGATGTTTGCAATTTTACCAAATCATCGAACTTCAATATTTTTGACTCAATAAATAAAGGGTTTGTATGTTCTCTATCTCCAACAATATGTATCAATCTAACTGATCTTTTTTGTAACACGGTTAACGAATGAAGCGCACATTTGTAGTTATTCCCCCATATTTCTGCACAATAACTCAGATATGGTAACACTAGCGAGCAGTAGAGAATATGAAGTGATTTTTGGCCCAGGACGTATTTTGCTTTATTCATTATTGTTTAATGTTTCTTGCCACTTTCATTTGATAACAAATCCAAAAGTGCAACACATTAAAATACATAAAAACTAATAAAAGAGAGAGACATTGCAGAATTTACAGATAAGTCTTTCAACTTAGACAAACTTTAATGATCCACAAGGAAAATTGTTCCTCACAGTAGCTCAGTTACAAAGGATGGAAAGGATAATGCAGGTATAAAGTAAACTAAAAATGTACCGTAGTAGCAATATAACATATGTAATATTTACATATTATATAAACAGTATATCAGTGGTCCCCAACCTTTTTTGCACCACGGACCGGTTTAATGTAGGCATTATTTTCAGGGACCGGCTTCCCACTTGTGAAAAATACAACTCACTATAACGCTGAACTAGTGGGGGCCCTGGGCTTGTTTCTTTGTAATGATATGCTGATGGAAATCAGCCTTTGGCTACAATCTGTCACATTTATATTTGATATGTTCATTAATGTGCATTGTATCATGTCACGAAGTTATAACAAATGGCAACTTTCTGTGAAGTTTTATTGTACATCTATAAACAAGCTCATTGGTGTGTCTAGTGCACAGGTGTCAAACTCTAGGCCAGCGGGCCAGATCTGGCCTTCCACGTCATTTTATATGGCTCGCAAAAGCCTGGAAATGTCAATAAAATACCTTATTTTCTTTCTTTACTTTCTTGTTTTCTTACTAAAGGGACTATGTTTTTTTCTAGTTTGACAGGGAAAAAAATTGTCCAATATTGCAACAAATATTATATTATCTAACTTTGTTGGTCAAAATCCAAATAAATACTCAAATACTTATGGTTTCAAAGCAAGTTATCCATCAAACTGTACACTATAAAAATGACCAATAGATTTTACTGTAAAATTTATGGAGTTTTTTTACAGCATATTACTGTAAGTTGAAAAAAAAAAAACGACCAATGTTAGTTTTTTTACAGTAAAATTCTGTCGACTGTGCTGTCAGTTTTTTTTTTTTTTTAAATCCACGGTTGATGATTTTATGTAGCACATTTTATTATGGTGAAAAACTGGCAGCTGAGTTGACAAAATAAAATTAAACAGCAGTAGTATTTCTATCTACAATAACATGTTGTAAAAATAATAATAAAATAACACCATATATTTTACAGTAAAAGTCTGGCAAAGAAGCTGCCAGTTTTTTTCTGTAAAAAACAGTGTTCAAATCCAGTTTAAAAAAAAAATTCTTGATGTAAAATGTTTTCAAATATTTAAATTCCTAGGCAAATTCATTAATTATTTACTGTTACAAGTGTCCCTCTATTGGCAGCCATGTGGCCCTCAATAAAAACAAGTTTGACACCCCTAGTCTAGTGGGACAGGCCAAAGTTAAGTCGGAGAAAATGCAGTCCTTTATAAATTATTTAATGTTTCTCTCCAGCCCGGTCGCAAATGCTTCACGGACCGGTACCGGTCCCCGGACTGGTGGTTGGGGATCACTGCACTATATGATATATACTGATATATTATATTTTTATATAATATATACAATATGTAACAATTACCATGTACAATATTACAGTATATGTAACAGTTGCAGCATAAAATAGAGTGTAGATCCAGCAGAAAATAGACATTATAAACAAAGAGAGGTAGCTAACATAGAAGCGGTCAGGTTGTAGTATGAGCGCCGCTGTCCCTCTATTGTCTGGTGGAGTGGGTGGGCAGGATTGTCCATGATAGCGAGTAGTTTGTCCCTCACTGACACAAACGCCTTCAACTGCATGCCAATACTTTGGCCGGCTTTCCGGATCAGTTTATCAATCCGGTTTAAGTCCCTTTTGCTGGTGCTGCTCCCCCAACAAACCACTGCAAAGTACAGGGCACTGGCCACAACAGACTGATAAAAGATCTCCAACAGCTTGCTGCACACGTTGAAGGATCTAAGCTTCAGGAAAAAGAGTCTGCTCATGCCCTTCTTGTAAACAGCTTTGCTGTTGTCCTTCCAGTCCAGTCTGCTGTTCAAGTGGACTCCCAGGTACTTGTACTGCCCCAGTAGTGCCACCTCCCGGACCTGGATCTTGATGGGCTCCACAGGGGTTATTCTCTTCTTGAAGTCGATGACCAGCTCCTTGGTCTTGTCCACATTAATCAAATTAGCTGTTGGCTTTTCTAAAAAGATGTGTCTTACTGCTTGTCTTCACCAGGGCAAGCTGGAGCCTATCCCAGCTCACTTTGTTGACCGATTGCATACATCTTATTCTGGTCGCAGGTTAATCACAGGACATATTGACACACTCAGGTCAAATAAGAGTTTTCAATTAACCTTTAATACACACTTTTTTTTTTAGACATACCCATAGAGCAGGGGTCTGGAACCTTTTTGGCTGAAAGCCATGAAAGCCAAATATTTTGAAATGCATTTCTGTGAGAGCCATATAATATTTTTTAACACTGAATACAACTAAATGCGTGCATTTTTAAGTAAGGCCAACATATAGAGTATAATAAGTATCTTATTCTTTTTAGTAACATTGTTATTCTAAAGCTAACCAATAATAAATAACATACTTTTTACCATTAATGTGACTTCTTGAACAGATGCGGTAGAAAACAGATGAATGGATTAAAATGCATGAGAATGTTTTATATTTTGAATGTTATTTTTAACACTGTGATTACCAGCGGAATTATTCATTACTTACCGTCTTAAGCAATGTCAGGTAAGATTTATCGGAGAGCCAGGTGCAGTCATCAAAAGAGCCACATCTGGCTCGAGAGCCATAGGTTCCCTACCCCTGCCACAGAGGATTGGGCACAACACACAAAGATGTTCCAGTCGAGGTTTGATCAATAAATACTTACAATTTATAATATGATGTGTTTGCAGATGGATGTCTCAACGTCACATGTGCTTCTTGTGAAAGCACGATCGACTGCCGGTGGGTCATCTGCAATTCATGTGAGTATCTGTCCCTAAATATGTGTGAGGAATGTGCAGCGACAGGCACAGGTTGGTCTTTGTGAGGACTAAATTGTGCGACATTGACTCATAATTCCTGGGGAATGGAGGGAATGTATGTAAGGGGCCGCTGACTCCGATCTGGCGTCATCTTGCATCGCTAAAAGTGGAGCGATGTTCACATAGCGAAAAAAGGCAGGATGTGCAAGGATGGATGCAATTGCAGCCTACATTTTAACTTTTTATTATAGGTGACAAAGTAATTGGCTATTTGTATAAGTAGGTTTTATTATTAATGTCACCAAACAAGGTCACATGTTTAATGGATGAAGCAGGAACTGCCTGACATGATTTCTTATCTATAATCGCAATCCCACTCAGCAGATATGACATGCGAGTTGGATAAAACTACGCTATTGTTGTCAGTGGAGGTCGGACTCCAGCGTGACGAGTTCTTGTGAATTCGACAGAATGTGTCCACCAGTGCAAGTGAGGCCATCTGTGGCAGGAAGCTTTCCTTATCTTCATACTGTGGGCCGGAGAAGAAGGAAATGGAAACGGCATTAGCGAGAGAAAAAGGGCACACTGCTACGATCCTGTCATCCTGCTCGAATTGAAATCTTAACACTGTTTACGCGCTGAAGTTCACAGGCTTTTTTGAATAAGACAAGGGTGGGTGGTGATCTCTTAGGGTAGTTGAACAGTTCAACAACTGCTAAAAAAACAGCAAGCAAACAGCCAAAGGAGGAGAGCTAATGCAAGTTTAACCACCTTAAAATGCAGTAAAAAAAAAAAAAATGTTATGTTCTATTTTGTGGGTTATCAGGACAGAAAAAGTGGAATGCAAATAAAGGCAAAACAACTTCTAAAATTGAACCTAATCCACAGTTGCCAACCCTCCCGGATTTTCCGGGAGACTCCCGAAATTCAGCGCCTCTCCCGAAAACCTCCCGGGACAAATTTTCTCCCGAAAATCTCCCGAAATTCAGGCGGACTCAGGTCCATGAGGACCTGAGTCCGCTAACCCACAATATAAACAGCATACCTGCCCAATCACGTTATAACTGTAGAATGATGGAGGGCAAGTTCTTGGTTTCTTATGTGGGTTTATTGTTAGGCAGTTTCATTAACGTCCTCCCAGCGCGGCAACAACACACAACAGCAGTCACGTTTTTGTATACCGTAAAGCAGTTCGTCTGCCGTAAACAGCAATGTTGTGACACTCTTAAACAGGACAATACTGCCATCTAGTGCATTTGATGAAAGCACTTTTGTGCGTGCCACACATCAATGCATCATCAGAGAGGGTGTTCAGCATGGTTCGAAAAATAGTGACAGAGAATAGAACAAGGATGGACAATTCAACCCTTAACTCAACAATGAGTAGATGAGTGTTATGTGTGTGTGTATATGTGTAAATAAATGAACACTGAAATTCAAGTATTTATTTTATATATATATATAATAAAATAAATAAATATATATATATATATATATATATATGTATATATGTGTATATATATATGTATATATGTGTATATATATATATATATATATATATATATATATATATATATATATATAAAATACTTGACTTGGTGAATTCTAGCTGTAAATATACTCCTCCCCTTTTAGCCCCGTCCCACCCCCGCCCCCCTCCACCCCACCTCCCGAAATCGGAGGTCTCAAGGTTGGCAAGTATGACCTAATCCTTTACTTTGGATTTTTTTAAACCATTGATCCCAATTGGAAATGATGCACATTCTAATAATTGCCATCATATAACCTTTATAAACTGTAAAGGCATTTCAAAAGCAATATTTAATGCTTGGAAGTGTAAAAGTAAAAATGTAAATATGAAAAACTTGCCTAACTTTAATAAAACAATGCAATGGCTACTCTGAGTCATGTCGCTGATGCCAATTAGACATGCTGAATATTCATGTGGAAAAAAGTTCTACATTAACAACACTAAATGTATGTTGTTTTTTTTTAATTCAAGCTTTGTATTTAAAAACAACAGCTAAATTGTACATTTTAGCGCCTCTGATAAATGTCCGGGCTGCTCAGTACAACATGGCTAAAGCACTTCATTTAAGAATTATTGCACATTTTGTTTTCATCAGTGTTATCCTTTTTACTTTTAAATGACAGATAAGAATGTTAAAATGGTCCTAATCATGCCCTGCACTGTTTTATGAGGTAAAATGTTCACCACCATGCACACCTAGTGTTTTCCCTTGTACCAAAACATCTTTGCTGTTCTAGAATAAATTACTTGTTTGTTTTTTGAGCGCAGCAAAAAGTGCCATGTCATTTGGGGCCAGAAGAAATGGATTTGTATAAAATTACACATTAAGCTAATGGCCTGCTGCAATGTCATGACTTCATTTATCGTTTCATGCAGTGATTTTATGTAAACATTCCTTTGGCATCAGAAGCGACTATACCTGCAGGCCAAGCTCAGCTGCTGTGCTTGGTAGTACAGGATATATATATATATATATATATATATATATATATATATATATATATATATATATATATTAGTGTCTGTGACAAAGCATCACTGCTCTGATTGATCATATTGTTTCCAGACCAGAGACACATAAGTCCTCATATACCGGTATGTACTTTATGTAAACTAATGCCCCCCACCCCCAAACATCATTGAAATGTATGAGGGCTAGCACTACCTTTTACAGCTGCCTGTTACATAGAAGTCCCATCATCCCCTGAAAGGTGAGGGAAAAATAGTTCAACCAGCATGTTAAAATCCTTTAGAAAAGAATTGTGTAACTAACCCACTGTCTCCAATTTCAAAGGGTGTCCCTCTAAAAGACCAAATACAAGCTTCTTTATATAAAATGAGCATTAAACAAGCTGCATGTCGTCACCTTTGTGCATACATCTTAAGGTGTGGCTCCAAAGCCCAACTCTACTCCATGGCTGCTCATGCCGTGCTTCAAAATGGGGCGTGATTTTGACTTCAAATGTGTACAAATTGAGTAGTGCTGCTGTTACGAGGTGAAACCATGGAAAGATGAATACAAAACCATGCATACAGTATAATACAATGCAGCAAGGCTATTCAGTTACAAATTCAGTTGTTTGTTTTCAAAACATTACCCGGGCTCTCTGGTCAGGAATCAGCAGGTAATGACAACAAACAAACACAAAGTAATGTCATGAAAAAGCAAACAAAGTTTCAAAGTGTTTCAAACCCATGGAGCAAGAATTTTAAGGTAGGTAACGTTGGGTGTCTGACGGGGTTCGTAGTGGTGTCACACGCAATTTTTTTACATGTTCAGGCAGTGAAGGGCCTTTTCCTCTTTGATAACATCAAGAAACTCAAAGAGGAGCAGTTGTTGCTCTGTTCAGCTATGTATGTCCGCACCATCCTGTTACAATTGCGGTTGGAAGATCCAAACTGCACTTTTCTGAAAGTAATGATATTTCTTCAGTCTTGACATTGTAGTCTTGTTGTACCACAACGCACTCATTGCAAATTTGTTTGGAGTTAGGTATCAAATATTTGTCAGTCCATGCAGGATTCAACCAACAATTCCTAAAGACATGGTTTTAAATTACTCTCAAGGGAAGTCATGCATTGTGGGTTGACTGTTGCCAGGCTACATGGAGTGTTGCATTCACAGTCTATACTAAGATAGGAATTTTTGCTGACATGACGGCTGAATGTTATTTTTTCGGGAGTTGTTTTGACCACCGCCTGGGTCACTTGGTGATGGACTGCGGGCCACTAATTGAATACGCTTGCAATACTGCGGTTTGTTGTTCAAAGTGGAACTGCGCTTTTTGGGGAATTTTGCCTATCATTCATGCCTATCCTTCATATTCCTTATGTGAGACAAGTACACATAAGTTTTTCTTTTTTATGCACTTTAACTCGTAAATAAACACTAACACAAGTCAGCCAATCATGGAGCCGATGGAAGTCACTCTATTCCCCATATAAAGCGCTTTAAAAAGCCTCCATAAACCTCCGTTATAGTTTTATATTTACGCTGTAGATATATTTGTACCGTATTTTTCGGACCTTCGACTGCACCGTATTATAAAGCGCACTGCCGATAAGCGGGTCTATTCAGGTCTAATTTCATACAAAAGGCGGATTATAAGATGTGTTAAAGGGGTCATATTAGGATTTTTGTTCTATATTTAAAACATTTCCTTGTGGTCTACATAACATGTAATGATGGTTATTTGGTCAAAATGTTGCAAAGATTGTTTTACAGACCATCTTCAAGCTGCTTTCTGAACATACTTTCATGATGGACCGTTTTGTGGGTGGGTTTTATTTACATGGTTCCATTTTGACAGTGTCTTTTCCCCGTCATCTTTGTTCTACTGGTAGTTTTTAGCGCTTCCATAGCGAGTCTACTGACAGATATGTTAGAACTGTACGCTACTTTGTATTAGAAATAGCAAAAGCGAGGATGAATGCCCCATAACAAGAGGATTGAGAAAAAGAATGCACTTGACTACAATGGCGAATGCGTGCAAATTTTCGGGAATTATGCAGATCCCATATACACATCAGCAGGTACCAATAGGTAAGAAAAGTTGGTTTTGCATAATATTGCAAAGCAAAAAGCCTGATAATGTTTCCTAATATGTGCCATTTTGGGGTCCTAATACACACAACCATAATACCTGTATGTTGAAGCGCAGTTGACTACGTTAGCCGTAATGCGCAGACAATCCATCAAGCGGTGCGGCTTCATAACCTACAAAATCGTATTAAAACGTTTTGACAGCTTTTTGAGCGCCGTGTGTAATGTTTTGTATTCTCAATGAAACATCAACATTTTGGGCTTTCTCGCTAGCTTCATTTATTGAAAAGGCATCAACTTGCAGTCCACACATACAGTATTTTCCGCACCGGTTTATAAGTCGCACCTTCAATGAATGGCATATTTCAAAACTTTGTTCATATATAAGGCGCACCTATGCATTCATTAGATGGAGCTGCGCTAAAGGGAATGTCAACAAAACAGTCAGGTCAGTCAAACTTTATTAATAGATTACAAACCAGCGTACTGACAACTCTGTTCACTCCCAAAATGAATAAACAGCTGTTTTATTATTTTCCCCGAGGTAAAGTCAGTGACGTGGTGTTTTGTTTATCTTTTAACAGCAAGGTATAACATGTAGTGCAACATTTATATCACATAGTGGAGGGGAACTTTTCCCTGATTCAATAAACGCGTAAAAAACAGTGACACTGTTTCGGTAAATCAAACGTTTGTGCAATCACAATATAGTATCACTCGAAATAATGCAGAGCAATAACAATATCAATAACTCAACGTTGCTCAAACGTTAATGTCACACAACACAGCACACACAATAAACATGTAAAGCTCACTTTATAAAGTTATTCGTCATCCACGAATCCCTCGCATTCTTCTTATTCAGTGTCCGAATTAAACACCATTTATTCGTTTGTTAAATTCTCTCGCTGCTGCTCTATTCCCGTGTTCTACTGCGTGACTGATCGTCTTAAGTTTAAACTCTGCGTTGTAAGCGTGTCTCTTAATAGAAGCCATTTTTGGGTTAGAAGTGCTTCTTCTTCTACGGGGGAAAATGAAGTCGGCGGCTGCTTACCGTAGAAGAAGAAGCGCTTCTTATTCTACGGGGGAAAATGAAGTCGGTGGCTGCTTACCATAGAAGAAAAACTTCTTCTTCTACGGGGGAAAATGAAGTTGGCGGCTGCTTATCGTAGTTGCGAGATCTAATCTTAATGAAAATGAAGTTTACGTTTGTTGTGGCTCAATATTGGTCCATATACAGTATAAGGCGCACCGGATTATAAGGCGCACTGTCAGCTTTTGAGAAAATTGGAGGTTTTTAGGTGCGCCTTATAGTGCGGAAAATACGGTATCTTGTGTCACTGCCATCTATTACACCATGTACCAAATAAAATTGCTTCGAGGTCTAAGCACAATGAGAATGAATCTGTACATTAAGGCGCTCTGTCGATTTTTGAGAAAATGAAAGGATTTTGAGTGTGCCTTTTATAGTTTCAAAAATATGATAATGTAACAGGAGCATTTGTAATAAACATGTATTTCCTTATTTTGATCATTTTAAGCATATGGCAGCGTATTAATTTCCAACGCATCACGACGTTCGCTTTTCCCTTCAACAACATCACAAGTGTGCATCAAGCATCAGTATGCTAATGTTGCTGGAGTTGCAACTGGCTGTCTGGTGAAAGCAATTAAGTATGCTTGTTGAGAGTGTGACAGGCAAAGGAGGTACACAATAGTACACACTATGATTATTATAAAATACATCTGAAAATCTATTTGGGTTCACGTTTAGTGGATCTTTACTGGGGGTTTTTTACGAGTAAATATATATGTATAATGAAAAAAACATGACATGAAAAGGAGACGCAATCACGAGGTGTCCTCAGTTGTGACTCACTGGGTGTCAAACAATCAAGGGCTTGGTTTGTACCAGTATGATAATCACGGTTCAACTCGAACATGGGGAATTCACCTGTTGTCCTTTCAAATACATAACACAGACAACACCAATCAGTTTTGTGTCACTGCTTTGACTTCCTGTTATTTAGGACAGGGAGCTTTTATGATGGGGCAAAGTCCCATGTCATGGTTAAATAGTAATTTGATTGAACAAGTAGAATAGTATTCACTGCAGTTGTCAACACTAGGAAAACAATTTGTTTCTCTAGCTGTAGTGTGGTAAGCAGCAGTTTTGAAATCCGCAACATACACTAACAACAAGATATCTGTGCATTTTTCCAGGATGCTTTGTAATAAACAAAAAACAAAAACTTGAAGCATGAACACAAATTGAAGTGATGTTCTTCTGCATTTCAGCAATACCTGCTTGCCGCAATATTACTCTTGTGGAAGCATCAAATGACACCTGTAGCAATACCAGCTGCTCCGGTAGGTATCCTGTTCTTATACTACATTGATACACTCTGTTTGGACTTTCTTAGACTCCAAAGCAACATTTGTTTATACTATGCATCGACTTTGCTGCTTCATGTAAACAACATCCATTATCAGCTGTGAGCCATTTCTCAATGAGAAAAGCACAAAACACCGCCTCTCCTGGGTGTGGTATAGTATATTGGATTGTGTAACAATTTTTTCTTGGTCGAGAGGCTGTTGACTCTGGAGTCACATGCATACTGCTACGCTTTAAATGTGTCAGCTCTTTGGGCTCTCTGTTTTCTGTCTTCTCTAACGGACTTGAAGCTGACAAGCGTGGGAGTTTTTTTTTGTTTTTTGCAATTTGTGGGCGTAACCTTGTGGTTTCCATGGCTTTGTCCTTGTTAAAACCTTGTCTTGGTAATGGTTCCCTGTCCAGCTTTTTTGACATCAACTGTCCAGACTTCCAATACTCCGTCTGTTGCCCCTACCACCGCAATCCCCCCCACCCCTGTCGTCACCGTCTCTATCAGCAGCAGCCCTCTGCCCACCACAGGTAAACCCTTCGCTACCCGCTTTCTGCTATATCATCTGCATTCTGCACTCTTAGTAGTTAAATATTTTTTTTCATCAGGAAGTATCACTTCACTTTTTTATGTACAATGAAACCTTTTGCACAGGATGACCATTTTTACTTTACACTTTCAAAATACGGTGGGAACTCTATAGTTGAACAATACCAATTTGTTGTTCAATTTTTTTATGTATCCCTTCGAAAGTTGCACAAAAACCTTAACCTTTAACTCTCCAATTTTTCATTTTTTATTGGCTTTACCGTACTATACACTAGTGATGGCAAATTGGACAATGCTATTTTTGTCCACAATACATCAACAATAAAAAGAAAAGCAACACAATTGACTGTACACTAAAAATATCTCCTTGTGACCAACACATTTTTGATGAGCAATCCCCAAGTGAGCTTAGTTTCTTATGCAAACTAGCGGTTTCTTTCCAGGCTGCTCAATACAATGTCTAAGCTGACACTGATTAAAAGGAAAAACGTAATGAACACCGCACATATATTTGTTTGACGTACTGTATGGATTAATCTGTCACGCTCTGGAACAGATTGTGTTCCACTACACAGTTTATAAGAAGCTTTATCTTCTTCATAAGGAGTTGCCTGGTTTCCACATTTCTGCTAAGCTTTGCTGGTTGTTGGTATTTATGATTAACACATTTATTTAGTTTCTTGAACTGTATCAAATGGTGTAAAGGCTGACTGTCACTGTGACCCTGCTGCAGAGATCACAGCCAATATCACCACTGCTGCTCCAACACCCAGTGTTAACACCTCTACCACCATCGCCACTACCACTACCACTACCACTATCAACGCGACCACTGCATTTATTAATTCCAGTGAGTGGCTCATGCTCGTTTTATTTACCCAAACTGCACTACACGGCGCCTGACTTCTTTTTTTCTTTTTGCAGGCACGATACAAACTAGCGTCGCCCCGGTGACATCTTCTCCCGCTCCCCACAAGAACTCAACCTTCGACGCCGCCAGCTTCATCGGGGGCATCGTGCTGGTGCTGGGCCTCCAGGCGGTCATCTTCTTCCTGTACAAGTTCTGCAAATCCAAGGACCGCAACTACCACACCCTCTGAAAGCACACCGCTCATTCAATGTCTACAATCTCTCAGCTAATATTACCCCACAAAGCAAATCATTCCCATACCATTCACCCTTGCCGTGATGGACTCAAACAGTGTTTCCAAACGCCCACATCTTTGTGCAGCTTCTGCTTTCAGACCTGAGTGAGTATCAGAACATCCATGCACGCTTTGTTTGGGTGATTGCACAATCTATTCAGGATTCATCTGGCAGATATAGCTTTAATTTGGAACCAGTGTTTGACTTCTGAATGTAACGGCAACGGTTGAGTTCAGCCAGTTCAATCATGGCTTCGTTCCCTCTCCCTTACAGTTCTATCTTGTATATGTTGGTTATAGATGATATAAAAGAGTTTATCATATGCGCGAGGGGTTACAATCAACACAAATAAAAAGCCATTTATGAGGCGAGGGGTTTTCTCTCTAGGAGGGCTGTAGAGTTACACATTTTGTGGTTGACTTTCTGGGCAAAGATCAGCCAAACCAGTTGTCAAGATAACACTGCGTAAAAGAGCAGTTAGTTGCAATAAAACATCAATTCCATTTTCTGTCTATCATCACCCGGTTTGGTCGTTGAGGTGATCTTTAAAGATTGTACAGTATTTTTAGGATTATAGCTAATGTGTTAAATGTATGGAAGAAGACTAATGGGGACGGCGTGCACTTTCCGTGATGTGGACCGTAATTGGTGTTAAGTGCCTTTTTAATGTCCAGTGTAGTTGAAGAGGGAAAGGATGATTGTATTTGATTGAGGCCTGAGTGTCATTAATAGTTTCCCAGCTGGACTGAAAAGCCTTAGTTATTGAAGACCATAGAACATAAGAAGCCTTAGCATTCAAGGCGTTAGTCCTATTTACCATCTAGCTGAAGCCCCTCTCCCCAGTGTATGGAAGACCATACCTATGCATGCATGGTCTTCTCATTCACTTCTCACCACATCATGCTTTCAGTTTGGGAGGCTCTAATGCTAAAATACTTGACTATCGAAGGGGTTTGAGTTATACTAAAACAAATATTTGTAAATGAGAAGTGTAGTTTGGCTGCTATTGCTGTGTGATTTTCATTTTGTCTCCACCCTGTGCCGATTTGTGTCTCACTTTGAAGCTGTGAAGTTCAGGGCAGGCCTAATGGAGTGTTGATCTGTGTTTTTGCTTGAGAGCTTGTCGTTTAATTGCTTTTTCAGGATTTTGTTTGAAAAAAATCAACAGCTTTTCTCCTAATACTTGCATTTAAGACTGACATTATTCATACACAGGGCTGATTTGGATTTTTTAGGACAGACGAAAGTTTCAAAAGACTGTAAGAAGTTATTTACGAATGTGAAATATTTCCTATTTTCACTTTTTAATTTACTTGTTGACAAAAAGTCAATGTCTAAAATTATTCTTAACAATTCATATCTAATATTTGTAATTTGTAGAATGGGCCCATGTACCTAAAATGACTCAAGTACTGGTCTTGTTTTTTTCCCCCCATAACATTGACATTTAATTACATTAAATGTTTAAAAACAAACATCAGTGAAAAGGCCATTTGTGCTTGCTTAACTATACATAGAACGTAAATATATCAAATAAACCCTAGTTTTTATTGTTAAAACGTACTATACATGTTCTCTAACACAACTTCTTACTCTCGTTTGTTACATTCTTGTAACATTTCCAGCTGAAACGAAAGTCACTCCACTCCACGTCTTCAGTTTATGAATATTTAGGCTTAATTGTATAGCATATAGATGCTCCTTTTAGATTTCCTCCCTGAAAAACCACTTGATAAGAATGCCTTGAAACTGCAAACTACACCAAAATCCCTCAGTTTTGGCATAAAACTTAAGCACTGCACTGACCAGCTTCCTTTGCGTTTGTACGCTTCCTCTTAAAAGCTTGTATATTACGAGCAGTTTAGAATTGGATTCCATCTGAATGATTTCTTATACCCCGGTGGAATTAAGCTACAACCCAAAGACGCACGCCTTATAGCTGTGCCTCTTTTTTTCTTTCTCATCCTCTGGCTAAATTTGCAGAAAAATATTTGTTGACCGGCCACCAAGCAGTTGCTGCATTCCTTACGGAAAACAGCATCACATGTTGCTGTCTGGTATCCAATGCATGTCCACTGTGTGCTGCTTCTTACTCAGTCCCTTGCACATCTTCAAGAAAAGTGCCTTATTATTCAGTTCCAACTTTGTCCTCGAAATGATAGTCATTACTTTCACACCTGTTTAGGTAGTGTTCTCGGTTTTGTTTGCGCCACGTCACGCCCAGCCTTAACTTTAAATCTTCTTTTGCCATCTTGTTTGAATGATGCCAAAATGGTGGACACATTTGTTAAATGAAGTGGTCTCTCCCCGAATCAGTAGCCGTTTCCCATCTCAAGTCACATTTCCACCAATCAGTACGGCTCAGATCAGGTTGCTTTTCCAGGTTTTCCTCCGATTAAATTCACTCTGAAGGCGGGCCTTTCTGTCAACCAATCAACGCATGTGTGTCTAACTCCGTCCACCACAAGCATGCCAACACAGGATGGTTTATGTTGGCTTGCTGCATTTCAAGCCCTGTTTCCACAAAGCGGTACGATTCGGGTCGGGTTTGTGTTGCTATGGCGTGGTGTGCACTAGATGGCTACGTAGTGTGTGTTAATGAAATGTAAAAATGAAGAGAAAACAGTATTTTGTTGCCAGTCAATTAATGCTGAGGCTAGGAGGGGCATTCTCTAGCAGCCAATTAAAACAGCAGTGTGTCTAGCTCTGCTTTCTAGCAGCATTCTAAAGTGTAGCACTCCAGCGCCATGGAAATGAAACCCAATCGTATTGCTTGGCAAAAACCTGGAAAAACAAGTATGTGTTTTAAATATCCAAAATCTTACACTCCCGACACTTTACGTCCAAAAGCTTTCTTTGTGTCCACTGGAGTGCCATCTATTTGTTTTGCCTTTTTAAAGCCACAAGTGAGTGTTTTGGCTTCTCCATGCTATGTGGAAATATATATATTAAAAAAAAAAAGTTATCTATCTCTCTCCGTGTATCTCCTTTGTTTTCCAGTGTTGCCCTAAGTTTGAGCCTGTTCACCCAATAAAGTTTGTTCAATGAACGAATTTGCCTCTAACTTTCACATCGCATGTTTTACGATGCTAGCAGGGAGGTTAGTGACCAAGCATGGTTACAGTTGAAGAAACCTTACCTGGATGCAGTTTTGGGTTAGTTACTGAAAAACAGTAACTAGTTACTAGTTACTTTATTTCAAAAGTAACTCAGTTACTGACACCAAAAAGTAATGCGTTACTGTGAAAAGTAACTATTTAGTTACTTGTTTTTTTTTAAGGCTACCATTAATGACCTTTTAGCCTTCATTTCAGTACTGTTATTGCACTGGAGAATAATACAATCTGTTGATCAACTTGACATGCATTTGCATTACTGAACTCTGCTAACCAATGTGGTCTACATACAACACACAAAGACAAAGATATGTTTCAAAGGGCCAATTTGTTTCAGGCCAGAACAAATTGACAAAACTATTTTAAATAGCTGCAACATAATGGCACTTTAACTTTAAGTAGATAGGATCTTTGATCCGAGACACAACTTACATTTAACTAAAATGTTATTTTCTTTGTGCTCGACAAAAGAAAAGTATTGAGAATGTCTCCATGTTAAGAAACTCGACTTCTGACTTCGCCATGATGTCTTGTTAGTTGTTATGAGAGTAGGATATGTGTGTGGACCTTTAAGATATGACAGCATGTGAAGTGAATTATACAAACCCCGTTTCCATATGAGTTGGGAAATTGTGTTAGATGTAAATATAAACGGAATACAATGATTTGCAAATCATTTTCAACCCATATTCAGTTGAATACGCTACAAAGACAACATATTTGATGTTCAAACTGATAAACATATTTTTTTTGCAAATCATTAACTTTAGAATTTGATGCCAGCAACATGTGACAAAGAAGTTGGGAAAGGTGGCAATAAATACTGATAAAGTTGAGGAATGCTCATCAAACACTTATTTGGAACATCCCACAAGTGAACAGGCTAATTGGGAACAGGTGGGTGCCATGATTGGGTATAAAAACAGCTTCCCAAAAAATGCTCAGTATTTCACAAGAAAGGATGGGGCGAGGTACACCCCTTTGTCCACAACTGGGTGAGCAAATAGTCAAACAGTTTAAGAACAATGTTTCTCAAAGTGCAATTGCATGAAATTTAGGGATTTCAACATCTACTGTCCATAATATCATCAAAAGGTTCAGAGAATCTGGAGAAATAACTCCACGTAAGCGGCATGGCCGGAAACCAACATTGAATGACCGTGACCTTCGATCCCTCAGACGGCACTGTATCAAAAAACGACATCAATCTCTAAAGGATATCACCACATGGGCTCAGGAACACTTCAGAAAACCACTGTCACTAAATAGAGTTTGTCGCTACATCTGTAAGTGCAAGTTAAAGCTCTACTATGCAAAGCGAAAGCCATTTATCAACAACATCCAGAAACGCCGCCGGCTTTTCTGGGCCCGAGATCATCTAAGATGGACTCATGAAAAGTGTTCTGTGGTCTGACGAGTCCACATTTCAAATTGTTTTTGGAAATATTCGACATTGTGTCATCCGGACCAAAGGGGAAGCGAACCATCCAGATTGTTATCGACGCAAAGTTCAAAAGCCAGCATCTGTGATGGTATGGGGGTGCATTAGTGCCCAAGGCATGGACAACTTACACATCTGTGAAGGCACCATTAATGCTGAAAGGTACATACAGGTTTTGGAACAACATATGCTGCCATCTAAGCGACGTCTTTTTCATGGACGCCCCTGCTTATTTCAGCAAGACAATGCCAAGCCACATTCAGCACGTGTTACAACAGCGTGGCTTCGTAAAAAAAGAGTGCGGGTACTTTCCTGGCTCACCTGCAGTCCAGACCTGTCTCCCATTGAAAATGTGTGGCACATTATGAAGCGTAAAATACGACAGCGGAGACCCCGGACTGTTGAACGACTGAAGCTCTACATAAAACAAGAATAGGAAAGAATTCCACTTTCAAAGCTTCAACAATTAGTTTCCTCAGTCCCCAATCTTTTATTGAGTGTTGTTAAAAGAAAAGGTGATGTAACACAGTGGTGAACATGCCCTTTACCAACTACCGGTACTTTGGCACATGTTGCAGCCATGAAATTCTAAGTTAATTATTATTTGCAAAAAAAAAATTAAGTTTGAGTTTGAACATCAAATATCTTGTCTTTGTAGTGCATTCAATTGAATATGGGTTGAAAAGGATTTGCAAATCATTGTATTCCGTTTATATTTACATCTAACACAATTTCCCAACTCATATGGAAACTGTTTTTACATCTTATAATGAAGGCAAAACATGATATACATGTCTATATTAGCTATAATAGCCTACAATCAAAATGACTGTGTTGCAGGCTGAAGCAAATCTTCGTTGACAGAAATGTTGAAAGTGTATATTTATTCTACACATTTTTACAACAATAGAAACCATTAGTAAGTCAGAGGCTACTCAGAAGGTGAGATAACTCCTGGAAATTACTGGCTTTTAATGTGGCTTTTAGATGTGTGTGTCCAAGTTAAAGGAAACGGCAGGCTGTCTTATTTTAATAGATTTATTACAATCTTTGGCAAGCTAGGTAACGTTTGCTGTGGTCTGGAACAACATGGCTTACAAACAACTATCTGAAATGCAGCCAATATTACATACAGATAATGTGTCATGAGTAGAGATGTCCGATAATGGCTTTTTTGCCGATATCCGATATTCCGATATTGTCCAACTCTTAATTACAGATACCGATATATACAGTCGTGGAATTAACACATTATTATGCCTAATTTTGTTGTGATGCCCCGCTGGATGCATTAAACAATGTAACAAGGTTTTCCCAAAATAAATCAACTCAAGTTATGGAAAAAAAATGCCAATATGGCACTGCCATATTTATTATTAAAGTCACAAAGTGCATTATTTTTTTTAACATGCCTCAAAACAGCATCTTGGAATTTGGGACATGCTCTCCCTGAGAGAGCATGAGGAGGTTGAGGTGGTGGTGGTGGTGGTGGTGGGGGGGGGTGTATTTTGTAGCGTCCCGGAAGAGTTAGTGCTGCAAGGGGTTCTGGGTATTTGTTCTGTTGTGTGTTTATGTTGTGTTATGGTGCGGATGTTCTCCCGAAATGTGTTTGTCATTCTTGTTTGGTGTGGGTTCACAGTGTGGCGCATATTTGCAACAGTGTTAAAGTTGTTCATAGAGCCACCCTCAGTGTGACCTGTATGGCTGTTGACCAAGTATGATATGCATTCACTTGTGTGTGTGAAAAGCCATAGATATTATGTGACTGGGCCAGCACGCAAAGGCGGTGCATTTAAGGTTTATTGGCGCTCTGCACTTCTCCCTACGTCCGTGTACACAGCGGCGTTTTAAAAAGTCATAAATTTTACTTATTGAAACCGATACCGATAATTTTGAAACCGATAATTTCCGATATTACATTTTAAAGCATTTATCGGCCGATTAAAATCGGCAGCCCGATATTATCGGACATCTCTAGTCATGAGACATGCAAAACTAAATTATATACAAATAGGATACAAGTAAAGAATATTAAATGAGCTCAAATATACCTACAAATGAGGCATAATGATGCAATATGTACATACAGCTAGCCTAAATAGCATGTTTGCATGGATTAGCACTGACCAAATATGCCTGATTAGCACTCCCAACAGGTCAATAACATCAACAAAGCGCACCTTAGTGCGTTCATGCGCAGCATAAAACTTTTGGTGGACAAAATGAGACAAAGGAGTGGAAGATTTTACATGTAAAACTGTTGCGTCACAGTCCACACTATGGTGAGTTCAAGAACCGCCGAAGTTAGTAGGACAAAATGAAGTTCACCAAATACTCTCATTAGTGAAGCATACACACGCAAACATATTAAACAGTAAGCTTTCTAACAATTGGGAAGGTTTGCGTCATGTTTGTCCTCAAACAAAAAACGTACTAAAACAAAAAAAATAATTTCCCCCCATCTTTTTCCATTTTCCATCCTTTTTTGAAAATGCTCCGGGAAGCCACTAGGGTGGCACTAAAGAGCCGCATGCGGCTCGAGAGCCGCAGGTTGCTGACCCCCGCTTTATACTGACAGATTTAATGGATAACTTGCTTTGAAATTGTAAGACAAGGTCAAAGTCATTTATTTTTGACAACCCCCAAAAAAGGTTTTGAACTTTTTGTTGTGTGATCACATCATAGTAAAGTGTAAGAAGTACGTTGTTCTGGCAACATTGAAGGAAATACATTTAGCCATAAATTTAGCCATAAAGTGATTTATTTCTAGCCCACATGATCTGGCCCCTGACTTTTGAGTTTGACACCTGTGCTGAAAATGTTTAGTTCAGTGATTCTCAAACTGTGGTACGGTATGCAGGCTTCATCAAGAATCACTAAAATATTCATACACAGTGTTACTGTTCAAACTGTGCAATGTCACAGTGGCCAAAAAGATTAAAAATGCTTGTTAAAGAACACCCCTGCCTTGTTTTTAATGAATATGTAGGTCTACTACGCTACTGTAATGTTGGACATTATGGTGGTACTTGACAGGCGTGTCAAACTCATTTTAAGGGGCCGCATGGAGGAAAATCTGTGCACACGCGGGGCGGACTATTAAAATCACGGCATTAAAAATAAAAAATAAAGACAACTTCAGGTTGTTTTCTTTGTCTTACTTTGGCCAAAATGACAACAAACACATTCTGAAAATATTACAATACAAATATAGGAAAAAAATACCGGCAGCGGTAAAGTTTAGATCCATGAAGGAAAGAAGAAAGTGAATGAATGTTTATAACTGAATACATTTACATATGCATAAAAATGTGTTCTTTTTAGAGATGCGCGGTTTGCGGACACAACCGCGGAGTCCGCGGATTATCCGCGGATCGGGCGGATGAAATTTAAAAAAATAAGATTTTATCCGCTCGCGGGTCGGGTCGGGCGGATTAATTAGATTTTTTTTTTTTTTTATTTTTTTTTTTTTGCGGGTGGCAGTTAAACCAATTGGGAAATATATATACATAGTTAAATGTTGTTACCCACATACGAAAAACGAGCAGGCACCTGCAGCATATGCCACAACAGAAGAAAAAAAAAGAAAAGAGATGGACACTTTTACGGAGCGGAGAAGGGACGCCTCGCCGGGGTCCGGGACCGAGGCCCCTTCCCCCGAGAGGGCCCCACCGGGAGCCGTAGCTGAGGCGATCCGCGAGAAGGGTCCGACGCACGTCCAGGCTCACTACCGCGCCCACCGCACCGACACCCCGCCTCGTCCGCTTTCGCCGCGGCCGGCGTCACGCGCAGCAGGTAAGCAGCTTACCTGCCCGCCACCCCCGTGGCCGGGGGCTCGTAACAGGGGTCCAAGGGCCGCTGGCCCCGGTAGGTCCAGGACAAAGTCCTGGTGGAGGGTTCAGGGCTTCGCCCCCCGACGCAAAATGATTATTAGCATTCAGACAGGTTAAAATGTTGCTAAAACCATCACTTTTCTATCAGTCACAGTGACTTTTCAAAACAAAAATATTACAGCAAAAATCATATGGGTTGATTGACATGTTTATTCTGTAAGCTAACTTCAATAGTTTGAAATTATTTTGACAGTTAATGCCAGTTATCCTGTCAACCTTTCACAAGACTTCAATTTGTTAATTGAAAGTATAAATAGTATAAACACTTTTTACAGTATGTCGTGCTGTGAAATACAGCCGACAGGATTGCGCATGCATGGTGCAGGAGAACAAAGGACTTCTTTAATTTAAGGTTTGTGATAAACCATCAAACTCATTCGTTAAAAGGACTCTATAGTAATATAAAGCGAATTTTTCTTGACATTATCATGCAAGAAAAGTTTATTTTTGGGACCGCGATCACCGCGTAATGATTTTTAAAGGTTGCATTACATTATTAACTGTCCCATGTGATCAGCCAGTGCGATTGGAAGTCCATGCTCAATTATTGCCTCCGTAAATAAAACTTCAGCACTTATCACATCCAAAGAATCTGTTTGGGCGACGAAAAACGTTGAAAGTTTTCCACTTGTATCGCTAGCAACGGCATTAGACTTGTGTTTTTTTGTCCCAACGTGGTCTTTTACATCGCTAATTCCTCCGTGTCCGATCGAAAAATCTTGTCTGCACAAGGTGCAATTCGCATAGTTTTCACCCTTTTTTTTTTTTTTTTAATTAATATTAGATATATAACAACGGGCGGATTGCGGGCGGGTGCAGTCCTGATCAAACGTTACATCGGGTTGATTGCGGATGGTTGACGACTTTCTGACGCGGTTGCGGATGAAATAATTGCCTATCCGCGCATCTCTAGTTCTTTTGTATTATTTTTTTTAATGAATTAAGTAACGTTTATGACAACATTTTTCCAAAACACAATATAGAATGTGAGATATAACAGGATAATGCATACATTTATCAATTGTTTTCAAAACGGTTACAAAAAAGTGGGACCCCTTTTTTATGACTTAATGGGCTCCCTGAGACCCTGTTTTGAGCCAACACTGATGGAGTATTGGTGCGTGCAAAACAGCAGCAGATCTATGGCCTGCGGGCCGGTTCTAATACTAATCAAATATCTGGACCCCTGGGCCTTGACTTTGACACATAGGGTATACAACGTTTGAGAACCACTGGTTTAAGTCACTCAGACATGGCTGACATGTTCCTATGACATTGTTTCTCACATGTGATGTTTCCCAAAAAAAGAAGCACTCAGTTTCCAGAATCACACAAATAGCAAAACCAAAAAGTGAACTTGTGTTTAAAAACCTTAAGTGATTGCATTCTCGTGTTATTAGTCCAGTTGGCCAATAACCCAATAACCAGAGTAGTTTATTTTTTAATTTTAATTTTTTTTAATAGCTACATTGCAATCCCCAAGAACGAGACACAAATGTTTTATCACTGAACTGCATCATCCTAAAAGATGCTGTGATTTTTCTTTAGGTACATTGTATTTTTTACTCAAAGCAGGGGTGCCCATTACGTCGACTGCCAGCCAGGCATTGCAAAAATAGACCTAAAAATGTAGCGATCATAAATCTTCACTATGACGTCACTTGATTGACATTTTTAGGCACCCGAGGACATTGTGAAATGTTGCTGGCTGCTGCCAGCTCGGTGTGAAGGGAAAAAAAAGACCGTCAGGAAGGCGAGAAACACTTTTTATTTTTAAAAGCCTAAAGACTGACCGCACAGTTCCTGTCTTCACAATAAAAGTGCTGCTCTATCCTGTCTGCACTAACAAAATAAGAGTCTCCGAAAGCTAGCACAAACAAGCTAGCGAGCCACGGAGTTCGCCGTCAATGTATTTCTTGTAAAGTGTATAAAAACGAACATGGAAGCTGGACAAATAAGATGCCAAAAACCAACCACTTCAACTTGCTATTGGACAGAAATGACTTTTTTTTTTCTCCTCCACTATGTAAAATCGAAAATGTGGAAGTTGTCAGCACTTATGTAAATCCTGTCTGGTTCCAATCAATGCAAGTCATCAGAATCAGGTAAGACAACTTCTATTCTTGTCTTCATGAAAGAAGGGAATTTATATGTTAAACATGTATTTTGTACACCTTTAACATGTGAACAAAAACGGCAAAATAGATACATGTAAATTATATATGAGGTAGTTCACTTCGACTTGGTCATTTAAAAAGTAGCTCGCCTGCTGAAAAAGTGTGGCTCAAGAGGATAAAGTAAGACCGCTGTCAGCAGAATGTGTTCATGCTGGGGACGTCCAGCTAACCCGATTTGTGCAATCTAATCTAGGAGAGAAACAATGCATCCGACTTGGTCGACTTTTTTTTCATTTTTTTTGAGAAAGCTAAATATTTTATTTTTTATTTTTTTATTTTATAAACCTTTATTTATAATATGCAACATGTACATACAATCAATAAATAATAATGAACAAAACAAGTACAGAAACAGTACAAAACAGCGCCAAGGGTTGTAAACTCAATAAAGTAACTAAAATAGAATGTAAAAAATATATATATATATATGTAACAAAATGTAAAGCCATAGGCTCACATAAGTTCTGTAAAAAAAATAAATCCAAATTTGGAGTACAGCATCATAGTTTTCACAGCTTTTTAGTTGTTAGAGGTAGAAAGCGTTAAGTGCTTACAAAGTACAAAGAAGAATTATGAGAATTACTTTCAACCTTATTGAAAATAAGATATTCTTCATCTCAGTATGTTAATAATGACTGAATTAATTACATATTACAAAACTGTTGTATATACTAATTCACAGATGTCATTCTATTATAAAAAGGTCAGTAAATTATGTATATATTTGTAAACGTTCTGAAGTGGGATGGGGTAGGATTAAATAAGCTTTGCTTCTTCCTACTCCTTTTCGGACATGATGTAAAGTGAATGATATGAAATTGTGTGATGTATTTATGCTGTAAGTGTGTTCATGTTCGAAATAAACTAAAGAAAGAAAGTAGTTTTGAGAAAGCTGAAGTCTTTTTTTTGTTGTTGGTCGAAGCGGTTTATTTTATTCTCTTTAACAATCTTGTCAGTGCAGCCTTTTTTTGTTGTTGAATTTTATAAACCTTTATTGACTTGGCCGACTTCTTTATCCTCGCCATAGAAACATGTCAGAAGAGCTGAGAATTGTTGGTTAAGGGAGGGAGGACCTTTCTCGTTGGTACACTGAAACAGCACTGCCATTTAGCAGAGGTGGGACCAAGTCATTGTTTTGCAAGTCACAAGTAAGTCTCAAGTCTTTGCCCTCAAGTCCGAGTCAAGTCCCGAGTCAAGACAGGCAAGCCCCGAGTCAAGTCCAAAGTCAAGACTGGAAAGTCTCAAGTCAAGTCCTAAGTCCTGCATTTTGAGTTTCGAGTCCTTTCAAGTCCTTTTAACCACAGACTAATATATTAACACAGATTGTGTATGCTTTTCAAACGCTGTATTTATTTATTAAAACAAGTGCATTTTAAATTGCAGGAAAGAAAATTGTGCTGACATTGCACTTTATAATAGCACTATTAACCAGTCATTTTAAACATTAACTCATTCCTTTACAGAACAAACACATTGAAAAATAAAGTGCAAATGTACTTATTTGTACAAAAGTGTTAACATTGAAAAAACATGACATATACGTGAACATAACAAAAAAGTTGTACTTTTTATATGTCAGGGCCCTATGCTGCATTGCATTTGCAAAAGACCAAATTAGCCAAGAGTCTGTCAGTCATTTGTGCACGATGGGGGCGTAGTATGATGCCACCATGGCTGAAAACTCGCTCCACTGGAGCACTGGAGGCAGGCACTGCCAAGACTCTCATGGCCACTCGGAACAGTGAAGGAAGAGTCTTCATGTTCAATGCCCAGAACAAAAGGGGGGAGAGAGTTGTTTTGGGTTGGTGCACTACTTGTAAGTGTATCTTGTGTTTTTTATGTTGATTTAATTAAAAAAAGAAAAAAAAAAAAATTATTTCTTGTGCGGCCCGATACCAATCGATCCACGGACCAGTACCGGGCCGCGGCCCGGTGGTTGGGGACCACTGAGGTAAACAACCAACAGTATGTCAGAAAGCTAGCTAAAACGGTACACATATTCATAATATAGTATACATTTTAACTGACCTTTATTTTACTATTTTTGTCTTTTTTTAGGCGGCTAAAATACGCGGTGCTGCTGACCGCCGTCTAACATTACGTGTGATATATTGACTAACGTAACCCTGCTTAAAAAAAATCACTGAACAAAAAGTATGAATAAGGTAGTGAACTGCAACAGATTCCCGTGTTTGCAATAACGTTATAACGTTAGCAGTGAGTTTGCAGCCTCACTGATTTAACTACACAGCAAATAAAAGTCACGTTACTTAGCCAATAAACGTTATCTCACATTCAAAACTTACCGTTCTTTGTGCAACTTCAAATGCCGGACGAAGTTGGAAGTTGTTGCCTCTCCATCAGTAATTTTCGAACCGCATGTGTTGCATACTGCAAACCGTTTTGTGTTGACCACCTCGTAATTTTTATACCCAAACAAAATTATTTTAGGTATCATTTTTTGTTCACTGGCGTGTGGTTTGGACATGTCTTCTTCGTTGGTTGTCCTGCAATTTGATTGGATGAATGCTGTGTGATGAAAACAAAGTAGATCTAATTTAATTGGCTGTTGTACTGAGAGCACACCAGCTGACACACGCAACGCTGATAGACAAGTACACAATGAAAAATACGGAGCGCTCCCGAATAACTTTTTCATCTTTGGGTTTTGGGGAAAGTAGCAAGTCATGTCAAGTCATGTCAATTCAAAAGGCTCAAGTCCAAGTGAAGTCACAAGTCATTGATGTTAAAGTCTAAGTCGAGTTGCAAGTCTTTTTACATTTTGTCAAGTCGAGTCTAAAGTCATCAAATTCATGACTCGAGTCTGACTCGAGTCCAAGTCATGTGACTCGAGTCCACACCTCTGCCATTTAGTGGTCTGGCTTCATAACGACACTAACTGGCAACAATGTGAAGGATCAGCACTGCCATCTAGTGGTCTGGCCTCATAACGACACTAATAACTGGCAACAATGTGTAGAAAATAAGCTTTATTAAAATTGTAAAATATTTCACAGTAAGTATTTCAACAACCTCACACAAGATAAAACGACTTTATCAACATGTATTACACCATGTTGTTATCCTTATCAAACCTCCCAGGAGATGTCGTCTTGTTTAAGGCTGTTGCGGAACTTCTGGGTCTCCCTGAGAATTTGCAGGCTTTTTGGAGCACATTGCATGTCCTGCTGCTTATTCAGAACCGGAGGAGCGGTCGACGGCCTGATCCCTTTCGGCTTTTTAGCTGCGTTGTTGTTGTTGCACGAGTGCTGGGTGAGTGTGTGGACCTGTGGAGAGCAAAGAGGATGGAGATTTATTTTGATTTGTTACTTAATAGCATGTTTCTGATGGAATATGTTGCACTCAACGTTCCCTCTAAGGTGCGCACCTGCGCAATTGCTCACGCGTCCTCTGCGCACAGCAAATCTATGCCGCGCAAAAAATCAAATCCCACTCTAAACAAAATAAACAAATTGTTTGTTTTGTATGATTTTGCAATGCAACTGTGGGTAACAGGTGACGAAAGGCGGCCACAACAGATAGAACAATGTTTGTCAACACTTACATTATTGTAACGTCTGTGGAGAAACTTTAAGGAGGACAGGAATTCCATCGGTCCCTTTATTTAGCGAAATTGTTTGTCGGCCATAACCACACCAAAACAATGTGTAAAGATTTTTATCTAGCAAAACTGGAAGTTGTCTCCCGTACAAACCAAGCCAAAAGCAACTCTTTGTCATCTGTTATATCAACAGCAGCCGCTTGCTCTCTCTCTCACCTGCACCAACATATACACTATGGCAATTAGCCACTGGTGCGTTTATGGCCACACAAAAAGTTGGACAACTCCAACATCCATCCATCCATCCATCCATCCATCCATCCATCCATCTTCTTCCGCTTATCCGAGGTCGGGTCGCGGGGGCAGCAGCCTAAGCAGGGAAGCCCAGACTTCCCTCTCCCCAGCCACTTCGTCCAGCTCCTCCCGGGGGATCCCGAGGCGTTCCCAGGCCAGCCGGGAGACATAGTCTTCCCAACGTGTCCTGGGTCTTCCCCGTGGCCTCCTACCGGTCGGACATGCCCTAAACACCTCCTTAGGGAGGCGCTCAGGTGGCATCCTGACCAGATGACCGAACCACCTCATCTGGCTCCTCTCGATGCGGAGGAGCAGCGGCTTTACTTTGAGCTCCCCCCGGATGACAGAGCTTCTCACCCTATCTCTAAGGGAGAGCCCCGCCACCCGGCGGAGGAAACTCATTTCGGCCGCTTGTACCCGTGATCTTGTCCTTTCGGTCATAACCCAAAGCTCATGACCATAGGTGAGGATGGGAATGTAGATCGACCGGTAAATTGAGAGCTTTGCCTTCCGGCTCAGCTCCTTCTTCACCACAACGGATCGATACAGCGTCCGCATTACTGAAGACGCCGCACCGATCCGCCTGTCGATCTCACGATCCACTCTTCCCTCACTCGTGAACAAGACTCCGAGGTACTTGAACTCCTCCACTTGGGGCAAGATCTCCTCCCCAACCCGGAGATGGCACTCCACCCTTTTCCGGGCGAGAACCATGGACTCGGACTTGGAGGTGCTGATTCTCATCCCAGTCGCTTCACACTCAGCTGCGAACCGATCCAGTGAGAGCTGAAGATCCTGGCCAGATGAAGCCATCAGGACCAAATCATCTGCAAAAAGCAGAGACCTAATCCTGCAGCCACCAAACCGGATCCCCTCAACGCCTTGACTGCGCCTAGAAATTCTGTCCATAAAAGTTATGAACAGAATCGGTGACAAAGGGCAGCCTTGGCGGAGTCCAACCCTCACCGGAAACGTGTCCGACTTACTGCCGGCAATGCGAACCAAGCTCTGACACTGATCATACAGGGAGCGGACCGCCACAATCAGACAGTCCGAAACCCCATACTCTCTGAGCACTCCCCACAGGACTTCCCGAGGGACACGGTCGAATGCCTTCTCCAAGTCCACAAAGCACATGTAGACTGGTTGGGCAAACTCCCATGCACCCTCAAGGACCCTGCCGAGAGTATAGAGCTGGTCCACAGTTCCACGACCAGGACGAAAACCACACTGTTCCTCCTGAATCCGAGGTTCGACTATCCGGCGTAGCCTCCTCTCCAGTACACCTGAATAGACCTTACCGGGAAGGCTGAGGAGTGTGATCCCACGATAGTTGGAACACACCCTCCGGTTCCCCTTTTTAAAGAGAGTAAATTGTAAATTTCAGGTCGTTTTACTATGACTCCTCAATCAGTGTGCTTATTCTACTGTCATTTGTTAAGAATGTTATTTTTTGGATATTAATCATGAAATTATGTTACAGGACTACATAAATGCTAATAAAAATATTTATTATACGGACAGAAAGTTAATAAACACTTTATCTCATGCAACATGTGAATGTTTTAAATTAAATGTGATCTCTGAAAGGGGTACACAATCTTTCCAAAGCAGGACCCCCACCCAGGCATAAAATACTATAGTGCATAGCTGATTAAAAAACAAAACAATATCTAAGTGGGCCAAATCACATATATTAGAAAATAATCTCTTGAAATTGACTAGTCACTTGATTATAATAATAAGACATTTAAATTGTTATGTCAGGTTTGAGACAAATGTGCTGCTGGTCTGACCACAGTGTGCACGTCTGTATTCCACTGAATGCTCAGGGTGTTTGTGCGTTTGCTCACACACATGAAAAATTAGAGGGAACATTGAATGAGCACACCAACCATAAAAAATGGTAACATTTGTAAGTGACAATCTAGCCTTTATCCCGCTTATCCTCACCAGGGTCTCAGGTAAGCTGGAGCCTATCCTAGCTGACTTCGGGCAAGAGGTATGGTCCAAAAATATCCCACCTTTCCCTGGGTCCACAGATAAAATATCAAGTTTTGTAATCCACTACAACTTGATATCAATTTATTGTGTTTTAAAAATCTGATCAAACTCAATACCTAACTTTTCCCCCTTTTTTTTTTTTAGAATTTTCAAGTAAACCCTACGCCTTTATAAAGGGAATTGTTTCTAGAGCACTTGGCCCTTTTTGGATTTTTTTTCCTACACTGCTATTTTCCCCAAAATGTTTGTGTTCTTCGTTATTTCAATGTTGCAATTATATTATTTATGAGATATGATTCATTCATTCATCCATTTTCTATACGACTTATCTTCATTACCTGACTTTGGGAGAGGGGCAGGAATAATGAAATATCAGTATAATATATTTTTTCAATTTTTTTTTACTTACCTAATAATTTTATTAATAGGATATATTTGATGTTCTAATAACTAGGAGTGCTAAATTCACATCCAAATCGCGATTCCTATTGTCCCGATTCTAAATGAATTCAAGAATTTTTAAGAATTGAAAGATCAAAATGTAAAAAAACATTTTTAAGAATCAATTTCTAAAAATACATCCTTTAGGGCAGGAGTGTCAAACTAATTTTAGCTGAGGGGCCGCATGGAGGAAAATCTGTGCACATGCGGGCCAGACTATTAAAATCATGGCATTAAAACAAACAAACAAACAAAAGACAACTTCAGATTGTTTTCTTTGTCTTAATTTGGCCAAAAATAGAACAAACACATTCTGAAAATATTACAATAAAAATATAGAAAAAAATATTGGCAGCGGTAAAGTTTAAATCCATGAAGGAAAGAACAAAGTGAATGAATGTTTATAACTGAATTAATTTACATATGCATAACATTCGTTTTCTTTTGTATTTTTTTTTTAATGAATTAAGTAACGTTCATGACAACCTTTTTCCAAAACACAATATAGAATGTGAGATATAACAGGATAATGCATACATTTATCATTTGTTTTCAAAATGGTTACAAAAAAGTGGGACCCCAAAAATGTACTGTGGGACCCCATTTAGAAAATTCCTAGCACCAACACTGATGGAGTATTGGTGCGTGCAAAACAGCAGCAGGCGGCTGTGGCCTGCGGGCCGGTTCTAATACTAATCAAATACCATCCCGTGGGCCATAGATAATTCATTCGCGGGCCTGATGTGGCCCGTGGGCCTTGACTTTGACATGGCTGCTATAGGCCATCTCTGCGCATACTCGCTGCACGTATACGTCACAGATCAGCAGCTCGGAGGACATTTGTAACCTGTTTGGTAAAGCCCATCCATCCATCCATTTTCTACCGCTTATTCCCTTTTGGGGTCGCGGGGGGCGCTGGAGCCTATCTCAGCTACAATCGGGCGGAAGGCGGGGTACACCCTGGACAAGTCGCCACTTCATCGCAGGGCCAACACAGATAGACAGACAACATTCACACTCACATCCACACACTAGGGCCAATTTAGTGTTGCCAATCAACTTATCCCCAGGTGCATGTCTTTGGAGGTGGGAGGAAGCCGGAGTACCCGGAGGGAACCCACGCAGTCACGGGGAGAACATGCAAACTCCACACAGAAAGATTGAACCCAGGACTACTCAGGACCTTCGTATTGTGAGGCAGACGCACTAACCGCTCTTCCACTGTGCTGCCCTTGTTTGGTAAAGCGTTTAGTACAATTTGTATACCAAATAATATATTGCAGACAAGTCGAATCAAGAATCCATTTTAAATCAAATTGTAAGATTCACATCCTTAATAATTACATTAATTAATTTTATTGTTAACTTTCTCTGCTGACAGGCCGAGAAGAATCATGTTGTTCTGCTGCCTACATACAGACAGTTATTTATCTTGTGGTACACGTAATGCAACTGGAAAATCTTTATGAAATAAATCATAAAACAATTACCGTGTGACATTTTACATACCGTCTGCTGGTGTTTCCGTAGTTTGCTAATCTGCGCTCCCTTTTTGTCCATTCTGGCCACCAAACCTTCCAGTTCTCTCTGCAGGTCCTGCCTCTGCTCGTGATGCTGAGTGGCATCAATCTGATGCACCAGCTCCTGATGTTCACTGACGCACACACACATGAATCATGACTAAATCTGACAGACATGTTCCAATAGAATCCTGCCAACTCACAAGCCCATCTGGCCCAGCTCGTCCTGCAGGGCCAGAAGCAGGTCCGACAGCGAGCCCAGCGACTGATCTTGGTGTTCGATCTCTCTGTCGCCGCTGGGGGCGGAGACAGAAGTCGTGCGATTGTCCATTTGGAGGCTCTTCTTGGCTGCGCAGCCCGAGCGGTGCAGGGCGCCCACTCTATGACACAGTTGGGGCTGGTGGTGCTTCATCATGTGGAGGATACTTTGCACATTGGCGTGGACCGAGTGGCTCGGGCTTGTCGACTGGAAGGAAAATCCAAAATGATCGTTCACACTCAATGAATGAATAACGTGAGTGAGAAAGTGAGCACCTTACCGTTCCTGCCACAAAAGGGATTTTTTTATGCCTTGGCGATGTCCTCTCATTTAGTCGGGGGGGCTTCTGAGATACAAAACAACTTCTCAACAAAATCTTACATACATTACAAAAACAAATGAAGGTCATGTCAGACTTTTGAAAAATTACCACTGTGACTTTCTTTGCAGCCTTCTTGGGTTTCTTCTGCTGGGAAGCTAGTGAGGAAAATCGCATGTTGAGGTCCTGCTCTCTCTGCATCTGAGGATGCACAGTTTCAAGCGTTTTTTACTGACAGACTACGTCACAACACACATTTGTTTTAAAAACTTAAATACTAATGTTAGAGGCATATACAGTACAGGCCAAAAGTTTGGACACACGTTCTCATTCAATGGGTTTTCTTTATTTTCATGACTATTTACATTGTAGATTGTCACTGAAGGCATAGAAACTATGAATGAACGCATGTGGAGTTTTGTACTTAACAAAAAAAGGTGAAATCCCTGAAAACATGTTCTATATTCTAGTTTCTTCAAAATAGTTAGCATTTGCTCTGATTACTGCTTTGCACACTCTTGGCATTCTCTTGATGAGCTTCAAGAGGTCGTCACCTGAAATGGTTTTCACTTCACAGGTGTGCTTGAAGCTCATCGAGAGAATGCCAAGAGTGTGCAAAGCAGTAATCAGAGCAAAAGGTGGCTATTTTGAAGAAACTAGAATATTAAACATGTTTTCAGTTATTTCAACTTTTTTTGTTAAGTACATAACTCTACATGTGTTCATTCATAGTTTTGATGCCTTCAGTGACAATCTACAATGTAAATACCGGTAGTCATGAAAACGCATCGAATGAAGAGAAGGTGTGTCCAAACTTTTGGCCTGTACTGTATACATTCAAAAAAGAACAGTGGTCTATAGCCTCCCAATACATCAAAACAAACAATACAGTGCTTATAAATATGCTCATAAATAACAATAGTGAACTATTTTACATTGTAAAATAACAGTAGTGGCATGGTGCTTTCAAGTACATAAAACAAACAATATTCTTAATATGGTGGTAGCATGATGCTGTGTAATTTATAATAAAATAGGCCAATAAAAAGGCTAAAGCATTCTTCTAAAGACACTTTTTTGTGTTTTTATTCGTCAGTAGTATCAACATTTCAGCTTTTTCTCTTTAAATGATGTCTTTTCGCCGTTTATCTTATTTCTACAATGTGCCACGGGCCCATAACAAAATAGGTGTGTTAAGCCAATAGCCCACAGGCTACACTTTACCTTCCCGGTAAAATAAGTAAGGCAACGGTGTTCAAAGCGTTGGCAAATGACTAAAGCGTGTCTCTACGCTGTGTTTTCTCAGCACTTCTCGACGTGCTCAAGGTCGGGTTGCATGCTTCTTGCAGTTTTCTGCATGCTGTGGTAAAGCCCACTTCCTGGGCTTGTGGTGGCATATCTCCGCTCTCACTTGCGCTGCGAATACTTTCATGACCACTTTTATTCAGTTACCAAATGAATGCATGACGTAACATACACCTCTCTTTCACTTTTAAAAGAGGCTGTTTGCTACTTGCTCGCAGTTAAATTTTTCAAAGCAAAAAAAATAAAACCAAAACACCATTGGCTAGCTTAAGTTACCATTGGTGGTTTAACAGGACAGATTTGTGTTAAAACGATAAATATTTTTTTAAGTTTACTAAGTTTATGTAATAACATTTTTGACCAACCCGAATAAAATAATTGGTGTATAGGGCTGTCATCCACACGTGAACTCATACAATAAAGTCTAAGAGAAGCAACGAACAATTTGCAGTCATGTTGTTATGATAGAAAGAATATACATTCAATGCTAGCCAACGCTAACTATCCAAATCGCTATCATTAGCTAACAACGCCTAAAGCTAAAGCGTGGGATATTATGCCTAAAATACATTGGAAAGTTAGCGCCCCCTAGACATCTGTTTAAATGTTGCAAACCGCCTTTTTAATACATGCCTCTACTCGCTAAATATAGCGGCAAAGTACAAAACCCAAAACCAGTGAAGTTGGCACGTTGTGTGAATGCTAGATGAAAACAGAATACAATGATTTGCAAGTCCTTTTCAACTTATATTCAATTGAATAGACTGCAAAGACAAGATATTTAATGTTCGAACTGAGATTTTTTTTTTTTTTTTGCAAATAATCATTAACTTAGAATTTAATGGCAGCAACACATTGCAAAAAAGTTGTCACAGGGGCATTTTTACCACTGTGTTACATGGCCTTTCCTTTTAACAACACTCAGTAAACGTTTGGGAACTGAGGAGACCAATTTTTGAAGCTTTTCAGGTGGAATTCTTGCCCATTCTTGCTTGATGTACAGCTTAAGTTGTTCAACAGCTCCATTGTCGTATTTTATGCTTCATAATGCGCCACACATTTTCAATGGGACACAGGTCTGGACTACAGGCAGACAAGTCTAGTACCCGCACTCTTTTACTATGAAGCCATGCTCTCGTAACACGCTCTTGTAACATTTGTCAGATCTCATAAAAGTCTGTGCTATTTCGCTGCACAATAGAGCTGCAAGTTGAGCATTGCAGGACTGCAGGTGGCGGCACCTTTCAGCTGTCGTTCTGCATCCAGTGGAAATATGGGGTAAGTCATATTCTTTGAGAAGCCAGGCACCTATGAACTGTGTTGTGAATCAGAGATACACCACACTTTCATTAGCATTTTTTTTTTTTTTTTAAACAAGTGAGGGCAACCCGGAAGCACTAAATAGGCATTAGTTACAGGCTTACACAAATAAATCAAAAGGTGGAAAACAAGCTAGTTTTTAAAACAGGCGCTGACACAGCGGTCACAGGAAAAAGTGGTCTGTACTGAATGAAAAAAGCAGGTATTGATGTATTTGTATCAATCTGGTATTAAAGTATTGATACTTTTGACAAGCCCACAATATACAGGACTGTGACAATAGCAGCCCAACACACAGAGTAAGCAGATAATAGATCAATAATAATAAAGTATGAATACAAATGTATGTGTATTAATAAAGCTTCTCTGTACTGACCTGGCCTCTCTCCTGCACCACTTTGCGCTCGTGCTGCTCCTTGAGGAACTTTTGCTCCAGATCGGCCAGCTTCATCTGTCGAGATGATCACAACAAACATAATGAAATGAAATGAGTTTATTTCGGTCATATAATCAACCATTTTGTGTGATCAGTTTAACAGCACAGATTATACATATTAACAATCATACACATACACACACAAAAAGAAAAAGAATGACAGAAAAAGGTATAGGCTGAAGCCAAGGGTTATATTTGCCTATTCTATACAATTACTGAAAGTTAGATTGCCTGCAACATCAACGTTAAAAAAAAATCAATGGGATGAAAGTAATCGTTTCTATATTTTATAATTTTCCATTATTCCACCTTTCAAGGCTTTCTTAAACCTTAACAAAGAACTACATGTCTTCAACTCATCACTGAGCTTGTCCCACCATTTAATTCCTAAAACTGAAATACATTTGTATTTTATATCCATTCTTACTTTACATATTTCAAAAATCAATATCCCCCATAAATTATAGTTTTCTCCTCTTAATTTAAATAACCCAAGAATACAAGATGGAAGGCTGTTGTTCTTTACTCGAAACAACATTTCCATTGTTTTTAAAAACACAATATCTGAAAATTTTAACATAGAACTTATGAATAATGGATTGGTATGCTCATAGTAGCACGCTTTGTGTATTATTCTAATTACCCTTTTTTGAAGTTAAATTATTGGGTCTATGTTTGTTTTATAAACATGTCCCCAAACTTCAACACAATATGTTAAATATGGAAAAATAAAAGACTAATATAACATTTCTTATTCAGCATGTGTCTTACTTTATGAAGAGTAGCAATGGATTTGGATATATTTCCTTTTATATAATCAATCTGCGGTTTCCAACATAACTTATGATCAATTATTATTCCCAAGAACTTAGTTTCATATACTCTATCAATTTCCACTTAATTTATTATTTATTTTGCTTCACAATTTGTCCTTGCACCACTAAACACCAAAAAATGTTTCGTTTTCATATAATTTAATGATAACTTATTAATATCAAACCATTTTTTTAGCTGAAGCAACTCAACCTCTATTATCCTCAACACTTCCTTCAAGTCTTCTCCTGAACAATATACACTTGTATCATCTGCAAACATAAGCTAATGAATAAGGACTAAAAAGCGACGTAAGTAGACTTACGTCCGACATGTTTTGAGTTTTGCTCAATTTGAGACACTCGGATTCCAGTTTCTCTAGCTTCTCCCGCTGAATTTGGTCGCCTGAGCCGCTCAGACGTTCTTGTTGCTGCTGCTGCTGCTGCTGCTGTTGTTGTTTGTGGTGGTGGTGTTGTTGTTGTTGTTGCTGATGGGAAGCCAAAGAGAAGAAAACATCACTGGATACTTCTTTAGGAACACTTTGAAGGCAAGGTTTTTTTTGTTACACTGTTTTGTGCACTGTTTTTCATGTCAAAATTGTGATATTTTATGGTGCTAAACTGTGTGGTTTGTTTTTGAATGACAATAAAGCTTAATGTGTTAAGCAAGCCATCAAAACAAAGCATTGTTATATTTGTATGACAGCTATTGAATTTTGGATTGTGCACGTTTAAAACAATATGCTTGGATACAAGACAGTTCTTTCTACCTCATTCTCCACGGCTGGAGTGTCCTTCCTCGCATTATCCACCATCCTCAATATGTGGTCCACCTGCTTCTGGAGCGCCTTACAGCCAAATTCTGCAGACTGCAGCTTGGAGTCCATCTCTTTAATTGACACCATAATATCAGCATCAATTTTGGGGAGGACGGGGTACGACTGATCGTTTAATTACCACGCCTGTTGGCACAATCTTGGCCAGCTGAAGCTTGGATGTTGTACGATGTTGCCGCCACAGGCTGATGCTTCTCAGCATCCTGCAAGAATTGCGGTTGGTTCTTCTCCGCTTGCGCCCGTTCCTTTTCACGGCGCCTGATTTTCTCCTGAAGGGTCCTCAGTGCACTCTCGACAGCTGGAGTGAGCAAGAAGGGAGATAAATGTCTGGTAATACATTTTAAAGTGGGAAAAAACTACTTGCATCCCATCATACCCTTTCTGTCAGTATTCAATTTGCTTTGTGAATGTGCAGGACTGTCCATCGGTAGCCCTGCACCTTTGGAGTAGAGCTCGGGTTCTCTGGGAATTGGTAGGCCCTTTTCTGGAGGCTGGTAATAGCTCCCAATGTAACTGTTTTTGGAGGGTGAATCTAAAAGCTTAAAAAGAGAAGGGTACATTGCGATTGTAACTACAAATGACATTCATTTAGACGAGTGTTCAATAATTGTGTATTTATTGGATATACAATTGTGTACTTCTGTTTGTGGGTGATCCATTAAACGCCAATGGCTAAAAGTAGGAAATATCGAATTTAGATAGGTACATTTTTGTATGTAACGAAACAGAACTTACAGAGCAGAACAAAACAAGATGAAACATACAAATATAAACTAAAACAGACACAAAACGTAATGCAGCAAGTAGGACTTTAAAGCAGCGGTCTGGTGGTAGCAGCTGGAATGAGGAGGGCAGTGGGTGTGTGGCTTAATCCCAATTCCGAGTGCCCTTTTCCTATTTAGAAATTGGAAGTGTCCAAATTCCCAGTCGTCCTAAATGCAACAATACCCAGGAAGTTAATGTATTTGAGTTAGCCTGAAAGATAATTGAAGCAAAACCCAGAGCTAACAGCTAGCAACACTCCTAACCAAACGGCTAACACTTGAAACGTTACCTGGTCGTGGTAAAACTCCATTCTGCAGCAATACGAGTTGTTTATTTGTTGCTCTTGAGCGGTCCCAATCGACATTGACCTCTTTTTTATTGAATCCACAAATGTCCAAGCGGTCCAACAGAAGTGTCCGGCCGGTTTAAATTTCCCTCTCTTTTTGAGACTCTGAATTCTAGTTCCGCCTGCACGCTGGTTCCGCCCTCGCCGATACTTTGTGTGTGCGGTGGATTACAGTACTCTCTTTAAAGGATGTCACGTCACTGTCTCGTAAATATTCCTTCATTGAAACGCTGACGTCACCTCACTAATGTCTCTTGGCAAATTATTGTATTGTGGATTGACAAGTCAAACGTTGGACCCTGATCCGTGACTGAAAATCGATGCCTTGCAATTTGATTTAACAAAAAAACGTACAATTTTACGTATTTTTCTAAATAATTCAATCCCCAAAGCGTTTATAGTGCATAAGGCCCATGGTCAGCACTGTATTTATATGTATCAAAGGGATATAAAAGTATAATGGGAACATTTTATTTGTGTCAGCACATCATAATAATAGTCGAACTTAATTCCCATGTTGTCATCATTATTGTTCTTTCAGCGTGACGTTTGGCAGCTCACATAAATAGCAATGATGTTATTTCAACAAAACAACCCGGAGGGAGAGGGGGGTGCACAAAACCTCCCCCTTTCTCTCCTGTATTTTTCCTCTTATTTTTAATAAACAAGACTCGGAGGGGCGTGGTGCATGATGGGATTGTAGTCCACAATATGCCATTTTCATGGCATACAAGCGTCAGGCCACATTTTAGGACTCAACTCCCCACAAAGCACTCCCCCAAACACATGGTACCAGCCCATTATCCAATCACCTATCAGATTCTCTATTGACCCGCCCTTAAATGCAAACCTACTCATCTTATTGGCAGATTACTGCTATCAATCATCTGTTTACCATGTATTTGCAGCCTCTTTCTGATATTACCGTGAGCGAAGGGAGCTGGTCACTGTGGTCTGTGGAAAAGTGTCCAGTTGCTGAGACGAGCACCGAAGAATGTGAATAAAGTAAGTATTCTTTTCACGTTTTCTGTCTCACTTTGAAAGCTTAAAACGTCTTGACAGCGCTACTGCTTTACTTGTACTGTGGCAAGGAAGGGGATTGAATGGAGCTGAGTGACAAGCGTCCTGTTAGTGCACGTTTAAAATAACAATTTTAGCCTTTCAACTTAAAATGTGTTAGGGCGACAAGTGATAGTAACGTTTTATATTATGTGGGAGATCATTGTCATTAAAAACAAATGCTTATTTACTTGTAATGTAGCGGCAGGCAAGTATCAAGATGGTGCAGAAAGACTGATAAACAACATCTCGCATGATGCTGGTTACAATCCCTCGCAAGTAGCGTTTATGCCTGCATCCAATTTGTTCAAGGTTGAAATTATATAGTCAAGAGATGTCTTTTGGATACATTCAAGTGCTAATAAATTACACTCCCAAGGTTTTCCATTCTAAAAACTGGAAGACAAAATTGGTGGAGGCTATTTTATTTGGTCATCAATTGTGACCAAATATCTAATATAGTCAAGTCATGAATAAACTAAGACAGAAGTGATATTCTCATGTCATTGAAAGATCCTCCAGGAGCTCTCTGCTGTTTTTAAGGACACAAAAATGCTACTCAAAGATCCACCAAATGACATGATTGCTATTGTTTTTTAAGGACATACCTGCATAAAATAGCAGTCAAAGATGCTCTAGTTGACAGGAGCCCTGTTATTTTTAAGGTCAACAGGACTGCAAATATTTTCTATGACTGTTTTCATTGAATTACTTCAAAAATGCTTGTCAAAGATCAACCCTATGACAGGAGTGCTCTGCTCTGTTTAAGGATTGACCCAGAAATGCTAGTCAAATATCCTCTATAACACACTTGTCAAACTCAAGGCCAGATCTGGTCAACACGTCATTTTATGTGGACTGCCATGTCATTTAATGCTGCACGCCTCGCCATTGTATTGCACGCCATTTGATGTGGCCAGCTACGTCGTTTAAAGTGGCAACCCACGTCATTTAACGTATTTGTTTTTTTTTAGTTTTGCCAGGAAAGTGTACTGCATGCATAGTACCCATATGTTCTAAACATTTTGTGGGGGGTTATCAAAAATAAATACGTACAGTACATATTCGCTTGTCACCTTAACTTATGATTTCAAATCAAGTTATCCGTCAATCTGTTAAAAAAACATATAATAATCAAAAACAATTGCCTCTGCAAATTATTTAACGAGGTTATCATTTATCATATATGTATGTGTATGTATGTATGTGTGTGTATATATACAGTATGTATGTGTGTGTAGATTTTTACATATTTATATATATGTGTGCGTGTGTGTATATATATTAGGGATGTCCGCCGATATTTGCAAAAAAATGCGTATCGGCAAGGCATGGGAAAATGCCGATCCAGATCCAGTTAAAAAAACAACAACTCCGCTTCGTGTTTTCCAACGCACCTATTTAAATAGTACATTCCACTTTTCTGCTGCTCCCTAATTTACGTTCCACATTTTCCAGCACACCTTCAACACATCCACAGGTCTGTGGATTCTCACGCAGTTGCTTTTAGCTGCTGGCATTACACGACAGGCTCTTCTCACTCTTTTCTGTGTCTCCCTCTCACAGACAGCAAGTGCACCTTCTTACACACGTCACATACGTCACATACTGTCACGTCATACGTCACATACGTATACGTCCTCCCCGAGCAGAGAGGTAGCAGCATGGCTAACGTTAGCTGTGATGCTAGCGCAGCCGTGTGACCAACGTTCTCTCTAAGGTGCGCGCTTGTGCAATTGCGCACTGTTTAAACGTCCTCTGCGCATAGCAATTATATGCCACGCACAAAATCAAATAAAAAAATAAGCGCATAGCAATTTTCGACACACGGACACGACAGAGAAAACAGTTTTCGTCATCATTGTTCAAATATTGTGACGTCTGTCGAGACGCTTATCTCCGTTCGGTGCCACACGCCCACACCATCAAAATGCCGAGGCAAAAATGTCCAGATCAACACCGTATGAAAAAATTAGTGATTTTTTTAGTTGTGATTTCCTTCTCTGCATGAAAGTTTAAAAGTAGCATATATTAATGCAGTATGAAGAAGAATGTTTTAATGTAGACATGCAAGCCTTGAAAGAAAATGTTGAAAATCAAGACTACATTTCCTGCAAATGGATGCATTTCTACCCTATATTTTAACTTTAGATTTATTCTCATATCAAACTCTTTTGGCTGTCTTTTTGACACTTACATCCGGCGCCCCCCTCCACACCCTGGATTATAAATAATGTAAATAATTCAATGTGATTATCTTGTGTGATGACTGTATTATGATGATAGTATATATCTGATAGAATATATCTGTATCATGAATCAATTTAAGTGGACCCCGACTTAAACAAGTTGAAAAACTTATTCGGGTGTTACCATTTAGTGGTCAATTTTACGGAATATGTACTTCACTGTGCAACCTACTAATAAAAGTCTCAATCAATCAATCAAAACACACAGAATCATCATACTGCTGTGATTATATGCATCAAGTGTTCATTCAAGGCTAAGGCAAAATATTGAGATATATATCGTGTATCGCAATATGGCCTTAAAATATCGCAATATTAAAAAAAGGCCATATCGCCCAGCCCTAGTTTCAATGATGCCATTTCTGTTTGTCATGTATAATTTTGTCTATTTTGTGTTTATCCTTGAATAAACAGGTCAGTTTCTTGTTACCAACCATTGTGTATTATTCAAACTCACCTAATTCAGCTGGCTAGTTGTTATCAAGAGTACTAAAACCCTTTTCAACATGATTTTGACAACTAAGTAGGCTAAATAACTTTAAATTTTAATACATGCTCGGATAGACCAGTATCGGTCAGTATCGGTATCGGTCAGTATCGGTATCGAATTGGAAGTGCAAAAACTATCGGTATCGGATCGGAAGTGCAAAAACCTGAATCGGGACATCCCTAATATATATATATATATATATATATATATATATGTATGTGTAAGTTTATATATATAGTGTGTGTGTATACACACATACACTTATGTATGTATGTATGTATATATATATATGTATGTATGTATATATATATATATATATATATATATAATGTATGTATATATGTGTATATATATATATATATATATATATATATATATATATACATACATACATAATATACTGTATATTATTTGTATATGTGTGTATATGTACGTGTGTGTATAGGCTTTCATAACTGCGATGTGGCCTTTAATGATAGTCCAAGATCCTCAATGAGAAGAGCATTTTAAGGACCTATTGAAATAAATACAAATATCTTCTATATTTGAGTAGCAATACTGTAAGTTATGTGGAGCCATTGTAGGCTTTGTTATTCATTGCAATAATAATACTTTTCCATCTATGCTAATAAATGTGCAATTTAAATGGTCACTTTTTTCTCTTGTGCTAATGTTTACCTAGTTTCCTTGTACATCAACAACACAACATCATATCAGAAGATGGACGCGCAGGACCAGGAGTCTCTGACCAGGTGGGACAGGCTGGGCAGCCGTGACACTAGCTCCAGGATGGCCGCCATGGAGCACATTCGCCAGGAGGTAATGAGGAAAGTGGAAGCTATCGGACCTATAGCACCATGTTCGCCATCACCTGCACCGTCTGGGTGCCCCGCTGGCAGCGACCTGAACGTCACCCTGGCTCACCTGCTCATGCTCACCAAACGTTGTCCTTTTGACGATGTAAAGGAGAGATGCCTTCGACTCTTACAGGCTGTACAGGTAGGCGTTTACCTATTCATTACAATAAGATCCTTATTTTGACAACACACTTTTCTTGTAGTGCTTCAAGTATTGATCTGTTGCCATCTGCCTCCTCCTCATAAGCATTGAGTCAAGTGGATTATCATCAATGTCAGTATTAGTGTGAACTCCGTAACACTTGAACATGTCAATAGATGACTTGTGCCTCTCCCCTGTGCTCCTTATCCACTCTTTTCCTCAGGCAAAACCAGGTCCTTTCTAGTACCTGGTCAGCAGAGGTTCCAAGCGTGCTAAACTGATTCAATACAATCGCTTTTGGAGTGGGATGTAATTTTTTAATTGGTCTTTGTATTGCCGTTTTATGTGCCTGTAGCTTTAATGCTGATTAGCTGTCTGTACAGAGTGTTTCCCCAAGAAAATCCTCTTTTTACATATAGTGTGTTACTCTCCAATGCAACCGATGCCTTAAATCACATACAGAAACTTAACCTATAAAAGTGGGACAGGAGGACACAGATGATGGCAATTGATTGATTGATTGATTGAGACTCTTATTAGTAGGTTGCACAGTGAAGTACATATTCCGTACAATTGACCACTAAATGGTAACACCCGAATAAGTTTTTCAACTTGTTTAAGTCGGGGTCCACTTAAATTGATTCATACTACAACACTAGCATAGCTGCTTGAGCTAACCTTAAACAGTTTAATAGAAAAAAATAATGTGAGTTGTAGGCCTGCAACAATCAACAAATCAATTAATTTGATTAGAAAAATGCTTTGATTTATATTTTATAGTTTCTTTAATTTGTTGTTTAATGAGTGTAACTAATAAAACATGATAAAATGCGCTGGTATGTGGGTGCCGTGATCTGTGTAGCTTTCAAATTTTGTTTTCATTAATGCACACATGATAAAAGTGCATTTTCAATGTTGATGATGTGCATTTATTAGAAAAAAGAATGAAGATTATGATGAGCAGAAATGTCTTTATTTCAACTATTTTCTCTAAAATACACAATAAGCCTATAAAGTGTCTTTTATCCAGTGCTTCTCAAATATTTTCTATTACGCCCCTCCCCCTAGGAAGAAGAAAATATTTCGCCCCACTCTCCACCATGACTACAAATAGTATATTTTGCCGATAAACTTGTTATAACTATACCTCTGCACCAGTCTTTCCTTGTCTCCCACCGTGGGGTACACTGAAGCCAAGTGCTACATACGCTCATCATATTCTGGTACAGCAAAAAAAAAGGCATGTTCTCTGAGGTCTTAGTGCCCCCCCAGGGGGACTCGCCCCACTATTTGAGAAAGACTGCATTAATCGATGAATTGAATCAATAGATTACTAAAATAAAAAAAATAACAGGTTAGCCTAATAGGTTATGTAAAAAACAAAAAAATGATCAAACTTGCAGCTCCCACGTTGGTAGCTGACTGGCCAGTAGTTGGCAGAGCTCTCTGGTGCAAGCATGAAGAATAAGGTTCAAACTTAAAAACCAATCATTTTCTCTCAAAAGTTGAGCAAACAGACGATTGGAGAGATTTTAGTCCTTGTTGCTCATAAACAGGCTCTAGAGATACACATTACTGTTAGGACATCATTAAAAAGTCACTATTGCACAACACATGACTTTTTAAGTGCTACGACTATTAATAAATGATAAATGGGTTGTACTTGTATAGCGCTTTTCTACCTTCAAGGTACTCAAAGCGCTTTGACACTACTTCCACATTTACCCATTCACACACACATTCACACACTGATGGAGGGAGCTGTCATGCAAGGCGCTAACCAGCACCCATCAGGAGCAAGGGTGAAGTGTCTTGCTCAGGACACAACGGACATGACGAGGTTGGTACTAGGTTGGGATTGAACCAGGGACCCTCGGGTCGCGCACGGCCATTCTCCCACTGCGCCACGCCGTTTATTATTATACAAAACTTTTTCCATAACGAGCATTTACGAGGTGATTTGGTGGATGTTTAACTTTGCTGGAAGCCGAGTGCAGTTGGTTTGTTCATTTCGTCGTCATCTTAAAAAAATGAGTCTCAATACCTACGGTATTTGTTCTACAAAACCCAAAACCAGTGAAGTTGGCACATTGTGTAAATCGTAAATAAAAACAGAATACAATGATTTGCAAATCTTTTTCAACTTGTATTCAAATGAATAGACTGCAAAGACAAGATGTTTATTGTTTGAAATGAGAAACATATTTTTTTTGCAAATAACCATTAACTTAGAATTTAATGGCAGTAACACATTGCAAAAAAGTTGTGACAGGGGCAATTTTACCACTGTGTTACATGGTCTTTCCTTTTAACAACATTCAGTAAACGTACAGCTTAAGTTGTTCCAACAGTCCGGGGTGTCCGTTGTGGTATTTTACGCTTCATAATGCGGCACACATTTTCAATGGGAGACAGGTCTGGACTACAGGCAAGCCAGCCCACACTCTTTTACTATGAAGCCATGCTGTTGTAACACGTCACTCGGCATTGTCTTGCTGAAATAGGCAGGGGCGTCCATGATAAAATTTGTTTGGATGGCAACATATGTTGCTCCAAAACCTGTATGTACCTTTCGGCATTAATGGTGCTTTCACAGATGTGTAAGTTACCCATGTCTTGGGCACTAATACACCCCCATACCATCACAGATGCTGGCTTTTGAACTTTTCGTCTATAACAGTCCGGACAGTTATTTTCCTCTTTGGTCTGAAAGACACGACGTCCACAGTTTCCAAAAACAATTTTAAATGTGGACTCGTCAGACCACAGAACACTTTTCCACTTTACATCAGTCCATCTTAGATGAGCTCGGGCCCAGCGAAGCCGGCGGCGTTTCTGGGTGTTGTTGATAAATGGCTTTGGCTTTGCATAGTAGAGTTTAACTTACCGAAGGTGGTTTTCTGAAGTGTTCCTGAGCCCATGTTGTGATATCCTTTACATACCGATGCAGTACCGCTTGAGGAATCGAAGGTCACAGGCATTGAATGTTGGTTTTCGGCCTTGCCGCTTACGTGCAGTGATTTCTCTAGATTCTCTGAACCTTTTGATGATATTACGGACCGTAGATGGTGAAATTCCTAAATTCTTTGCAATAGCTCGTTGAGAAATGTTGTTCTTACAGTGTTCGGCAATTTGCTCACGCATTTGTTCACAAAGCGGTGACCCTCGCCCCATCCTTGTTTGTGAATAACTGAGCATTTCATGGAAACTGCTTTTACACCCAATCATGGGACCCACCTGTTCCGAATTAGCCTGTTCACCTGTGGGATGTTCCAAATAAGTGTTTGATGAGCATTCCTCAACTTTCTCAGTCTGTTTTGCCACTTGTGCCAGCTTTTTTGAAACATGTTGCAGGCATCAAATTCCAAATGAGCTAATATTTGCAAAAAGCAACACAGTTTTCCCGTTCGAAAGTTAAGTATCTTGTCTTTGCAGTCTATTCAACTGAATATAAGTTGAAAAGGATTTTCAAATCATTGTATTCTGTTTTTATTTACTATTTACACAATGTGCCAACTTCACTGGTTTAGGGTTTTCTATAAGATGCATGGATAATATTATTAGTTGTAACCTGTTCAACCTTCTAAGTACACAATGCACCCGGTGATGCCCTGATGTGTTGTTGTTGCGACACTACAAACAGTTTGATGCTGGTATTAATTCTGTTTTTTTGCGGAAGTGCTTTTGGAAGGTGGAGGATCGGGGCAGAGAGGCAGTGAGAGATGAAAGAGGTAGAAAGCTGCTTTGCTGGGTTTTAGCCGTGCACCATAGCACACACCGTCTGGTATTTTTGAATTATGCTAAGCTGCATTTGCTCAGGGCTTGCCAGAGGCTGCTTTTATGATGTTGCATTTCATGGCGATACGGTTGAACCCCTCCTATCTCTCCACACACGCACCTTTTTCACTATTGTCAGAAATAGAAGGGGGACTTTTAGGGAGGATGGATGGAGGTTTTCTTTGGCTTAGATTTTTAATTCATTCAGATTTTCTGAAGACAAAACCTCACACACAGCACTGCGATGCCTCTTACTTTGTAACAAGTATTTTGATAGATCTGTTAAAGGGGTACTTTGCTCCTGTCATATAGACGATCTTTGGCTTGCATTCATTTCAATAGGTCCCTAAAAACAGCAGAGTGCTCATGTCGTATATAACAATGTAATAATAATATAATAGTATATATTGTATATATTAGGGGTGTAACAGTACATAAAAATTCCGGTTCGGTACGTACCTCGGTTTAGAGGTCACTGTTCGGTTCATTTTCGGTACAGTAAGAAAACAACAGAATATACATTTTTTGGTTATTTATTTACCAAATTTGTAAACAATGGCTTTATCCTTTTAACATTGGGAACACTATAATAATTCTGCCCAAAAATAGAAATAGCTGTGTGTGTGTGATGGATGTGAACCACCACTAGGCTGATCAGTGCAACAGCAGACAGTCATGAATGCTAAGGTTAATAACATGCATATACACACAGGGTCCATTGCCAGGGTTAATGTGGTCAAAATATATCAAATAAAAACTAAATAAGATAAGGCTCAGAATGGTTTCTTAACAAAACCTTTCTACATATAAAGTGCTTTTTTTGATTGATTGATTGAGACTTTTATTAGTAGATTGCACAGTACAGTACATATTCCGTACAATTGACCACTAAATGGTAACACCCGAATACGTTTTTCAACTTGTTTAAGTCGGTCCACGTTAATCAACATTAAACTGCCCAAGTTGTTGCTCGGATTAAATAAAATGACAAAACTTTTCTTCTACATATAAAAGTGCAACATTAAACAGTTTCAAGTCAACTCAGCCTCAGATTGACTTTTCTCCCCCCCCCCCAGCTTTTAACCCTGGTGACTTTCACTCAATCTTCATTTTTTTTGCCAGAAAAATCAGTTTATCCACATTGTGGAGGTAGCAGGTATGGCGAGGTAGTGCCTGGCTAACTTGGCAGTAAGAGGATATATGGGCTCATTGTTCTTCCACCGTAGAAGTGGGTCAAAATCTAGTTTTTAATGCAATATGGTCTTAAATCTGCTGCTATAAAAACATTTGTTATTGCTTTAGCCCTGCCTGACTCGCCGAGGAGAGGCTGCTTGAATGCGGTGGGAGCTGTTTGTTCGTCTTTATCTTCGTTGAAGCATTGTTCACTTGGGGGTGGTGCCGCGTCAAAATAGGTTAGCATGTTTGACGTGTTGGCAAAAGCATACCCTACTGCTGCTGAACAATGTCGGCCAACCGCTTTTGCTTTGTCCGCCACTCGTCGTCCATTGTTGTATCGCACCGCGAAGCCGAAATGTTCCCAAACGGGAGATCTTAACGAGGCAGGAGGGTCTTCCAGCTCTGTCTTTTACATGTTGTCGTAGCCCGGTCGCTGCTAGCGTGCCGTGTGTTGTGCCTCGGTGTGCATTGTTTACACAACGTGCGGTACGCTACTTAATATGTCCGTGTGGAAACTCGTTCGGTACACCTCCGAACCGAACCGAAACCCCCGTACCGAAACGGTTCAATACAAATACACGTACCGGTACACCCTTAGTATATATAATATGTAAATATTACATATATTATATTTTATATTGCTAATATATATACGGCTTCCTCCCACTTCCAAAGACATGCACCTGGGGATAAGTTGATTGGCAACACTAAATTGGCCCTAGTGTGTGGATGTGAGTGTGAATGTTGTCTGTCTATCTGTGTTGGCCCTGCGATGAGGTGGCGACTTGTCCAGGGTGTACCCCGCCTTCCGCCCGATTGTAGCTGAGATAGGCTCCAGCGCCCCCCGCGACCCCAAAGGGAATAAGCGGTAGAAAATGGATGGATTGATTGCTACTATGATACATTTTTAGTCTACTTTATACCTGAATTATCCTTTGTAACTGAGCTACTGTGTGGAACAATTTCTTGTGGATCAATAAAGTTTGTCTAAATCTAAGTCTATTTACTGTAGAGGCTCTTTGACTAATTGCGTTTTTTCAGTCGATCCTTAAAAACATCAGAGCGCTCCGTCATATGAAAGATTTTTGACATGCGTTTTTCCAAGTAGGTTTTCAAAAATGATAGTCCTTCTGTCACATAAAAAATCTAACATTTATGCAGTAGGTTTTTAAAAACAGCACTGGGCTCTTTTACATATAGAGGATATTTGATTAGTGTTTGTCAGTAGATCCTTAAAAATAGCAGAATCCTCCTGTCACATAAAACATCTTTAAGTAATATTTCTGCAGCAGGTCCCTAAAATCATCAACGGGCTCCAGTCATAAAGTGGATCTTTGACTTGCATTTTTGCAGCAGGTTCCTAAAAACAACAGTGGGCTCTTTAACGCACTTTGTAAACGATCAATGAGTCCATACAAAGCTAAGTGCCGGAGATTCAAGAATTACACGGCTGACTTACCCGTGTAAAAATTTGTCCGAGGAAGGGGATCTTAAACGCTGATTTAGTGTGGCTGAAACGGGGCTTAGGCTAAATAATTATTCGTTTAACGGGTTAAACGTCTTAGTGTATGTAGACATGGCCTTTCAACTAATGATTTTGCAGTAGCCCTTAAAAACAGCAGCGTGATGTTGTCATATAAAGGATATTTGACTTGCAATTTTTATTATATAGATAGATCCTTAGGACACATAGTAGTCCCAGTGTACCTTGTTACTGCAGCTATGGCACTGTAAAAGCTGTTACAAGTGATGTTTGTGGTGCTGTGTTGCCCCAACATTGCTGTGTCTTTTGGGTTAAGGGTTATAAGGTCAGGGCTTAAAATAGGGTTCTGTGTGCACAGGGAGGGGTCAGATTCCCATAGGCTGTTCGTGTGTGTGGGTGACTCGCAGGGTGAACACACTCAGGTCAAAAAAATGACGTATGCATGCATTTCTGCAAGTTTTGTCAAACGGGGTCACAGTGTCATAGAACAAATGAGCAAATGAACAGCGGGATTAATAGTGGGCATGGAAAACACACACACACACACACACACACACACACACACACACAGAAATGAATAGAGACAATAGCTGGGATTTGTGTGAGTCTATGATGGGGGCAAACAGACTCCATCACCCGGTCACCATATTCCCTGGCTGGATGAAAGGAATACAGTCTTGGGCTACTTGACAGGGACAGAGAGAGGGTCCTTTGTGTTATGTAACTGCGCCATTGTGTTAGTCCTTTTGCGCTAACTTAATTTAGCTTTCAAATGGCTTATTTTGTATCTGGAGACTTGCAAATGCAGCATTCACAGCACTTCTAACAACCTACTTTTATGAGTGCTAAAGCTCAGAATGTATCCTGACGTAAGCACACCTCGTTAGTTCTCATTTTGTACAATAAAGTCATGTGTTTATTGTTTTGCTCTTTAATTACACAAACACAATCTCCTCACGCGGATCGTCACCTTTGGGACAAATGTGAAGATGTCAGTCATACAATACGCTTCGTTAATTAACACCTACTTCTTGGCTTAATGATAGCCATTAAGTATGACTCAGCAACTGCTGCAATAAACACTTATGTGTCATTAATTAGCTGGAATGGCATCGTCAGATTCAGCCGCCAAGAATAACCCAGGACACATTTCTTTGTCCACGTGACAGGCTACAGAGTGTCCTCTACTTGCTATCATTGTTTTGTTCAAGACTGACATCTACTTATTGATTGTGTCAGTTCTTGTGCAGAAATACTACGGCATGGCGTAGTGGGTAGAGCAACCGTGCCAGAAACCTGAGGGTTGCAGGTTCGCTCCCCGCCTCTTACCATCCAAAAATCGCTGCCGTTGTGTCCTTGGGCGGGACACTTCACCCTTTGCCCCCGGTGCCACTCACACCGGTGAATTGAATGATGAATGATAGGTGGTGGTCGGAGGGGCCGTTGCCGCAAATTGCAGCCACGCTTCCGTCAGTCTACCCCAGGGCAGCTGTGGCTATGAAAGTAGCTTACCACCACCAGGTGTGAATGAATGATGGGTTCTACATGTAAAGTGACTTTGGGTACTTAGAAAAGCGCTATATAAATCCCAGGTATTATTATTATTATTATTATTATTATTACTATATTGCCAAAATTATTTGGCCACCTGCCTTTACTCACATATGAACTTGAAGTGCCATACCATGGAATTGTCCAAAATGTTTTGGTATCCTGGAGCATTCAAAGTTCCTTTCACTGGAACTAAGGGGCCAAGCCCAATTCCTGAAAAAACAACCCCACACCATAATTCCTCCTCCACTAAATTTCACACTTGGCACAATACAGTCTGAAACGTAGCGTTCTCCTGGCAACCTCTAAACCCAGACTGGTCCATCAGATTGCCAGATGGAAAAGCGTTATTCATCACTCCAGAGAAGGCGTCTCTACTGCTCTAGAGTCCAGTGGCAACGTGCTTTACACCGCTGCATCCGACGGTTTGCATTGGACTTGGTGATGTATGGCTTAGATGCAGCTGCTTGGCCATGGAAACCCATTCCATGAAGCTCTTTGCGTACTGTACGTGGGCTAATTGGAAGGTCACATGAAGTTTGGAGCTCTGTACAACTGTCTGTGCAGAAAGTCTTTGCACTATGCGCTTCAGCATCCGCCGACCCCTCTCTGTCAGTTTACGTGGCCTACCACTTGGTGGCTGACTTGCTGTTGTTCCCGAGCTCTTCACTTTTCTTATAATAAAGTTGACTTTGGAATGCTAGGGGCAAGGACATTTCACGACTGGATTTGTTGCACAGGTGGCATCCTATGACAGTTCCACGCTGGAAATCACTGAGAGCGGCCCATTCTTTCACAAATGTTTGTAGAAACAGTCTCCATGCCTGAGTGCTTGATTTTATACACCGGGCCAAGTGATTAGGACACCTGATTCTCATCATTTGGATGGGTGGCCAAATAATTTTGGCAATGTAGTGTATCTCCAAACCAGAGAGGTGGGTTTTGGATCTTTGGGATTGTTTTGCCCCAAAGGCCTTCAGTCATTCGCTTTACTTGGCAAAACCATGGAGTGCAAGCCTGAGGGAAGCTTCAGGTTATTCTTACTGCAGGCCTCCACTAGAGGCATAGTTCACCATCTTTTGGGTCTTATCACATACAGGCAGACAGGCCAGTGTAGTGCGCTTAGAAGGGCCAGGACCCTCACCTTCATTATGCCTTGGGCATTTCATTCAGACTCTACGACACGTGTGTACATTCGACTCCTTGGTCTGTGTTTCAGGTGCGTGGTTTGCTGACATCGCCACTGATTCATGACGCCTATGGTACTTCGAAAAGTGCAGTTTTTTTGGCCTTTTTTGGTTCTGCCATGACCCCTAAAGAATGGGCCCAGAGATGCCATTAAACCATCATGAAAAAATAAGAGATGAAGAATAGTAGCATTTTTTTGGAATAGTACTACCTCCACTTGCGAGCTTAAATTGACTTGCTCTGTGATGCTCCTCTTAACTCAAAACACTTAAATCAACATCTCCCATTGAAATTAATTTAAATACATTTAATTGGTGCTTGGACCCCAAAACATAATTTTAACATGTAACATGCCTTTTTAAAAATGAAATAAATATTATTTTATATAAGAAATGTTGTATAAAATACAAATGAATGTAAGACTAACATCTACAGTAGTTTTATAAAGTATTATAATATTAATAATATACAATATTTACCTTAGAGAATGGACTTCAATGGTATCTCCTTCCAGCTGCTTCACCGTCAAACACACTATCAGCAGCTTTTCCATATTTTTATGGATAAACACACCCTAAACTATACACTATTGCCATCTAACGCCTTGGACTTGCAACTGTAATTGCAACTTATTGTCATACTTGCGACTGAAATTTAGAAATGTGATAATAAAACAAGATATAACAACTGGTTAGTAGTTATCATAATCAGCTCTTTTTTAAATGTTGCAATAAAAAATGTGATTTTTAAAGTAAATTAGTACAGCCGATATGGGCATCTACATCAACAATATGATTTGCCTGAGAAGCTGGACAGGACAAAAAAACAAAAAAAAACATTTAAAAAAAATACAATAAAAAAACAAAACAGCGATTTTATTATCATAAACGATGTTTATTCAAACAAACAAAAGTACCCACAATTAGTACCGTTGAGTAGCGGTATGGATTCCTAGGTAGCGGGAATGGGTACGGTATCGGTACAAATGTAAACGGCACCCCTTCCTTACACAGCACTGTCCTTCACACACACTTTCTTCCTTCCAAAAGTAGGACAGCAAAGTTATGTCAATTTTTAGCTGTAAGCTAATGCTAGAGAGGCAGATATTATGGGGTTCACTGTGACATTTGCTATGTCAACTAATGGTGGGGAGGTTTGTAACTCAAATTTTTGCTTGCAACTTAAAGCATAACAGTCAGCTTGTATCTCAAAACACTCTTAAATTGGGGCACTCTTAAGTTAAGGTACCACTGTAGTAGAACTTTGTGGTCATCATATTTCTCTATGTGATGCTATGTAGCAAATACTATATCTTGCCACTCAAGTTCTATATTTTCAATCAATCAATCATTCAAAGTTTATTTATATAGCACTTAATCACAAGCGTCTCAAAGGACTGTACAAACCACAACGACATCCTTGGCTCAGATCCCACATCGGAAAACATAAAGAAAAAAACTCAACCCAGTGGGCACAATGAGAAACCTCGGACGGGACCGCAGATGTGCCCCCCCCCCCCCAATGGATGTCGAGTGGATCTAGTTAATAGTGTGAGAGTCCAGTCCATAGTGAGGCCAGCAGAGGATCATCTTGAATGGAATAAAGTCAGCAGTGCAGAGACGTCCCCAACTGATGCACAGATGAGTGGTCCACCACGGATCCCGACTTTGAACAGCTAGCGGAACATCTGTGGTCACCTGATAACCTCTCCACACAGGATCAACTGGTCTAAAAGGGGGGTCTATTTGAAGGCTAGAATATGCAAATGAGGTTTTTTTCTCTTTCATATCTGATCAAATTATTGTATGAGGTATGCAAATGTCATAAAATTAACCAATCGATTTGGAAGTAAGGTTTTTTTTTTCCAGGTGAATCCCCACAAAATTAAAAAAAATTTGTATGAATCCCTGCTAATGTTGAGATTAGAAGAGGCTGTGTGACTTGCTTTCGTCAAGGCTCCATGAACAAACATTACATGTGGACAGATGTAATTTTACTTTCCCCTGTCCATTGTGACTTGCAGTAATTCGTAGAATCAGGATACTTTTATTCGCTCTGCCATCGTGTTGGGAACATTCTGTCTCTATCTAAGCGTTATTATGCTTTTGTTTATTGCCGTCTAGAGTGCTGCTGATTTACTGAGTAAACAGGCAGAGAGAGGGGTGTGTGTGTGGGAGCATAGAGAGTCAGAGTCTTGTGGTCTGCACAGATCTGCTTGGATTAGACCAGATCTCAGCGAGGGAACGTCGGAAGCGGGTCACACAAATTGTACGACAATGGGGGATGGCGAAAGCTCAAGAAGCAGCAGGCGCTGACCTTTGGCACAGTGACTAAATAGTTAAATGCTATGTGGATGATAAGGATTTGATGGACGTAAAGCTGTGGATTTACAGTGTGTGAGTGTGTGTTTGTGTGTGGTTGTGTTTGTGCGTGCTTCATATGGGATGCTGTGGTCAACCTGACGCTCCATGTCGCTGTTGATGTACTGTAGCTTCTTCACGTCTTGTCACTAACTTCCAAATCCGTTTGTAATCTTTGCAGCTTTTGGAAGCGTTACTTTCTATCACTCCTCAGTGTGTTTGCGTCGATTTAGAATCAAATATCTCCCATTTTAAAATCATAGGAATATAATTAATATGTTCCAGGGTCAAACTGTCACCTTTATTGACTGCACAGGCTGTATATTTTAACATAACAATACACTTGGAAAACTAAGGCTATGTTCATACTGCAGGTCAATTCCAATTTTTTTCCCCATATTTGATATGTTTTTGATTTTTTTTACGACAATGTGAACAGTACAATTCAGATTTAAAAAAAAAAATAAAATACAACCAGATATCATCAATCAATCAATCAATCAAAGTTTATTTATACAGCCCTAAATCACGAGTGTCTCAAAGGGCTGCACAAGCCACAACGACATCCTCGGCTCAGATCCCACATCAAAGCAAGAAAAAACTCAACCCAATAGGATACAATGAGAAACCTTGGAGGGCGACCGGTGCAATGGACGTAGAGTGGATCTAGTTAGTAGTGTTAATACAAACCCCGTTTCCATATGAGTTGGGAAATTGTGTTAGATGTAAATATAAACGGAATACAATGATTTGCAAATCCTTTTCAACCCATATTCAATTAAATGCACTACAAAGACAAGATATTTGATGTCCAAACTCATAAACTTTATTTATTTTTTGCAAATAATAATTAACTTAGAATTTCATGGCTGCAACATGTGCCAAAGTAGTTGGGAAAGGGCATGTTCACCACTGTGTTACATCACCTTTTCTTTTAACAACACTCAATAAACGATTGGGAACTGAGGAAACTAATTGTTGAAGCTTTGAAAGTGGAATTCTTTCCCATTCTTGTTTGCATATCTTGCAGCATATGTTGTTCCAAAACCTGTATGTACCTTTCAGCATTAATGGTGCCTTCACAGATGTGTAAGTTACCCATGCCTTGGGCACTAATGCACCCCCATACCATCACAGATGCTGGCTTTTGAACTTTGCGTTGATAACAGTCCGGATGACACAATGTCGAATATTTCCAAAAACAATTTGAAATGTGGACTCGTCAGACCACAGAACACTTTTCCACTTTGCATGAGTCCATCCTAGATTACGGTATCTCGGGCCCAGAGAAGCCGGCGGCGTTTCTGGATGTTGTTGATAAATGGCTTTCGCTTTGCATAGTAGAGCTTTAACTTGCACTTACAGATGTAGCGACAAACTGTATTTAGTGACAGTGGTTTTCTGAAGTGTTCCTGAGCCCATGTGGTGATATCCTTTAGAGATTGACGTCGGTTTTTGATACAGTGCAGTCTGAGGGATCGAAGGTCACGGTCATTCAATGTTGGTTTCGGGACATGCCGCTTACGTGGAGTGATTTCTCCAGATTCTCTGAACCTTTTGATGATATTATGGATCGTAGATGTTGAAATCCCTAAATTTCTTGCAATTGCACTTTGAGAAACGTTGTTCTTAAACTGTTTGACTATTTGCTCACGCGGTTGTGGACAAAGGGGTGTACCTCACCCCATCCTTTCTTGTGAAAGACTGAGCATTTTTTGGGAAGCTGTTTTTATACTCAATCATGGCACCCACCTGTTCCCAATTAGCCTGCACACCTGTGGGATGTTCCAAATAAGTGTTTGATGAGCATTCCTCAATGTTATCAGTATTTATTGCCACCTTTCCCAACTTCTTTGTCACATGTTGCTGGCATCAAATTCTAAAGTTAATGATTATTTGCAAAAAAAAAAAAGTTTATCAGTTTGAACATCAAATATGTTGTCTTTGTAGCATATTCAACTGAATATGGGTTGAAAATGATTTGCAAATATTGTATTCCGTTTATATTTACATCTAAAACAATTTCCCAACTCGTATGGAAACAGTCCATAGTGGGGCCAGCAGGGGAGTGAGACACGTCAGCAGCGCAGTGACGTTATCAACTGATGCACAGATGAGTGGTCCACCCCGGGTCCTGACTTTGAACAGCTAGCGCACATCTGTGGTCACCTAATCTGTGCCTCCCCTCTCCACGCAGGAGAGGGGGGCAGAGCAGAAAAGAGATGGCAGATCAACTGGTCTAAAAGGGGGCGTCTATTTAAAGGCTAGAGTATACAAATCAGTTTTAAGATGGGACTTACATGCTTCTACTGATATGGGCACTAGACCAGGTTCCATCATGGCACTGGTTCAAAAAGAGAGGACTATTCCGGTGCTAAGTGAATGCAGACTCAGCCACCAGCAACAAGCGCTCGGCGGTGAAATTGTGCAAGTAACATTCTTGTAAGTAATGTAGCGTCCTGACAAAAGTACACAGACTCTGACTCTCTTTAAACTTTATTGACAAACTTAACACACCAACAGAAGTCCTCATAACAGCAACCACACCGCTAGCCCAGCCAGTAGCCACAAAAACACAGCACTTCCTTATTATGCACTTATAATTGTTGCTTTCAGGAACACCCGGAATTATGAGTATCAAACATTACAACTCAAGTAAGTAGTTTTTTGCAAGTTCCCTATGTTCTGTATTGCTCCAGTACTTATGACATTTGTTGTAGATTAAATGTTTCATTTGTAAACGTATTACTTGGAAATCATTTAATTCTGGTATTCCCAAACTGTAGTACGCGTACCACTAGTGGTACTCAGGTTCCATCTAGTGGTATACCAAATAAGTCTGTAAAAATGTATTGTGTATCAGTGTTGATAATGTTTTTTGCATTGTTTGTAATGTTACAGTAGCCAACAATATTAATATACTTGTTAAATCAAACATTGGCCTTGATTTTTTAATACTTAGAACTACTATGCTACTGTATTTTAGTGTTGATCATTATTGTGGTATTTTTGGAGGGCCTAACGTTTTCTGAGGTGGTTCTTTTAGTGAATAAAATTTGAGAACCGCTGATTTAATTTATACCTCACTGAAAATTACTAGTCTGTTCAATTTTAATCACAAAATTCCATACAATAAAAAATATTTTTTTGTAAAGAATTTGCATGTTTACAATTTTTCATGTGCTGCTTTGGACGCCATTTAAGCTACAGCAGTGTTTTTAAAGTAACAGTTTGGTACTAGTGTTGGTAAAATGTAAACGATATTCATCCCTAAATACAACCCGGGCTTCTTTTGTAGGTGGATATAAATGCGACTGCAGTTCACGTCGTGTTCAGCCGACCAATACGTTATTGTAAATTGGTTAAAATAAGAGGTGGACAAAGAAGCAGAAAACAGTCAGGGGTGAAAAAAGATGTTTTAATAATGATAAAAATATAGGAGGACTTTTGTCTCTATTCTTCTAGTAATATGAACGACTACATAAAAAGGGTTGTATTTAATAAAAATCTGAATTGGGCATCATAAAACTAATTTCCATATGCTAAATGATGCGTGTTCACATACAGGCAAAACAGCCAGGACAGAGATTGGTATAAATCAATTGAATAAATCTGTTTTAAGGTCAAACTGTTGCCATTGTAAAAACCACAGGCAATGTTTAAGTAACATTTTAACATTTTGTCACACAAGGATTGATACAGCTATAGTGGCGTCCCGATACCAATATTTTGGTACCGGTACCAAAATGTATTTCGATACTTTTCTAAATAGAGGGCACCACAAAAAATTGCATTATTGGCTTTATTTTAACAAAAAATCTTACGTACATTAAACCTATGTTTCTTATTGCAAGTTTGTCCTTAAATAAAATAGTGACCATACAAGACAACTTGTCTTTTAGTAGTAAGTAAACAAACAAAGGTTCCCAATTTAGCTGCTGACATATGCAGTAACATATTGTCATTTATCGTTCTATTATTTTGTCAAAATTATTACGAACAAGTGGTATAAAATGAATTATTAATCTACTTGTTCATTTACTGTTAATATCTGCTTACTTTCTCTTTTAACATGTTCTATCTACACTTCCGTTAAAATGTAATAATCACTTATTATTCTGTTGTTTGATACTTTACATTAGTTTTGGATGATACCACAAATTTAGGTATCAATCCGATACCAAGTCGTTACAGGTTCATACTTTGGTCATATTCAAAGTCCTCATGTGTCCAGGGTCATATTTCCTGAGTTTATAAACATAATATACATTTGAAAAAAGATTTTGTGACTATAAAAAATATAGATGTAACCATAGTAGTATCGACTAGATACGCTCATGTACTTGGTATCATTACAGTGGATGTTAGGTGTACAATGCTACACAGCTGACATTTTTTTTTTTTATCATTGTCAATTTTTGACCGCTAAGTTGTACTGAGCAGCCAGGACAGATGGCAAGTAGCACAAAATTCTAATTCTGGTTCTACGGTCGTCATCACTTGTCTCTTTTTTTCCATCAAGCACCCAGGCCCAGCAAGAAGCTAAATGAGCTTGTAGAGGTAAAAGAATTTACGCTAACCAAGCTAAAGATTGGAAGATTTGTTGAAGTCTCCCATAATGTCGTCAAAGAACTGATTTGGAAGGCTATGTTGACCTGAAGACAGGCATGCTTTTCGAGGAATAATCTTCATTTCAAAGCGCATTTGATAACCCACAGGGGGATCCGACACCCCAGGCAGACCCCCCACCTTCAAAGCCAGTGTAGCATACTTTGGGCTGCACTGAGAGACAAGATTCGGCGGGGGGGTTTGTGGGAAGTGTGCAACTAGGTCACTGTCAATCCGGTAAGCCTGAATAAATGATTTTTTTTTTGTGCTCGTAATAGGGATTATATGTAAAACATTACATCTTTTTCTACCCACGTCCTCCAAACAAGCTCCTGTACTTAAAAAAAAAAAAAAAAAAAAAAAAGTAAAGAAGCTGCATTATCCCAACACAGAGGGAGGGATGGGCTCGCGTCCCGTTTGGGAATTTGCAGAGTGTAAGCAGTCGTCATGGTACCAGTGGCATGAGGTTACTTCGACGAGGAGGGGGTCGCTTGCTTTGTGGTTGGCTGGCACCGGTACTTACGGGTTGTGGAGGGTGTGATTATTTTTTTGTTATTTCTAACCATGCTATTCAGGAATTGATGGAGAGGAGAAGCGAGAGGAAAAAGAATGTCAGGATACAGAAACTAAAGTAATCAGGTGCAACAGAGTTGAAATCCTTGTTGCAATAGCTTGCATCTCTCTAGGCAAGGAACAGTATGTATACTTTGTAGTTGTAATTATTACAGTGTGAAATATTATTCAATTAAATAAAAAAGCTGTCAAAGCAGCCACAAAGCCCACGGTGTACACCAAAGCTGCTCCTATAAAGAGAAGTTTAGTGTTCCTGAATAAAATTTTAATAAAGCAAAATTACTCAACCTTTGATCTAGCAATACCAATAAAACAGTTTAGCTCTCCAAAAATCTTTCTGCCTCTCAATTACGTGTCTCTCAGGTGCCATCAAGGTTGTTTTCCTTTTTTTGTTTTTATTATACTTATGTGTAAGTAAGTACATTTAAATAAAGTATAATTTATTTATAAAGCAGATTAGTCTCGCTTAACAAGTGGCTGGCTAGCTTCTGTAGACAACAGGGACTAACGTTTATTGATAATTGGCCCTCTTTCTGGGGCAAACCAGGCTTGCAAAAGGCGCACCCCATGGTTTACAGAGGAAACCAGAGCTCATAAACTATCATGTAGAAAGTTGGAACGCAAATGGCGCGCGACCAAGCTTGAGGTTTTCCATCAAGCATGGAGTGATAGTTTAATATCGTATAAACGCATGCTTACCTTAGCTAAAGCTAAATATTACTCAAATCTCATCCGCCTCAACAAAAACGACCCAAAATTTTTGTTTAGTACAGTAGCATCGCTAACCCAACAAGGGACTCCTCCCAATAGCTCCACCCACTCGGCAGATGACTTTATGAATTTCTTTAATAAGAAAATTGAACTCATTAGAAAGGAGATTAAAGACAACGCATCCCAGCTACAACTGGGTTCTATGAACACAGATACAACTGTATCTACGACGGATACTGCAATACAAAATAGTCTCTCTCTTTTTGATGAAATAACATTAGAGGAACTATTACAGCGTGTAAGTGGGATAAAACAAACAACATGTTTACTTGACCCACTTCCTGGGAAACTTATCAAGGAGCTTTTTGTATTATTAGGTCCATCAGTGCTAAATATTATAAACTTATCACTTTCCTCTGGCACTGTTCCCCTAGCATTCAAGAAAGCGGTTATTCATCCTCTGCTCAAAAGACCTAACCTTGATCCTGACCTCATGGTAAACTACCGACCGGTGTCCCACCTTCCCTTTATTTCGAAAATCCTCGAAAAAATTGTCGCACAGCAGCTAAATGAACACTTAGTGTCTAACAATCTCTGTGAACCTTTTCAATCCGGTTTCAGGGCAAATCACTCTACGGAGACAGCCCTCGCAAAAATGACTAATGATCTACTGCTGACGATGGATTCTGATGCGTCATCTATGTTGCTGCTTCTTGATCTTAGCGCTGCTTTCGATACCGTCGATCATAATATTTTATTAGAGCGTATCAAAACACGTATTGGTATGTCAGACTTAGCCTTGTCGTGGTTTAACTCTTATCTTACTGACAGGATGCAATGCGTCTCCCATAATAATGTGACCTCTGACTATGTTAAGGTAACGTGCGGAGTTCCTCAGGGTTCGGTTCTTGGCCCTGCACTCTTTAGTATTTACATGCTGCCGCTAGGCGACATCATACGCAAATACGGTGTTAGCTTTCATTGCTATGCTGATGACACCCAACTCTACATGCCCCTAAAGCTGACCAACACGTCGGATTGTAGTCAGCTGGAGGCGTGTCTTAATGAAATTAAACATTGGATGTCCGCTAACTTCTTGCAACTCAACGCCAAGAAAACGGAAATGCTGATTATCGGTCCTGCTAAACACCGACATTTATTTAATAATACCACCTTAACATTTGACAACCAAACAATTACACAATGCGAATCAGTAAAGAATCTGGGTATTATCTTCGACCCAACTCTCTCGTTTGAATCACACATTAAGAGTGTTACTAAAACGGCCTTCTTTCATCTCCGTAATATCGCTAAAATTCGTTCTATTTTATCCACTAGCGACGCTGAGATCATTATTCATGCGTTCGTTACGTCTCGTCTCGACTACTGTAACGTATTATTTTCGGGTCTCCCTATGTCTAGCATTAAAAAATTACAGTTGGTACAAAATGCGGCTGCTAGACTTTTGACAAGAACAAGAAAGTTTGATCATATTACGCCTATACTGGCTCACCTGCACTGGCTTCCTGTGCACTTAAGAAGTGACTTTAAGGTTCTACTACTTACGTATAAAATACTACACGGTCTAGCTCCGTCCTATCTTGTCGATTGTATTGTACCATATGTCCCGGCAAGAAATCTGCGTTCAAAGAACTCCGGCTTATTAGTGATTCCCAGAGCCCAAAAAAAGTCTGCGGGCTATAGAGCGTTTTCTATTCGGGCTCCAGTACTATGGAATGCCCTCCCGGTAACAATTAGAGATGCTACCTCAGTAGAAGCATTTAAGTCCCATCTTAAAACTCATTTGTATACTCTAGCCTTTAAATAGCCCCCCTGTTGGACCAGTTGATCTGCCGTTTCTTTTCTTTTCTCCTCTGCTCCCCTTTTCCTTGAGGGGGGGGGGCACAGGTCCGGTGGCCATGGATGAAGTGCTGGCTGTCCAGAGTCGGGACCCGGGGTGGACCGCTCGCCTGTGCATCGGCTGGGAACATCTCTACGCTGCTGACCCGTCTCCGCTCGGGATGGTGTCCTGCTGGCCCCACTATGGACTGGACTCTTACTATTATGTTGGATCCACTATGGACTGGACTCTCACAATATTATGTCAGACCCACTCGACATCCATTGCTTTCGGTCTCCCCTAGAGGGGGGGGGTTACCCACATATGCGGTCCTCTCCAAGGTTTCTCATAGTCATTCACATCGACGTCCCACTGGGGTGAGTTTTTCCTTGCCCGTATGTGGGCTTTGTACCGAGGATGTCGTTGTGGCTTGTGCAGCCCTTTGAGACACTTGTGATTTAGGGCTATATAAATAAAGATTGATTGATTGATTGATTGCTGATGAGGGACGGCCTTCACCCTAACCAGGAAGGCGCCATCATCCTGTCTAAGAATATAGACTACTGTTTAAGTCACATTTGACTAACTACACTAGAGCAAGCCCGGTCACAGGCAATTACAGAGCCTGCTAGTCCGGGTGAGGAGTCAGTTAAGCTAGAACTAGCCAGCACCAGGCTGGATAATTCCTGTACGCATAGCAATTTTCTTAGAATAACACACAACTCACATAATGTGTTTTCTGTTGTGAATGTGTCCGGGGTAGATATGCATTCTACTGAGGTGGCAAATCATGATGCGTTCAGTCGATCGCAGCATCAAGTAAACAATCTGAAAATTCCCGTCGTATCAATTCCTAGATATGGTCGAAACTATTTAAAGTGCACTACGTATAGTAAACGCAACATTATTAATATTTCTACTACGGATAATTTAAACAAAAACTCGTCAAAACAGCCCAATACTTATAATATGGGCTTTTTAAACATAAGATCATTGTCTCCCAAAACGTTATTAGTTAATGAGGTCATTAGAGACAACAATCTTAACGTCATTGGTCTTAGCGAAACCTGGCTCAAACCAGACGAATTTTTTGCGCTAAATGAGGCATCTCCTCCTAACTATACGAATGCGCATATTGCCCGTCCCCTTAAAAGGGGTGGGGGGGTCGCACTAATATACAATGAAAACTTTAACCTTACCCCTAACCTAAATAATAAATACAAATCGTTTGAGGTGCTTACTATGAGGTCTGTTGCACCGCTGCCTCTCGATATGGCTGTTATCTACCGCCCCCCAGAGCCCTACTCGGACTTTATTAATGAATTCTCAGAGTTCTTTGCTGATCTAGTGACGCACGCAGACAATATAATCATAATGGGGGACTTTAATATCCATATGAATAACCCATCGGACCCTCAGTGCGTGGCGCTCCAGACTATAATTGATAGCTGTGGTCTTACACAAATAATAAATGAACCTACGCATCGCAACGGCAATACGATAGATCTAGTGCTGGTCAGGGGTGTCACCACCTCCAAAGTTATGGTACTCCCGTATACTAAAGTAATGTCCGATCATTACCTTATAAAATTCGAAGTTCTGACTCATTGTCAACAAACTAACTATAGCAGCTGCGGCTGCTATAGCAGCCGCAACATTAATCCCGCCACAACGATGACTCTTGCTGACCTACTGCCTTCGGTAATGGCACCATTCCCAAATTATGTCGGCTCTATTGATAACCTCACTAACAACTTTGACAATGCCCTGCGCAAAACCATTGATAGTATAGCACCGCTAAAACAAAAAAGGGCCCCTAAAAGGCGCACCCCATGGTTTACAGAGGAAACCAGAGCTCATAAATTATCATGTAGAAAGTTGGAACGCAAATGGCGCGCGACCAAGCTTGAGGTTTTCCATCAAGCATGGAGTGATAGTTTAATATCGTATAAACGCATGCTTACCTTAGCTAAAGCTAAATATTACTCAAATCTCATCCGCCTCAACAAAAACGACCCTAAATTTTTGTTTAGTACAGTAGCATCGCTAACCCAACAAGGGACTCCTCCCAATAGCTCCACCCACTCGGCAGATGACTTTATGAATTTCTTTAATAAGAAAATTTAACTCATTAGAAAGGAGATTAAAGATAACGCATCCCAGCTACAACTGGGTTCTATGAACACAGATACAACTGTATCTACGACGGATACTGCAATACAAAATAGTCTCTCTCTTTTTGATGAAATAACATTAGAGGAACTATTACAGCGTGTAAGTGGGATAAAACAAACAACATGTTTACTTGACCCACTTCCTGGGAAACTTATCAAGGAGCTTTTTGTATTATTAGGTCCATCAGTGCTAAATATTATAAACTTATCACTTTCCTCTGGCACTGTTCCCCTAGCATTCAAGAAAGCGGTTATTCATCCTCTGCTCAAAAGACCTAACCTTGATCCTGACCTCATGGTAAACTACCGACCGGTGTCCCACCTTCCCTTTATTTCGAAAATCCTCGAAAAAATTGTCGCACAGCAGCTAAATGAACACTTAGTGTCTAACAATCTCTGTGAACCTTTTCAATCCGGTTTCAGGGCAAATCACTCTACGGAGACAGCCCTCGCAAAAATGACTAATGATCTACTGCTAACGATGGATTCTGATGCGTCATCTATGTTGCTGCTTCTTGATCTTAGCGCTGCTTTCGATACCGTCGATCATAATATTTTATTAGAGCGTATCAAAACACGTATTGGTATGTCAGACTTAGCTTTGTCGTGGTTTAACTCGTATCTTACTGACAGGATGCAATGCGTCTCCCATAATAATGTGACCTTGGACTATGTTAAGGTAACGTGCGGAGTTCCTCAGGGTTCGGTTCTTGGCCCTGCACTCTTTAGTATTTACATGCTGCCGCTAGGCGACATCATACGCAAATACGGTGTTAGCTTTCACTGTTATGCTGATGACACCCAACTCTACATGCCCCTAAAGCTGACCAACACGCCGGATTGTAGTCAGCTGGAGGCGTGTCTTAATGAAATTAAACAATGGATGTCCGCTAACTTCTTGCAACTCAACGCCAAGAAAACGGAAATGCTGATTATCGGTCCTGCTAAACACCGACATTTATTTAATAATACCACCTTAACATTTGACAACCAAACAATTACACAAGGTGAATCAGTAAAGAATCTGGGTATTATCTTCGACCCAACTCTCTCGTTTGAGTCACACATTAAGAGTGTTACTAAAACGGCCTTCTTTCATCTCCGTAATATCGCTAAAATTCGTTCTATTTTATCCACTAGCGACGCTGAGATCATTATTCATGCGTTCGTTACGTCTCGTCTCGACTACTGTAATGTATTATTTTCGGGTCTCCCTATGTCTAGCATTAAAAAATTACAGTTGGTACAAAATGCGGCTGCTAGACTTTTGACAAGAACAAGAAAGTTTGATCATATTACGCCTATACTGGCTCACCTGCACTGGCTTCCTGTGCACTTAAGATGTGACTTTAAGGTTTTACTACTTACGTATAAAATACTACACGGTCTAGCTCCGTCCTATCTTGTCGATTGCATTGTACCATATGTCCCGGCAAGAAATCTGCGTTCAAAGAACTCCGGCTTATTAGTGATTCCCAGAGCCCAAAAAAAGTCTGCGGGCTATAGAGCGTTTTCTATTCGGGCTCCAGTACTATGGAATGCCCTCCCGGTAACAATTAGAGATGCTACCTCAGTAGAAGCATTTAAGTCCCATCTTAAAACTCATTTGTATACTCTAGTCTTTAAATAGCCCCCCTGTTAGACCAGTTGATCTGCCGTTTCTTTTCTTTTCTCCTCTGCTCCCCTTTTCCTTGAGGGGGGGGGGCACAGGTCCGGTGGCCATGGATGAAGTGCTGGCTGTCCAGAGTCGGGACCCGGGGTGGACCGCTCGCCTGTGCATCGGCTGGGAACATCTCTGCGCTGCTGACCCGTCTCCGCTCGGGATGGTGTCCTGCTGGCCCCACTATGGACTGGACTCTTACTATTATGTTGGATCCACTATGGACTGGACTCTCACAATATTATGTCAGACCCACTCGACATCCATTGCTTTCGGTCTCCCCTAGAGGGGGGGGGTTACCCACATATGCGGTCCTCTCCAAGGTTTCTCATAGTCATTCACATCGACGTCCCACTGGGGTGAGTTTTTCCTTGCCCGTATGTGGGCTTTGTACCGAGGATGTCGTTGTGGCTTGTGCAGCCCTTTGAGACACTTGTGATTTAGGGCTATATAAATAATGATTGATTGATTGATTGAATTAAACTGTACTTATGTCAAACCATTCAAAGGTTTGGAGACCCTTTCTCATTGGGAAACTATATCAAAAGAAACCTAATATAACTGAAATAGAGTAACTCTACGCAACCTTTGACTTATCAATACCTTTAAAACACCGCCACCAAGGCAGTTTGAATTTATTTTAGTTGTCGAGCTTCTCTTAATACTTGAACTGTAATACATAACCAGTCACTAGTTTATAGACACTTTCTTATTTAATATCATGCAAACGTTTCTAAATGAACATTAAGAAAAGTGTAATGAAAGTCTAGGGCTGCAACTAACGATTAATTTGATAATCGATTAATCTGTCGATTATTACTTTGATTAATCGATTAATAATCGGATAAAAGAGACAAACTACATTTCTATCCTTTCCAGTATTTTATTGGAAAAAAAACAGCATACTGGCACCATACTTATTTTGATTGTTTCTCAGCTGTTTGTACATGTTGCAGTTTATAAATAAAGGTTTATAAAAAAAATAATAAAATAAAAATGTTTGCCTATGCGCATAGCATAGATCCAACGAAACGATGACTAAATTAATCGCCAACTATTTTTATAATCGATTTTAATCGATTTAATCGATTAGTTGTTGCAGCCCTAAATGAAACAAAAAAATAATGAAGTCAAATCTACTTTAATTATCTAGCAAAACCAATAAAACGCCTTGAGGTAACAGTATCGCATTTTGCAAACTCCTTCCTGTCCCCTCTTCATTAAGTGGTAATGGTAAATGGGTTATATTATTACTTTATTTTAGTTGTATCATCCTCTTTATACTCTTACTGTAATACCGGACCAGTCAAACGTTTAAAGACATTTTCTTATTCAATATCATTCAAAAATGTTTCTGGATGATCATTAAGAAAAGCATAACAAAACTAAAATGAATAAAGTAAAACCAGTTGACTAATCTAGCAATACCTATAAAATACCAGCAGTTGACAGTTTTGCTCTGCAAAAACCTTACTTGTCTGTCAGGGGCCATCAAGGTAGTTTTCCTTTTTAAAAAAAAAAAAAAAAATTATACCTCTCTTTGTACTTACACAGAACCTGTAAACGTCTTGGAGACAATTTCTCATTAAATATTATGGAAAAGATTATTGAAAGAAACCTAATAAAACTAAAAATAGAGTAAGTATTCTACTTATGAACTATCAATAACTATAAAACACCACCACCAAGGCAGTTTGAATTTATTTTAGTGTCCAACTTCTCTTAATACTTGTACTGTAATACATAGCCAGTCAAAAGTGTAGAGACACTTTCTTCAATATCATGAAAACGTTTCTATATGAACATTAAGAAAAGGGTAATGAAACAAACAAAAAAAATGAAGTCAAATCTACTTCAATGATCTAGCAAAACCAATAAAACGCCTTGAGTATCGCATTTTGCAAACTCCTTCCTGTACCCTCTTCATTAAATTGTAATGGTAAATGGGTTATACTTGTATAGCGCGTTTCTACCTTCAAGGTACTCAAAGCACTTTGACACTATTTCCACATTCACCCATTCATATACACATTCACACACTGACCCATCTAACCACGACACATCAGGAGCAAGGGCGAAGTGTCTTGCCCAAGGACACAACAGACTTTGATTGATTGATTGATTGATTTAAACTTTTATTAGTAGATTGTACAGTACATATTCCGTACAATTGATCACTAAATGGTAGCACCCGAATAAGTTTTTCAACTTGTTTAAGTCGGGGTCCACGTTAATCAATTCATGGTACAAATATATACTATCAGCATAATACAGTCATCACACAAGTTAATCATCAGAGTATATACATTGAATTATTTACATTATTTACAATGACGTGACTAGGATGGCGGAAGCTGGGATCGAACTTAGAACGCTCAAGTTGTAGGCATGGCGTTACACTTCTCTTTCTACTGATGCAGAACGAGTCAAGACTCTCATTCAGTATCATGCCAAAGTATATCAAGAACTGTATGTCCGAACTTAAAGGGGAACTGCACTTTTTTTTAGATTTTCCCTATAATTCACAATCCTTATGACGGACAAGAACACATTAATATTTTTTTCTAATGCATTCTAATTCGCAAATAAATGTCTGCTCACAATGGAGTCAATAGGAGCCATGATGTCATTGCGTTTATTTCGACCATAAAACCCAATAAATAACCATCCAAAAAGCACCAAGAATGCTTCATTTACATATTGTGACCTGAATATTAACCAAGTATTAGCGATATTGGTATTTTTAAGCGGTAACGTTAAGGACCTACATTTAGCGGCGCATTGATCAGGGAAAGGCAACTTTCTTATGCTGCTATATTGACATCCTCAGCTGGTGAGCTGCTTTCTCCCCCAGGAGCTCGGGAAAATTTATTCTAGATCAGTGGTTTTAAAACTTTTTTCACCAAATACCACCTCAGAAAAAACTTGGCTCTCCAAGTACCATCATAATGACCAACATTATAATACAGTAGCCTAGTAAGACTAAATATTAATGAAAAACAAGGCAGAGGTTTTATTTACCAAGTATAATTTAAAAAAATGTAGCTACCTAAACATTACACACAGTTTGAACAGTAACACTGTGTTTGAATAAAGGAAACTAAAACACTGGTTATTAATCAAGTGATTCTTTGGCATACACTAGATCAGGTGTCGGCAACCCAAAATGTTGAAAGAGTCATATTGGACCAAAAGAAAAAAACAAAATGTCTGGGGCTGCAAAAAATTTAAAATCTTACATAAGTGTTTGCTAGAAAGCCCACGGTTTTGCATGTTTGTGTTGAAGCTTCATTAATACTTCAGTAATGATAGTGTTTGGCGAGCGCCCCTTTGTCCTGCTGGCCTCGGCGGCCCTTGAACGCACTATAGTTGTGTGGACCGTGACGCAGCGCTTGGTTTACGTTTATAACTTTTTCCGACGCCATCTCAGATGTACGTGTTTTGCACCATTCCTTTGTCATCTTATTCGTCCACCTAACGTTGTATGCTGTGTGTGAATGTATAACGACTACAGCAAACGTTGCTCAGCTTGCCGAGATTGTAATAAATCCACTAAAGGACGAAAGCCTGCAGTTTCATTTAACGTGGACACACACACCTCTATACCTTTGGCCACTCTAAGCCAGTGATTTTCAGGAGGTACCTCACCATCTGAGAAACCTCCGTTTTAATGTTATAATGAAGGCAACACATGATGTAATTGTCCATATTAGCCTACTATCAAAATGACTGTATCGCACGCTGACACAAATCTTCGTTGACAGAAATGTTGAAATGTAATATTTATTCTTCACATTTTCACAACAGTGGGAAACATTAGTAAAACGAAGGCTTCTCAGAGGGTGAGATAACTCCTGGAAACTACTGGCTTAGAATGGCCAAAGGTATAGATGTGTGTGTCCAAGTCAAAGGAAAAGGCTGACTGTCTTCTTCAAGTGGATTTATTTCAATCTTTGCAAGCTGGGTAACGTTTGCTGTGGTCTATAATGGCACACAAACAACTATCAGACATGCAGCCAATATTACATACAAACAATATGTCATGAGACATGCAAATTTAAATTAAATACACAGAGGACATAAGTACAGGAAATGTAATTAGCTCAAATATACATACAAACGAGGCATAATGATGCAATATGTACATACAGCTAGTCTAAATAAAATGTTAGCATCAATTAGCTTGCAGTCATGCAGTGAGAAAATATGCCTGATTAGTACTTCAGCTAGTCAATAACATTAACAAAGCTTACCTTTTGTGCATTCATGCACAGCATAAAAGGTTTGGTGGACAAAATGAGGCAAAGGAGTGTCGTAAAACACGTCTATCTGTGTCAACATCGGAGAAAGTTGTTCATGCAAACACTACGGTGAGTTCAATGACCGCCCAAATTAGTAGGACAAAATGGTGCTCTCCAAATACTCTCGTCAATTAAGCATGTTTAATTAAAACAGTGGGATTTTGTAACAATTAGGAAGGTTTGTGTCATGTTTTTCCTTCTACAAAAACCATATTAAAACAAAAAATATTTTTTTACCCATCTTTTTCCATTTTCATACACTTTTGAAAAAGCTGCAGGGAGCCACTCGGGCGGTGCGAAAGAGCCGCATGCGGATTTAATGCTGCAAGTTGCCGACCCCTGCACTAGATGGAGCCTGCGTACCACCAGTGGTACATGTACCACAGTTTGAGAATCACTGTTCTAGATTATAATACATATACCTCTCACCTTGATAGTAATGTGGACATAGACTGGGAAGTTGGTATACTTTGACAGCGAATTTAGACATGGAGGTGGCTAGAAAGACACGCGAAAGATGCTGGTTTGCACCTACCCTTTTTTTTTTTTTTTTTAACACTTCGCAAGGATTATGAGTCATTCTTTATTTAAACAGGAATATATCAACATTCTAACAGTTGGCATCCCAGGGAGAGCAGACATTATAAAGTAAGTGATGTTTTATTGTCTGTTGGCTCTCATAAAGTCTGCATGAGTTGTAGTCAACGTTGTCATGCATCCATGAAATTAATGCGCCGCTGTATGCTTAAAATGAGCAAAATACGTATATATTAAATGTTATTATGAATGTTTTTTAGGTGCTTTATAGGCGGAATAGAGTGATTCCTATAGGCTCCATTGTAAGCTCGCTTTTATTTACTAGTTAGAATGCACACAAAAAGAAAAACATACACTATATTGACAGTAGTTGGCCACCTGTATTGACTCACATTTGAACTTGAAATGCCATCCCATTCCTAACCCATAGGGTTCAATATGATGTGGGTCGACCTTTTGCAGCTATTACAGCTTCAACTCTTCTGGGAAGGCTGTCCACAAGGTTGCGGAGTGTGTTTATAGGAATTTTTGACCATTCTTCCAAAAGCTCATTGGTGAGGTCACACTGATGTTTGTTGAGAAGACCTGGCTCTCAGTCTCCGTTCTAATTCATCCCAAAGGTGTTCTATCGGGTTCAGGTCAGGACTCTGTGCAGGCCAGTCAAGTTCATCCACACCAGACTCGGTCATCCATGTCTTTATGGACCTTGCTTTGTGCACTGGCGCACAGTCATGTTGGAAGAAGAAGGGGCCCGCTCCAAACTGTTCCCACAAGGTTGGGAGCATGGAATTGTCCAAAATGTTTTGGTATCCTGGAGCATTCAAAGTTCCTTTCACTGGAACTAAGGGGCCAAGCCCAACTCCTGAAAAACAACCCCACACCATAATTCCTCCTCCACCAAATTTCACACTCGGCACAATGCAGTCCAAAATGTACTGTTCTCCTGGCAAACCAAAAACCCAGACTAGTCCATCAGATTGCCGGATGGAAATGCGTGATTCATCACTCCAGAGAACGCGTCTCCACTGCTCTAGAGTCCAGTGGCGACGTGCTTTACTCCAATGTATCCGACGCTTTGCATTGGACTTGGTGATGTATGGCTTAGATGCAGCTGCGCGGCCATGTAAACCCATTCCATGAAGCTCTCTGCGTACTGTATGTGGGCTAATTGAAAGGTCACATGAAGTTTGGAGCTCTGTAGCAACTGACTGTGCAGAAAGTCTTTGCACTGTGCGCTTCAGCATCCGCTGACCCCTCTCTGTCAGTTTAGGTGGCCTACCACTTGATGGCTGTGTTGCTGTTGTTCCCAAACTCTTCCATTTTCTTATAATAAAGCCCACAGATGACTTTGGAATACTTAGGAGCGAGGACATTTCACAGCTAGATCTGTTGCACAGGTGGCATCCTATGACCGTTCCACGCTGGAAATCACTGAGCTCCTGAGAGCGGCCCATTCTTTCACAAATGTTTGTAGAAACAGTCTCCATGCCTTAGTGCTTGATTTTATGCATCTGGATGGGTGGCCAAATACTTTTAGCAATATAGTGTACGTGTGCTTGTCTTAAGGATTGTGAATGATAGGAAAAGTTAAAAAAAAGTGCAGTTACCCTTTAAAAGTTAACCACGATCAGATTTTATGGTCTTTAATGCTGGAATTGTTCTCTGATGCATATACTCTAAAAGGGTTGTGCAGAACAAGAGAGCAGGTTCTGCACAATAAACAAGCCTCTCTAATATTTACGCAGTGAAAATCCATTCCAAAAATGATTTATTACCGCCTTCTAATGCTTCCTCAGTGAACGCGTCTCCCAGGAATGTATTAAATCCTCCTTTCTGTTGCTTTAACGCTGCCAGTGGAATCCGAAGCGAGTGCAATCATAAATCATTTGGTCGTGGTACTTTTTTCCCCCCGGCGTTTAACATGCAGACTTATTCCACACCTTCAGGCGTAAGTTGTTGTTTTTTTTTTAGCTTTTATTGACCCACTATAGCATGTAACATGTCAACCTGTCATATAAAAACACAGGCGTAAAAAATAGAATAAACAACCGCAGGATTTTAAGGCTCCATTTCCAGGGACCTGGCAAGCATTAGCGAGGTGCTTTACTGGGATACTAATGGAATGGAACCATTATTAATGTTGTTAATCACACCTGTGCTTTGCTTGCCTTGATGATTGATGCTTATAATCATTAAACAAATGGTCAAAGACTTATGGATGTTTTACTTAATGGTGGGCCGGCGTCAAATTTGACACACACATGCTCATTTGTTTGCAGTAATATTTCATATGAAGTGCCTTGTCATCCATTAATTGACATTTTACACGCGCTTCTTCACGCAAAACAGGGCACTCCCATGGTTTGCGGACTCTTACACACTGCACGTGATGTGCATGTATGTGCTTGTCAATTCCTTAAAGGTCTTTTGGCGGTGATTCGCCCGAAACACTGTTGGTGTTTTGAGCGCATTGAGCTGTGTAGGAAATTCAGTCAATTCCACTTTTGAAGAGCCACTAAGTGTTTATGTATTTGTCAGAAAAATAATAGCACAGGCAACACAGTGGGGGTGCATGTTTGGACATTTTTGTTACCCTTTGATGTGCAGTGGTTCAGGAGAAGAAGAGTCAGCTTGCATAAACATTAATTGCCTTTTTGTCTTTCTTTGCCAACACATGCAACAGCAGCATGGTGGGACAGGGGTTAGTGCATGTGCCTCACAATACGAAGGTCCTGACTTCGATCCTGGGCTCGGGATCTTTTTGTGTGGAGTTTGCATGTTCTCCCCGTGACTGCGGCTTCCTACTACCTCCAAAGACATGGTTGGCAACACTAAATGGTCCTCAGTGAGTGAATGTGAGTGTGAATGTTGTCTGTCTATCTGTTGGCCCTGCGATGAGGGGGCGAATTGTCCAGGGTGTACCCCGCCTTCCGCCCGAATGCAGCTGAGATCCAGCGGAAAGGGACAAGCGGTAGAAAATGGATGGATGGATGCACATCTACACTTCTGTTTGTGTTTACAATATGCGGGAACCTCAACAATTTACAAATGCACCTCTAATTGAGTGTATAGTTAATTAGTGGTTAGAGTGTCCGCCCTGAGATCGGTAGGTCGTGAGTTCAAACCCCGGCCGAGTCATACCAAAGACTATAACAATGGGACCCATTACCTCCCTGCTTGGCACTCCGCATCAAGGGTTGGAATTGGGGGTTAAATCACCAAAAAGTATTCCCGGGTGCGGCCACCGCTGCTGCTCTCTGCTCCCCTCACCTCGCAGGGGTTGAGGGACATGGGTCAAATGCAGAGGATAATATCACCACACCTAGTGTGTGTGTGTGTGTGTGTGACAATCATTGGTACTTTTTAATGAAAATTATAATGTTGACAGACTAATATTTTCCCATTCTTTCTTTATAGTAAAAACAATTGCATTAAAATACAGATTATTTTGGTTTCACAGTACAGCCGGATCCATGTCATTATTACGCCACACTCCTATGAATCAATCAATCAAAGTTGACTTATATAGCCCTCAATCACAAATGCCTCAAAGGGCAGCACAAACCAAAACGACATGTCTGATCCCACATCAGGGCAAGAAAAAACTCAACCTAATGGGACAACACACACACACGGATGCTGAGTGAATACGGTTAATAATGTGAGCGTCCAGACCATAGTGGGGCCAGCAGGGGATCCTCTTATATGTAGACAAGTCAGCAGTGCAGAGACGTCACCAACTGATGCATAGAGAAGTGGTCCACCCCGGGTCCCGACTTGGAACAGCTAGTGCATCCTCCGTGGAAACTGATCCGTGTATACCTGATAACCTCTCCACGCAGGTCAACTGGTCCAAAAAGGGGTCTAATCATGAATGAGTTTTAATATGGGACTTAAATGCTTCTACTGAGGTAGCATCTCAAACTGTTAACTAGTAAGGCATTTCAGAGTACTATAGCCTGAATAGAAAATGCTCTATTGCTTGCACACTTTTTTTGGGCTCTGGGAATCACTAATAAGCCAGAGTTCTTAGAACGCAGATTTTGGTCCGGGACATATGGTACAATACAATCAGCAAGATAAGATGGAGCTAGACCGTTTAGTATTGTATACGTGAGTAGTAAAACCTTAAAGTTGCATCTTAAGTGCACAGGAAATATAGTATAGTAGTAATATGATCAAACTTTCTTAATGCCACACAAAAAGAACTAGCTACATCCGTGCGGTTGACGCGTGACACTACACTGAGGAAGGACAACGTCACTCATGCTTTTTTGAGTTAACTTGTGTCCCCCAAGCGTGAGGCAGATGGCAGTAATGTGATATTAGACATCGTAAAATTCTCAGAAAGTGGAGACGGGCTGATGAACTTCAGCTGCATGCCTGGTCCAAATCACTTAAATGCCACAACTACGATCATTAAAGAAAAAGGATTTGCTTCATTGAAATAGATAACGTATGCAGCATAGTGTTCTCATTGATATGTCCCAGTGAGCGTGTCTTTCCCTGCCGTGCAACCAACCCCAAGGATAATCACCTACAGTCGTGGTCAAAAGCTTACATACACTTGTAACGAACATATTGTCATGGCTGTCTTGAGTTTCCAATCATTTCTACAACTCTTATTTTTTTGTGATAGAGAGATTGTAGCACATACTTGTTGGTCACAAAAAACATTCATGAAGTTTGGTTCTTTTATGAATTTATTATGGGTCCACTGAAAATGTGCCCAAATCTGCTGGGTCAAAAGTATACATACAGCAATGTTAATATTTGGTTACATGTCCCTTGGCAGGTTTCACCACAGAACTATCCTCCAGAAAGTCTTCTCTTTGTCCATGTGATGTCAGATGAAACAAAAAATTGAGCTGTTTGGCCACAATACCCAGCAATATGTTTGGAGGAGAAAAGGTGAGGCCTTTAATCCCAGGAACACCACACCTACCGTCAAGCGTGGTGGTGGTAGTATTATGCTCTGAGCCTGTTTTGCTGCCAATGGAACTGGTGCTTTACAGAGAGTAAATGGGACAATGAAAAAGGAGGATTACCTCCAAATTCTTCAGGACAACCTAAAATTATCAGCCTGGAGGTTGGGTCTTGGGCGCAGTTGGATGTTCCAACAGGACAATGACCCCAAACACACGTCAAAAGTGGTAAAGGAATGGCTAAAGCAGGCTAGAATTAGGGTTTTAGAATGGCCTTCCTAAAGTCCTGACTTAAACATGTGGACAATGCTGAAGAAACAAGTCCATGTCAGAAAACCAACAAATTTAGCTGAACTGCACCAATTTTTGTCAAGAGGAGTGGTCAAAAATTCAACCAGAAGCTTGTGGATGGCTACCAAAAGCGCCTTATTGCAGTGAAACTTGCCAAGGGACATGTAACCAAATATTAACATTGCTGTATGTATACTTTTGACCCAGCACATTTGGTCACATTTTCAGTAGACCCATAATAAATTCATAAAAGAACCAAACTTCATGAATGTTTTTTGTGACCAACAAGTATGGGCTCCAATCATTCTATCACAAAAAAATAAGAGTTGTAGAAATGATTGGAAACTCAAGACAGCCATGACATTATGTTCTTTACAAGTGTATGTAAACTTTTGATCACGACTGTATATATGTTTTAATTACTTTTGTATTCCATGTGTTCTGTGTACATTATTAGTTAGTGACTCTGGTGTTAATTTGCACACATGTTGGATCTTCTGCAGTGGCCTTTAAAGAGACTCAAATGTTATACTGGGGCCTTAAAGGCTTTTTATACACACACTGCAGTGCACAATAGGGCCACACGAGGGCGCTCGGAGCCAGCCTGCTGCCTTCTGCGTTTGCTTGATGGGGGTGGGAATTTTCCATGCACTGGAGCTGAATGCTGGTCATGCTGCACATGATTTTGATATTTTCCTTTTGCCCTGGTCACTGTGCTGTCATCCAGCTTCTGTGTGTGTGTGTGTGTGGTTTGTAATAGCTGTGTGTGTGGTTTGTAATAGCTGTGTGTGTGTATGTGTTTACATGTCCTGTGTATGTATACACATCTGCAGATCAGGTCACAAAAGCTCGTCTGGTGGCTGAAGTCCAGGCCTGCAGCCCCTATTTAGGAACAAACCACACTGGCTCCACACTCCACTTAACCAGCTGAATGTGAAATATTAGGAACACACACTCCGTCTCAACTACAACAATATCGTGCAACTCTAGAAGATTTGTAGTTTGTCATTTTTGGTAATGTTGACTCCCCTATAGCATTTAGTAGAGACTTGCACTTACTGTAGCTGTGTCATCACCTGATTGATCACTTCCCGTTGACTCGCTTTGTGTGTGTGTGTGTGTGTGTGTGTGTGTTTGTGTGTGTTGCTTCAAGCTTTGCCCATCACTGGCTCAGGCTGGGCTCCCATGTTGATTTAAGCATGCGGTATTGTGGCTTTTGTCCTCTGCTCTCGGCAGTGGCATTGTCCTGAGATCTCATGTGTATGTGTTGTTTATATTACAGACCTTTTTGTTAGAGAGGGCGACAGATTCGCACTATGGGGGCGGGATGCGTTCCCACAGTTGTTCACCTCTGACCTCGACTCCTTGCGCCGACGAAGGGAGGCAAAAGTATACTTATTATATTAGAGTACCAGTGATTATTTGATTAGCAACCATAGGAGACCTAAAGGTGAATTGAATAGAAGTGTTGATTGGAGCTATGCCTGGGCGATATGGACGAAAAAGTATATCTCGATATATTTTACTTATATTCGATATATATCTCGATATATTTTCCGGAGAAAGTATACATATAAAGATATTAATTTTTTAACGAGATTCACTGAAATTGAACTGAATGACAACTGTACTGTAAACAGTCAGTGGCACTTTTATTAAGCCAGTTAGTCAAGATGGGTATTAACAGCACAGAAAATAAACTGTTTAAGTAGCACAGAATTACATAACATAAATAAGATAGAAAAATATTATTTCTAAAATGGTAAAAAAAAAAAAAAAAGGTTATACTTGTATAGTGCTTTTCTACCTTCAAGGTACTCAAAGCGCTTTGACACTATTTCCACATTCATCCATTCACACACACATTTACACACTGATGCCGGAGCTGCCATGCAAGGCGCTAACCACGACCCATCAGGAGCAAGGGTGAAGTGTCTTGCTCAAGGACACAACGGACGTAACTAGGTTGGTAGAAGCTGGGGATTGAACCAGGAACCCTCAGGTTGCTGGCACGGTCACTCTCCCAACCGCGCCACACCGTCCCCAGGTTTCTAGGTAAAATAAATAACAGCTGTGCAAATGATACAAAATGTATCAAACTCAGATAAAAAATTAATTTGCAGGCAGGCACTTTTTAAATCCCAGTAGACCAGGGGTGCTCAATACGTCGATCGCGATCTACCAGTTGATCGCAAAGGTAGTATTGGTAGATCGCATTACATTATTAAAAAAAAAAAAAAAAAAAAAAAAAAAAAAATTTTTTTTTTTGTGTCCTGTCCAGCTTCTCAGGCAAATCATATAGTTGATGTAGATGCCCATGTCGGCTGTTCAGATTTACTTACAAAAGAGAAGTGTAGGATACTTCTCTTGTTGCCTTATTTGTATTTGACTTTATTAAATGTATTTATATTATCATTTAGTGCAGCCGGGCCGGAGCAGGAGGGGATAGAAAGAGAAAAAAAAGAAGACAGAGCGGGAAATTGTGGGGACAAGAGGGGGATTAGACAGAGAGACAAAAACAACAACAGCAAATAACAACAACAACAACAATAGAGCAACATCAGCAAATACGACATGTACAAATATGATGGTAAAAGTAATAGCAAATAAGCAGTTAGCGAAAAATAAAAAATAATACAGAAATGACAATGAGCATTATTACACTACCAATGGATCAATACAAATACCAATAGAAATAGCGCTATTGATAATGAACAATACCAATAATTTACCTTTATTATCAACAATACAGTTGTTTAAATGCAACAATACATATACGTAATGATAACTTGAGATACGAAAGAATGCAGAAAAATGGAGGGGGAGAAAGAGAAGCAACCTACATTAACCTTGTAGATTGTTATAGTCACAATAGGTTAAGCCTTATCAGTGTGCCGTGTGTTACACCCTGTTTACCCTAGGGCAGGGGTGCTCATTACGTCGATTGCGAGCTACCGGTCGATCTCGGAGGGTGTGTCAGTCGATCACCAGCCAGGCATTAAAAAAATAGTCCTAAAAATGAGCGATCATAAATCTTCACAATGACGTCATTTTCGTCACTTGATTGACATTCACGGCACCCGAGGGTCTTCTGAGATGACGCTGGCTGCTGCCAGCTCATTAAAATTACCGACTGGAAGGCGAGAAACACTTTATTTCAACAGACTCTGGCGCCGTACCTGTCGTCAAAACTCCAAAGACCGACTGCACAGTTGCACTGTTGCGCTAACAAAATAGGAGTCTCAGAAAGCTGGCGTGCACAAGCTAGCAAGCTACGGAGTTTGCCGACAATGTATTTCTTGTAAAGTGTATACAAAGGAGTACGGAAGCTGGACAAATAAGATGCCAAAAACCAACCACTTTCATGTGGTATTGGACAGAAAGGAGGACTTTTTTTCTCCTCCATTCGAAAATGCGGACATTATCAGCACCACTGTCTGATTCCTATCAATGCAAGTCATCAGAATCAGGTAATACACCAACTTATATTCTTGTCTTCATGAAAGAAAGGAATCTATATGTGTTAAACATGCTTGTATTATCTTTAAACACCTTTAACTTATTAACAATATTAACTATATGTGTTAAACATGCTTGTATTATCTTTAAACACCTTTAACTTGTTAACAATATTAACTACATGTATTAAACATTCTTGTATTATCATTAAACACCTTTAATTTTTTAACAATATTAACTATGTGTTAAACATGCTTGTATTATCATTAAACACCTTTAACTTGTTAACAATATTAACTATATGTATTTAACATGCTTGTATTATCATTAAACACCTTTAATTTTTTAACAATATTAACTATATGAGTTAAACATGCTTTTATTATCTTTAAACACCCTTTACTTGTTAACAATATTAACTATATGTATTAAACATTCTTGTATTATCATTAAACACCTTTAATTTATTAACAATATTAACTATATGTGTTAAACATGCTTGCATTATCATTAAACACCTCTAACTTGTTAACAAAAACATATATTTCATAAATAAGTAAATATAAATGATATATATGAATGAGGTAGATCCCCACGACTTGATCAATTGAAAAGTAGCTCGCCTGCAGAAAAAGTGTGAGCACCCCTGCAGTAGATAATGTAATGAACTGTCACACACAAGCGTCAAGTAAGTGACTTCACTTAATTGTGCGGATGTGATCTTCCTCACTTCGGCATACAGTTTGGGCAGCATTTCTCGTTCGTTCTTGGCAACTCGAGAACAGTTTTGATTTGGGCTTACATGGTAAACAACTCAAATGAATGTTTTATCCAGACGCATACATTTGTCCAAATGTGGCCAAGTAGACGCATTGTGGGTTTCCTGGATGTCGTCTACATCGCTAAAAGAAAAATCTAAAGAAGAGAATCCCTCTGCCATCTTCCACTAGTTTTTTTAATATATAAATCGCCCGCTTGAGTATTCCCTGTTCTCTTCTCGGACTCTCTCGTCGTCATTTGGAATGTCTGTTGTGATTTCCCTTCCTGGTTCAATGACCCGCCCTATCTTGCCTCTGATTGGCCTGTCCCTAAAGTTTTGCCTTAATCTCAACCAATCGTGACTTATCATAGTAAACAACCAACCAATCATGGATGTTCTTATACGTGCAAGCACGTCTTGGAAGGAGGAAGTGGTGTGGGAAGCGGGGAGAACAAGGAACTAGAGATGCGCGGTTTGCGGACACAACCGCGGAGTCCGCGGATTATCCGCGGATCGGGCGGATGAAATTAAAAAAACTAAGATTTTATCCGCTCGCGGGTCGGGTCGGGCGGATTAATTTTTTTTTTTTTTTTTTTTTTTGCGGGTGGCAGTTAAACCAATTCGGTACATAGTTAAATGTTGTTACCCACATACGAAAAACGAGCAGGCACCTGCTGCATATGCCACAACAGAAGAAAAAAAAAGAAAAGAGATGGACACTTTTACGGAGCGGAGAAGGGACGCCTCGCCGGGGTCCGGGACCGAGGCCCCTTCCCCCGAGAGGGCCCCACCGGGAGCCGTAGCTGAGGCGATCCGCGAGAAGGGCCCGACGCACGTCCAGGGTCACTACCGCGCCCACCGCACCGACACCCCGCCTCGTCCGCTTTCGCCGCGGCCGGCGTCACGCGCAGCAGGTAAGCAGCTTACCTGCCCGCCACCCCCGTGGCCGGGGGCTCGTAACATGGGTCACTCCGCGCGCTCCGCCCGCGCAGCTTACCTGCTTGCCACCCCTGTTGCCGGGGGCGCGTAACAGGGGTCACTCCGCGCGTAGTGCGCTCATGAAAGGGGTGGGGCTCACCCTGGTTGATATAGAGAGCAGGACGGTGGCCATGGAAGTTGGAACCCGCTAAGGAGTGTGTAACAACCCACCTGCCGAATCAACTAGCCCTGAAAATGGATGGCGCTGGAGCGTGGGCCCATATCTGGCCGTCGCCGGCAGCGAGACGCGCTTGGAGGTGCGCTCAGCGCGGCTCCCATATGATTGCGCACTGGTGTGCGTCTGGGTCGTGACAGCGTGGCACGCGAATGTCTGTGCATTGGATCAGTCTCCTTTCTTTAACAGGCAAAAGCTTTATAACCTCACCATACCTGCCAACTTTTAAATCAGAAAAACCTAGTAGCCAGGGTCCAAGGGCCGCAGGCCCCGGTAGGTCCAGGACAAAGTCCTGGTGGAGGGTTCAGGGCTTCGCCCCCCGACGCAAAATGACTATTAGCATTCAGACAGGTTAAAATGTTGCTAAAACCATCACTTTTCTATCAGTCACAGTGACTTTTCAAAACAAAAATATTACAGCAAAAATCATATGGGTTGATTGACATGTTTATTCTGTAAGCTAACTTCAATAGTTTGAAATTATTTTGACAGTTAATGCCAGTTATCCTGTCAACCTTTCACAAGACTTCAATTTGTTAATTGAAAGTATAAATAGTATAAACACTTTTTACAGTATGTCGTGCTGTGAAATACAGCCGACAGGATTGCGCATGCATGGTGCAGGAGAACAAAGGACTTCTTTCATTTAAGGTTTGTGATAAACCATCAAACTCATTCGTTAAAAGGACTCTATAGTAATATAAAGCGAATTTTTCTGGACATTATCATGCAAGAAAAGTTTATTTTTGGGATCGCGATCACCGCGTAATGATTTTTAAAGGTTGCATTACATTATTAACTGTCCCATGTGATCAGCCAGTGCGATTGGAAGTCCATGCTCAATTATTGCCTCCGTAAATAAAACTTCGGCATTTATCACATCCAAAGAATCTGTTTGGGCGACGAAAAACGTTGAAAGTTTTCCACTTGTATCGCTAGCAACGGCATTAGACTTGTGTTTTTTTGTCCCAACGTGGTCTTTTACATCGCTAATTCCTCCGTGTCCGATCGAAAAATCTTGTCTGCACAAGGTGCAATTCGCGTAGTTTTCACCCTTTTTTTTATTTTTTTATTAATATTAGATATATAACAACGGGCGGATGGTGGGCGGATGCAGTTCTGATCAAACGTTACATCGGGTGGATGGCGGATGGTTGACGACTTTCTGACGCGGTTGCGGATGAAATAATTGCCTATCCGCGCATCTCTACAAGGAACACAACAAATACGTGGTGTTTGGTCATTTTAACGCGAAATAAATTATATCGATATTACGATATTTTCTTAATTCATATCTTGTTTAAAAATATATCTATGTCTTACAAACACGATATATCGCCCAGCCCTAATTAGAGCATTTATACAATGCTGCACTCAAGTTTATGAATAATAATCTTAACTGACAATCCTCTGACAGGAGTGTGCTATTTTACACCACACGTGTCTAACCTGATAGAGGACGGGTGCATAAAAGAGGAAATGCTGACTCGCTTCTCTTTTTTCTTGGGCTGGCAGTTCAACGTATTTTAATAGAAGGCCAAAACGGAAACTTTGTGCAAATCAAGTTCACCGCAGTGGTTTTTTTTTTCTCGAACATCTTGACTTTATGTGTTTGCACCTGTTTTTTGTTTTTTTTACTGTTGCATAATGTTGCCATCCAGCACACCTTCCAGGTTTATTTCTCCGTTTGCATTCGCACATTCCTCCGGCGCATTACCGCACAACCCTCGTGTTTGTTCGCACATTCCAATGTGAGCATTGTTGTCGTGCTTTGCTGACATGTTTTGCAGGAATCGGGGTGGGGGGCAATACAATGCCAGGGTGTCAATGAACAAGTAGCTGTTATACTTGACATGCAGGCTTGTGTAAACTCCGCTCTTATTTTCAAGTAAAATTGGAAAGTATCTAATTATCTCATGTCTAGTTAACGGTTTTTGAACACATTACCTAATGCTGCCATAATATGTCTTAATATGTTTTGCCTCATTGTTTTTCTGTTCCATTTCTATCTCAGTCGTGAGCAGCAAGCTGAATCAGTATTTACATTCGAGGCTCCGTTTACACTGGTTACCAAATCAGATTTATTTATTTTTTACCTCAAGTGACACAGGTCATGTATTTTTTGGCCAGTTTAAATGCTGTAAAGTGCTGATGTATATACGCATCAGATTTGGGCTACATTAGGAGGTAGTCCAAATCCATTTGAAATATGATTTTTTCAAATGTGACTTCAATCTAAAGAGAAATGCGACCTGAGTGTGACTTTTACGTTATCTTTCGTCGAGCCACATCATTTATGTGTGCAGCCCGCCAGTGGAAATGGATACGTCATCACAACATCCAGTTTTTGCAGCACTGTTTTGGTGGTCAAAGTCTTTTTGGCGGCCAAATTTTTCGTGCGTCACTAGCCAATGGTGCGCAAATAATAGGTTAAATGTAATACATATGAAGATAAATACTTTGATCCCTAAGAAGTAGCGATTGTTGAAGGACCGTAAATGACATGTATGCTGTGACGTATTTGTTTAGATCAGTGGTTCTTAACCTGGGTTCGATCGAACCCTAGGGGTTAGGGGAGTCAGCCTCAGGGGTTCGACGGAGCCTCCGCCGCGGAGGTCAAGACACACCCGACTCATCGTGTAAATAAAAACTTCTCCCTATTGGCTCTATGGATACGACAACAGCAGAAGTCAGACTGATTTGCATGTGTGTAAGTTGTTGTGAGTTCATGCACTGTGTTGGTTTTGTTCTTAGAACAAGGTGATGTTGATGCACGGTTCATTTTGTGCACCAGTAAAACAACATAACTTTGTCTTGAATTTGAAAATTTTTATTTTTTATTTTTCACTAAAGAAGGGTTCGGTGAATGCGCATATGAAACTGGTGGGGTTCGGTATCTCCAACAAGGTGAAGAACCACTGGTTTAGATGTTATGTACAATGCATACGTTTTTTACACAGGTGAGTTGAAAAATAAAGCTAACGTAGATCCATGCTGATGTCCGCGTCTCCTCTACTTAACAGCCATTAAAAGATTAGAACCCTTCCAAACATACTGTATTTAACTGTGCATATACATTATATTATTTATTTGTTTTCAGGAAAAAAACAAAACATAATTTTTAAGGTATGGAGGCTTTTATTTTTCGTAGTAGTAGTAGTAGCGACTTCCTTTTTTCCATTTACGGAACCCGGTCAACTTCGAACTTTGCATGCAAGTGACGCCGAGGCCACATTGAGGCCTGTGCATGTTTATACTGGAGTCTGATTAAGATCACATTTTACTTGTAATCCAAATAGTCCGTGAGAAAAAATCTATTATTGGAAAAAATCAGATTTTGTTCACTTTGGCCTATAGTGTAAATGTAGGATCTGTGACCTCACCAAAGATGCCTCAGTTTGTTGAATAGAGATTGAACAATTTTTAACTTTGGACCAATTTTTGACTTCTGGTTTCTTCTTGGTTAAAAAGTAAATTCTTGTTAGTTAAACTGTGTTGTTTCGCCGTATTATAGTATATTTGAAGTGTAAGGGGTGCCACAATAGTGTGTTTTAAAGCGTGTTGGCCAAAATCTAACCCTGATGCTGGAATTAGTAAGCCTCAGTGAAAACATGCCATTGTGTGTGTATGTAGCTTTAATGCTAATGAGCCTGTCTTTAGTCTCTCCAAGAAGCACTTTTGTGCACTTAAGCCACGTTTTACATATGCTCTGTAACTCTCACTTGTCCAATGTTAATGCCATATACAGTATCACACACAGCAACATAACATTAGTTAGTGGGACCGGAGGACATAAAAATGTTAGCAACACTAGCATATGTGAGCGGCAATGCTAATGTTACATTGTAATAGCAACATCATGCTAGATTAGCCGATACGCTAAAAACCCAAAATGATTAAACTTACATCTGCCATGTCTATAGAGCTGCCTGACAGTTTTTAGAGCTACCAGTTTTATTTAAAGATGTGTAGCAAATAGGGCCGTCAAAATTAACGAGTTAACTCATGTGATTAATCACAAAAAATATTGCATTGATTATGTACACACTTAGATTAATCATGCAATTTATTTTTGGACCGTACAAGCTCTTTTACCCTAAAGGTCAACCACACTTTTTATGGAATTTTGCCTATCGTTTACAATCATTATGAAATGCATTATATCTCCTAAATACATGTAAAATGGAATTGCAACTGCATACAAAGTCTACTATGTAACATTTGCAAATGACACTTAAATATTTAATAAGAAAACAATATAAAACAACTGGACATCAAAGTTGTCATGTTTAAATATTACATTAAGAAATATGATTTTATTAGTAGACAATCAACCCTTATTAACACACACAAAAGTACTGAAAATGGGTACAGTTGAGTATCGGTATCTGGTACGGTTCAAATTTGAAAAGATTCCCATCCCTACAAACAAGTAAAGGAGATGTTTTTTTTTTCATGTTTGGTACTCATAAAGAAGCTCTGGGTACTCTTATCATTAAAAAGTCACTCTTGCGGAAAGGAAATAACAATAACAAATAGGGCTGCAAAGCAATACTAACAAGGGCAGCATGCGAATGTCGATTAACAAATTTGAGCCCCTGTTTCAAATCCCAAATGTAATCTCTTGAGGCCTAAGAGCGCATTAGACAAAGATCTAAGTATGAGGAAAGGGTTGAAAACAATGCATTCTTTCATTAAAGAGAAAAAACGCAATCAAAACATATCAGGACTGCAATAGTTTGAGGAAAAAGAGCACACCATTTACTGATTCTTTTCAAAACATTTGATGTTAATCTTGGTGACACTGTCACGGGGGATATTTTTAGGCTAGGTGGAGATCGATGGGACAAGAAACTCTTTTCTGCATGCTATGTGAATAGTCAGTGCTGGCCGCTTGCCATGCGTGACCTGTTCTTGTGTATAGGTTCCTTTGCATCCAACCTTGTTGCAGTAAACACTAGGAAAATCTGTCACATAAGGGCTGTCACACAACCAAACACAAAATATACACCTGAGTCACCCAGACAGCTTATCTTCTATACAATTTTCTAACATGCAACCTCGATATCGCTTCTGAAAATAAGTGCTGATTGGTCATTGGAAATCAGGAAAGATGCAAGGGGAAGGAAGAAACTCCAGTAGCACCCCCTTGTCATATTTACTTCATGCTACGTAAGGAGGAAAAAGCAAACATGGCCGGTAACTTGCATAACTACTCCATGTTGAGGTGTTATTTACGGAAAGAAGACGCTATAATTCAACCGAAATAGGTCAACTTTCTTGCCAATCATTATTTAAACAAACTTTCTCTGTCTTCGTTGGACATCTGGTGTTTGCTTATCTTTATGGAGGCTTTGCTTATTTTCCTTTGCAGTGTCCCTTGGCGGAAATACAAGGCGACTCTGTTTGTTTGTCTTTTCTATCCTGTGTGCGTTGCGAGCTACGGTGAGAGTCGTAGTCATTCGCTACGAACATTGCATGGTCGTAACTTGTGGGGGAGAGCGGCAGGGGGGACATGTACCCCGCACTTTTTAAAGGCCAAAAATAATGTTGTACTATTGAATGGAGACAAGTCAAACACTAGCGTCAGGTGGAAAACAGCCGCTCAGGTTGAAGCTAGTCTCTTTTTGACCTCCTGCTAGCTGATTGATTGGCTTTCTTGGTCTGTCTTTTTGCCAGCGTGATAATCACTATGTTTCCATGCACTAAATTAAGCCCCTTCTATAATAAGCTAAGGTTATCCAGGGTATAGCCCACCTAACCTTATCCGTATCCACACACACACAATGGTCGTTTAAGACCCCCTCAGCCCCTCTGCCCGCCGGCACAACGCGACCTAGTACGCATGCGCGAAAACAATGCGTGCATCATAGTCACCTCTGACCTGGAAGTGTATCTTTACCCTGTGTTTCAATGTAGACCATTGCCACATTTCTTTTAACAGTAAACCTTGCTTGCCTCACCATCAGCAGCTGTTTGACTAGCCCTATTGTAGTGAATCACACCTGAGCCATCATACATGAATCATATCTTTAATGGACGTGTGAAAGTAAACAGTGTGATAAAGAACATTTTACAACAATCATGGATATCTGTTCAGGACACTGTGCTTGTAGGCTTCACAATAGTAATGGAGTACAAAACTAGACGTTGAGTAATCGGTCGACAAACATCGCGGACAATAACTGATAGTCTGCTTTGCCAGTCCAAATGCATTCGCTGTTTTTCTTAATCTGTCGTTGTCTCCCCTTCGACAAATGGACAACATTTTCCACTAAGTAGAATCACAGCTGACCTGGACATTCGAAAGTTCTCTTGCCATTCAGCTGGCACAACACACTCGTTGACAAACATGTCCCACCAGGCTGCCGTTCTTCCAGGCCTCATCCAAAACCGTCGCTCAACCATCTATGTTGCCCTCTGAGATGTGTTGTATCCGAAATAGCTGCAATCGCGCGTTTCCTTCTTTTAAGGTATTCATGTGTGATTTCCACACGGGCATGTCTGGATGACTCGCCTCCATCTTTCTGACGTCACTTCCTGTGTGGGCGCGGTCTTTCTGGCGTCACTTCCTCTCCGAACTCAGTTTGTAAACGATCAATGAGTCCATACATAGCTAAGAGTCGGAGATTCAAAAAATAGACGGCGCTTTTACCCGTGTAAAAAATTGTCTGAGGAGGGGGGACCTTAAACGCTGATTTAGTGTGGCTGAAACGAGGCTTAGGCTAAAAAATGAATTGTTTAAGGGGTTATCCGGCTTAGTGTAGACATAGCCTTAGTCTGATTTCTCAAATAGCTCTTTTTTTTTTTTGTATTTTCACACCTATGTGTGAAGTCCAAGTGTCATGCACTCTCTCTGGTCATATGCCGTGTGCCTCCCATACACTGGGGGGTGCCTATTTCCTTTTAGCGCGGACAAACATATTGCTTTTCCGGTTGAACTTTGTGGTAGGGCTGGGCGATATATCGATATACTCGATACATAGCGGGTTTGTCTCTGTGCGATATAGAAAATGACTATATCGTGATATTCGAGTATACGTTCTCACGCAGTTGCTTTTAGCTGCGGGCATTACGCTGCATGCCTTTCCCACTCTTTCTTGTCTCTCCTTCTCAAAGAGACTTAAAAGAAGCGCACCTTCTTACATACGTCACGTGTGCAATGTCACACGCTCCCGCGGAGCAGAAAGGTAGCGACGTTAGCTGTGATGCTAACGGTGCGGGTGGTAATACGAGAGAGAGACGGTGCGAATCTGGTAACAAATGAAGGAAGAATTAATTCCCAAGAAAAACAGCACGGGGTCCATCGTCTGGCGGTGGTTTGGCTTCAAGCGGGAATATGTCGAACAATTATGCGGCAAAAGTAGCACCACTGCAAATGTAGCACCATTTGAAAAGTCACCCGCTAGAGAATGAAGAGTGCTTGAAACTCCGCATGTCAACATCTCCGGCCGGTGCCACACCAACAAAATGCCGAAGCAACTATTTCCAGATCAACACCGTATGAAAAAAATAGTCAACAACAGAAGGAGATAACGTCCGCAGGAACCTACCACATAGCGAAGGACATATACTATTTGATTTCCTATTATGCAGCTCATTTTTATATAACAGTTATTGAAATATCTTGTGTGACATCATGCACAAAAGTGCACTTTATTTGTTTTAAACTATTGTAGTGGCGTTCTGTGCAAAAAGTGCACTTTAATTTAGTGTTGTTTTGATATGTCATCTTAGTGACATCATGCACAAAAGTGCACTAATAGCTTGTTTTAAAATGTCTCTGACAATCTTCACTTTCTGTTTTGGAAATGACATGAATGTTTGTGCCACTGCTTAATAACTGTTTAATAAATACAGTTTTGGTCAATTGACTTAGTTGTGATTTCCCTCTCTGCATGAAAGTTTAAAATAAGCATATATTAATGAAGTATGAACAAGAATGTTTTAATGTAGACACATAGAATCATCATACTGCTGTGATTATATGCATCAATTGTTCATTCAAGGCTAAGGCAAAATATCGAGATATATATCGTGTATCGTGACATGGCCTAAAATATCGAGATATTAATAAAGGGCCATATCGCCCAGCCCTACTATGTGGTCACACTAGCCTCTGTGGCTCCTGTAATATCGCACAGATTACAAATATTACGTCTCTAATGGGTATGCTGATGTCAAATAGCAGACAGCATCAAGAAATGATCTTAGATTGCGCTACGAACATTACGATACGAAGTGTCCCCTCCGGCGCAAACACCCCCTCGAGAGATCTGGTTTCCAATCGCATAATCCAGGTTGTTAGTCCGACTTTGAAAAAAACCGAACACGATTGGATTAAGATGTTTTCAATGGGTTGTAGAATGCTTATTTAGACCCGAACTATTTGAGAAATAATACTAATTTAGTGCATGGACACGTACTAAATGATTGACTGTAAGAGCGAGTTGGCCACACGGCAATATGAATCACAAACAAGTAAGACAAAACTTCTAAACAAAATGAGACTAAGGAATAAGAATGCACATTGCAGTTGAAGTGTTTGTGATTCCTATTAGCACAATGACTAAAGTATCAGTTTTTTTTTCCAGTGGACATGCTCGATTCCCAGCTATGACATACAAGGTCAATATTAAACCAAATCATATTACAATCTTGAAGGACCAAAGTAATGTTATCTATTTATTTTTGTTCATTTTGTTATTTTGTACAAGAATATATTAATGGGTTATACTTGTGTAGAGGCTTTTCTACCTTCAAGGTACTCAAAGCGCTTTGACACTATTTCCACATTCACCCATTCACACACATCAGGAGCAAGGGTGAAGTGTCTTGCTCAAGGACACAACGGACGTGACGAGGTTGGTAGAAGGTGGGGATTGAACCAGGAACCCTCAAGTTGCTGGCACGGCCACTCTCCCAACGGCGCCACGCCGTAATGAAGAATTTGTTTCCCCTTCATATTACATGCGTCCAATCCTTTCAAACCATAACCCCTCTCACAAGGCCATTGAAGAAACGCAATACAGTGAATCCTCGCACTTTTACAATTCAGCAATCACAACGCTGCTTATTTTTGGTCCAAAGTTATCTTGAAAAATTCCTTCTAAAATGCCTCGGTAGTCCTTAATAAAGATGTGATAGTACAGCGTACTGTAGAGCATACGTTTACTACGTGAGGTACAATGGCAAATAAAGATAGTATGGCCGTCTCAATTACGAAACGATTTTTCACCATTCAGTGGTAGTCTTGGGACGTAACCCTGCAAACGTGTGGTGCCTAAGTACAGACTCTTCTCATAGAAAATCATGTAACTGTCCATTTGTCATAAAACCTTGAGTCAATATACAGTTCATGGTTTAACGCTTTTATCAATATTACAGGTGTAGAAATAGGTTAAAACTCGCATGTTAAACACACCCAATGCGAAATGGGTATGTCGTAATAAAAGAACACTTAAAAATTGTTAGCTGAACATAACTGATCAGAGAAAATCGTGGCGTTTGTTAAAATGCTAATTATGTATTTGGTATTATAATCAATGATCATCACATTTTTCCTCCACTATGGAATATGGGTCAAACAGGATGTCTATTTACATGGGTGAAGAATGGCACACAAAATTGTTGAAACAAGGAACCGCTGTGAAATACTGCACGTATCTGTGCGTTTCTGAAGGCAGGTGTGTAAAGATGACCATCTTTTGTTCAAAACATTCTGACATCGCTTCCCCCGCATGTTCACACATTCCATATGTGAGATTTTCATTCAACTTTGTGAAAAAAACATAAAATTTTTAAGCAAATCCAGTAATTAGCATCAGGAGTGGGCCCCGGGGCCGAAAACACAGTTTGAAAGCTTTCACCCAACAGAACAGCAAAAATATTATCCATTTAAAAAATACATTTCTTAATGAATACATCTCCTTTGTAATAGGCGCATTTCCGTTTGTGCGAATATAACAGAGGCCAGTCACCTTCAAGAATAGTGTTGGCGATATTGGAGATTGCCTGTGCGTTTAGCTCAGTAGTCAGCACGCTGGATTCGCCCACCGCTCTAAGCAGTAGAAAAATACAATGCAGCCTAGAGAGAGCGTACACAATTGCTACAAGAAACGACAGTGTGTGATTGATAGGTATGAACACCAATCATTGCATTCTGCTGTCAAAATTGTAGGCTCCTGCATGGGTGGGGTCTTCTGGTCTTCTGCCCAAGAAAACCCATGCATTAAGGCAACCTTCATTAGCATAGCGAAACAAGGTCCTACCAGGTCTTAGGACAGGAATATCAAAGTCAAATACATCAGAGGGCCAAAAAGCCAAATTTGCTACAAGATGAGGGCCGGACTGGTTCAATGTTTATTAAAACACATTAAAATGATTGCACATAACCTATTGAACTAACACAGTGTACTGTGTTTTATTCAATGATTAAATTAATAATCCAACATTTTTGTATGGCTCTGTCGCTAATTTCAGGGGGAAACATTTTTCAACAGGCTCACTGACAAAAACAAACTTCCTTCAAACCAGGCGGCTGTGGCCTGCGGGCCGGTTCTAATACTAATCAAATATCATCCCGGGGGCCGTAGATAATTCACTCCAGACCCGGCCCGCGGGCCTTGACTTTGACATCCCTGTCTTATGAGGTACTTTTTTCTTGTAATCAGACCATCCATCCATCCATCCATTCATCCATTTTCTACCGCTTATTCCCTTTGGTGTTGCGGGGGGCGCTGGAGCCTATCTCAGCTATAATCGGGCGGAAGGCGGGGTACACCCTGGACAAGTCGCCACCTCATCGCAGGGCCAACACAGATAGACAGAAAACATTCACATTCACACACCAGGCACAATTTAGTGTTGCCAATCAACCTATCCCCAGGTGCATGTCTTTGGAAGTGGTAGGAAGCCGGAGTACCCGGAGGGAACCCACGCAGTCACAGGGAGGACATGCAAACTCCACACAGAAAGATCCCGAGCACAGGATCGAATCCAGGATCTTCGTATTGTGAGGCAGACGCACTAACCCCTGGTCCACCGTGCTGCCCGTAATCAGACCATATTTTCGTTATATTAGATGGAATCTTTACCTCTTTACCAGGTAAAGATTCCATCCAATATACTGAAAATATGGTCTGATTACAAGAAAAGTTGAAAAAGTATATGAATAAGAAGACATAATTAACCTTTTTGAGCAACTTATGAGGTATTATGTGTACTACCTAGTTTTAAGCAAGCCGAGGGTGACGTAAACCATTGGTAGATTAAACATTGTAACACTTCAGCCAGAAATGACAAAAATAAACACTATAACATTGGCTCACCTGTTCCTCGTCTCCTTGTTCTGCAGTGCTCTGTTTTCTTCCTGCCCTTAGTCTTCTCTTGGATTCAATTTGTCTCCTGAGGCTGAGAAGTGAATATAGGAAACCCTTGCCCTACTCCATTGTTATTGTTCACCAGTGCATCTACAAAGTGTACCTCGTTCCAAGCATACCAGCTGACGCTAACCGCCGTTGTTCTTCAGTGCTTCACAATGCTCGAATATTCTACTCCTCAGTCTCGGTTTTCTTGCTGCCCTCAGTCTCCACTTGAATAAAAATAGTCTCCTTATGTTTCAAGCTCTTCTATTGTTGTTGGTTGATAGTGTCTCTGTCTGATGCATTCAATGCTACTTGTTTGTTGCTGTTTTCTGCTATAGCAAGTTTTGTCGCATAAGTGTTCCACTATCTTCCACGACTATCTATCCACTTTTCAACTTAAGTGGAGTTGTGTACGCTTGAGTAGGCAATAAACGCTGGGTTAACTTTTCAAGAGTGGGAGGAAAACAAACCGTAATGTTTTCTTTGTTTCGGGACTCGCTGCGGTTTTCCCGGGATGCTCAGGAACTTCGCAGAAGTCAAGAAAATAGCGCTGTACTGGTCCTGTGTTGTTTACTAGCTTTATTGCCAAGGCTCCACACCCTGTGACCTGACATTAATCAGCATGTGTGTGCATGCGCATCTGAGAATGGGAGTGAAGAGAGGATGTGTTTGGTGTTTATGTAAAAAGAAACAAAGTGCTGTGTGTGTGCGTGCGTGTGTGCGTGCGTGTGCATGTTTGGGGTTGAAAGAAGGCACTAAAGGGTATGTGAATGTTGTGCATGTTTCTTGTGTAATTCAGTGTGTACACTACAGCCGCGGCACACACTTGTGAAATTGAGATTATCCCCCACCTAATTGTGGGCAAGCACTCAGAGCCTATTAATGCCTGGCCTCCTCTTTACTTCCCCCATCCATCACTGTGACGACTCGCAGAAAACGGAGACGGCAGCAAAACAACAACTGCCGTTCAACAGAAAAAAAAAAGCTGCGCACGAGGGCCAATGAGAGCGTCCCGTTGCAACAGCCGGGCCGAGCCGCCATTGGCGGAGGAGGGACACACCTCTAGAATCTGTTTATGTGCAGCCTAAAAGCAGGGAGGAGCGGTTTAAGTAAGCAGATTCAGCAGGGAGGGGGAAAAAAATCGCTGGAAAACATTCATTGGAGCTCGTTCAAAAACTTCTAGGAAATCGAGGCTGTTTATTTGTTTTGTGTGGTTTTCATGTGTGTTGAGACCTCGTTAGAATCCCAACCTAATTTATTCAGTGCTATCTACGAACCATCTAGCAAAGTAAGCATTGGGCAGAAAAAAACAACACTTTGTTTCATGTTGCTGCAGTGAGGCTTGTCTTTGCATGTTTGTTATAGTTGAGACACAAACATGCATGCAGCGGTGGCTTGTGTCATGTGACATACGGCGAGGCATCACTTCACTTCCAGGCAGTTTCAGTACAGTAGGCGGAGTCCGGTTCTCTCATTGCAGGCACCATGAGAGGGATGTGATGTTTTTGACTGCATTTAGACAATATTATGCAAACGTTCTAATGTGTCCCAACAGCCTGTTTATAAGCACACAACTTAAGATACACTATATTGCCAAAAGTATTTGGCCACCTGCCTTGACTCACATATGAATTGGAAGTGCCATCCCATTCCTAACCATAGGGTTCAATATGATGTGGGTCCACCTTTTGGAATTGTCCAAAATGTTTTGGTATCCTGAAGCATTCGAAGTTCCTTTCACTGGAACTAAGGGGCCAAGTCCAACTCCTGGAAAAACAACCCCACAACATAATTCCTCCTCCACCAAATTTCACACTCGGCACAATGCAGACCAAAATGTACCATTCTCCAGGCAACCTCCAAACCCAGACTCGTCCAGAGTCCAGTGTCGACGTGCTTTACACCACTGCATCCGACGCTTTGCATTGGACTTGGGGATGTATGGCTTAAATGCAGCTGCTCTGCCATGGAAAGCCATTCCATGAAGCTCTCTGCGTACTGTACGTGGGCTAATTGGAAGGTCACATGAAGTTTGGCGCACCGTAGCAACTGACTGTGCAAAAAGTCGGGGACCTCTTTGCACAATGCGCTTCAGCATCCGCTGACCCGCCTTTGTCAATTTATTTGGCCAACCACTTTGTGGCTGAGTTGCTGTTGTTCCCAAACTCTTCCATCCATCCATTTTCTACCGCTTGTCCCTTTCAGGGACGCGGGGGGTGCTGGAGCCTATCTCAGCTGCATTTAGGCAGAAGGCGGGCCTTACTCTTCCATTTTCTTATAAAAAAAAAAAAAAAGCTGACAGTTGACTTTGGAATATTTAGGAGCGAGGAAATTTCACGACTGGATTTGTTGCACAGGTGGCATCCTATGACCGTTCCACGCTGGAAATCACTGAGCTCCTGAGAGCGGCCCATTCTTTCACAAATGTTGGTAGAAACAGTCTCCATGCTTAAGTGCTTGATTTTATACACCTGTGGCTGGGCCAAGTGATTAGGACAACTGATTCTCATCATTTGGATCGGTGGCCAAATAATTTTGGCAGTACAGTTATAGTAATAATCTCCCTTATTTGTTTGGGCCACTTTTGAGAGAAGAGGAGCTCAAATGGTTTTCACATATTGTAATGAAGAGAAAACCTACCTCCACAGGCTTTGCAGCACATCCTGAAATACAGCCTTTCCCAACTATTTGTCAGTCAGCTACAAACATTGGGGGCTGAATGTTTGATTTATTTATTTTTGTTCTTCAGTGAATAGGCTAACCTAGCATAATGTTGCTGTTAAAGTATAATGTTAGCACAATAGCTCACATAGTTACGCTACTTTTACTACTACCTTTTACCACTACGTTAGGGGTGCAACGATTGGTCGCCAAAAATAGACATTATAGTTTGTCAATAATAGTCGTGACGCCATCGCTCGTGTTTTTCCAGATGGAGACACACATGGGCATGTTAGCGCCATCAATGTCCAGGAAAAACAGGACAAGAAAAATGGCTTTGGCTACAGCGCAGCAAAATCACAGTTGAAAAGATTGAAAGTATGGAAACACTGACCTTGCTTTGCATTGCAGTACGTCTATGACGCAGGAGCATTTCTGGAGGATGCGGACTCCTACTCTCCTTTGTAAGCTTGTTAGCTAGCTAGCTAACGACAGAGAGACAACGTTGTGAGAAAAATAGCTAGATAGCTTTGGTGGTGTTTTGTTTTTGACTGTTGTTTTAAATGTCCTTTGTCTACATACAAATTAATATTTAGTTTGTATTGGTTCATTGCCTGTTCTTGCTTTAAAATGGACAAAAGTGTAATAGTTATTTTTGTAACAGCCTAATGACCCCCCCTGCCCCTTCAACAACCAATCGATCAATCATTTTATTGTCATTGTCATAATAACACAAGTTATACATGTCAACGAGATCTTTGTTGGAGCGTAGTCCAGCTGCCTAGAAAAGTGCTTTGATCTGTAGGTTATTTTAGCTTAGTGGACGATTACTTCTTTGGTTTTGTTAGTGTTTAAAACAAAGTTGTTACGGAGTCTGTGGTGGTGATCCTGACTTTTTCTGTTTTGTGTGAATGTTATTGTCGTTTGATTGTATGTAGACACCAACCTGTCTGGGCACTACAGGTGGAAATTAGCCTTTGGCTAACACCTGACATATTTACATAGTGCATATATGTTAATTGAAATGTGCTGTCCCTATTTTGAATAAAGAATTGTAACTGTTACTACCACACCATGATGTCAGCTGTTGCACCTCTGATCTGTACTTGGTTTATTGTTGTTGTTGATGAGCCCCAGCACAGTTGAGCAGCACAGTTATCTTATTAATAAATGAATGAATGAATGAAGTAGTCATCTTTATTGTTAATTAGCTTAAAAATATTTCATGCTGAATTTCAAAGTTGTTTGCTTAATTGGAGTCATTGAATAGGTGTACCTTCACAATCGAATTAGTCGACTAATCATCAAGATAGTCAATGACTAGTCGACAATCAAAATAGTCATTAGTTGCAGCCCCATGACATCTATTATGTTGGACAAGTGCAGAGTTACGGTGTACAGTGCATCCGTAAAGTATTGACAGCGCTTCACTTTTTCTACATTTAAGTATGTTACAGAATTATTCCAAAATGGAATACATATATTTTTTCTCCTAAAATTCTGCAGACAAATACCCCATAATGACAGTGTGAAAAAGTTTATTAATTTTTATTTGACAAATTTAGGCTCCAGCACTCCCAGCGACCCTGAGAGGGATAATCGGTAGAAAAATGGATGGATGGATAGATTAAAAAAAAAAAAAAAAAAAAAAAATGTTTTTCAATACTTTGTTTATGCACCTTTGGCAGCAATTTCAGCCTCAAGTGTTTTTAAATACGATGCCACAACCTCACACCTATCTTTGGGCAGTTTCGCTTATTCCTCTTTGCAGCACCTCTCAAGCTCAATAAGGTTTAATGGGAAGCGTTGGTTTTCATCCAGGATGTCTCTATACATTGCTTCATTCATCTTTCTCTCTATGCTGACTAGTCTCTCAATTCCTGCCACTGAAAACCATCCCCACAGCATGATGCTGCCACCACCATGCTTCACTGTAGGGATGGTATTGGCCTGGTGATGAGCGGTGCCTGGTTTCCTCCAAACATGACACCTGGCATTCACACCAGAGTTAATGCTTTGTCTCATCAGACAAGATAATTTTGTTTCTCATGGTCCGATAGTCTTTTTGGCAAAAATTTTACTCAGAAATGGCTTCCATCTGGCCATTATACCATACAGACCTAATTGGTGGATTGCTGCAGTGATGGTTGTCCTTCTGGAGGGTTCTCCTCTTTCCACAGAGGAATACTCGAGCTCTGACAGAGTGACCATCGGATTTTTGGTCACCTCCCTGACTAGATCTAAGTTGAATGCTGCAATGTACAGAGACATACTGGATGAAAACCAACACTTCCCATCCAACCTGATGGAGCTTGAGAGGTCCTGCAAACAGGCCTGGGCCGATACTCAATAAGTCAATTAACCGGACAATAAATCAAAATGAAGTCAGTAAGTTTTCCAACTTCGATAATTGCCATATGTATGCGTTGTTGCAGATTACAGGAGCGGTCAGTGTTATGCATTGGTTTCAGCATCTGCTGGCGTTTGTACTACAAATAAACGGTAGTAATGGTAACCGCTGTAAAACTCATGACTTTAGCATTACCATATTGAATTAAAATGATCGGAAAACTGTGCTTGCTAACCAGACTTTGATAAAATTATGGAGACCAACCTGCGTTAGCTTGCTAGCTATTGTAGATGCTAACACGTAAACAAAATAAACTACCATATTTTCCCAATCTAAACTTGTATAAACTCATTACCGTCTTAACAACACAGCAACAGTATTCAAAGTAAACAGAAAGGCTGTGCTGTTTTTGCACAAATTATCGACATAAACTCCACAGTGTCAAGTTGAACCAGAGAGACACGTACGCGTTTAACAGGAATTTAACTCTTGTGACGTCACTTAAAGCGAAAGTGAAATAACTGATCATGCAATTTACATAAAATAAAAATAAAAATTTAATGTTTAGAAATTAAATTGGAAGAAGTTAAACATATTTAAACACACAAATAAAACATACTGTGGCTCTAATGTAGCCAGAATAAAGAAAATACAATATATTGTTTGACTATTTATTTTAGTTATTAAACAAAACAACTTGGTTAAAAATCTATGGTGTGTGTACTTTTTGAGCACATTACAAAATACCACAATAATAATGATAACCATGATAATTTTGGTCACAATAACTTTATTTAGCCATTTTATATATTTTGGTTGTGTATATTTAAGGGTCCCTTAACCCCCTCCTTAACGGAGACAGAAACTATTTTATTGCTTTTTGTTGTGAAGTGCAAAATTTAGCTTACAAACAGAGTGTATTTTATTTGTATTTTTTGTTTGTTTTATTGAAAAAATTACATTTCAATTACAATGTTAAAATATATGAGAAATACAAGTGTATTGTATTCAAAAGGCTATACTTGCATTATTATGATGTATTATCATTACATCCAGTGGTTAATTTGGTCTAAAAAAATAATGGCAATAATATTGTTTATTGACAATTATTTGTAAGTCAATATATCGTCGAGCAAAATTTCATAACGGCCCAGGCCTTGCTCTAAAGAGAAAGAGGAACGGGCGAAACTGCCCAAAGATACAGTAGGTTTGCCAAACTTGTGGAATTGGAAAACTTATTTGAGCAAAGATTGTGAATAACGGTACTTGCGATTTTTTTTTCCAGTTTTAATTAATTAGCAAAAATAAAAAAAATAACTTTTCACATTGTCATTATAGGGTTGTTAGTAGAATTTTGAGGACAAAAATCGATCTATTCCATTTTGGATTAAGGCTGTAACATAACAAAATGTTGAAAAATGTAAGCGCTGTGAATATTTGTTGATGCACTGTATATGTAAAGAGTGGATAAAGTGCACATTACAATTTATTGGACAACAAACACATACAGGTCATTTGCATTGAAGCTGTAGGCACAAAACGGTGTGTTCACAGTAGGGCTTACGAAAATCACTTTTAAACAGTCTGGATTCTATCAAGGCTAGATTTTGGACAAATCACTTCCACCTAACTATTCTATTCTGAGGCATATCTAAAATGAATTAGAAATACTATAATATGGAAGTTATTAATAACTTTGTCTTTAGTTGAAGTTGTTTGCTGGGTAGTATTGTGGTGACCGTAAACTCCACAAGTCTTTCCCTAGTGACAAGAAACCCGGTTTTGCATGACTCCACTGCAGAAGGAATGGATTACCTTGCTATGAAAGGGCTGTATGTTAGAAAAGATACGGACGATGTCATGGTCCAAGTTTTGCATTTTGTAAGCAGAGAAGGAGAGATTGTCCGAAGCATGGAGATAATACTGTTATTAGGTCTGTTTAAACATTGCTAGCTATAAAAAATAGTCATCTGCTCCTTGTTAACCATGTCCTCACCCTCCTTTGCTGCTGATATGACATCCGAGACCCAGCCCCCTTTCTCGACATTGTGTCCTTATGTCACATTTGTTTGTCTTTTACTGTCGCACTCATCCGCTCTTGTATCGACATTAGATCATGGTCCAGGACATGTATTGCCCCTGCTGACCTGCTTCCTGAATAAACACAGAGAGGAAATAAACACTCAGATATTGAACAAAAAACTCCCAATAAGTTGTAGCTTGTGGATCGATGCCTCATTGTAGATGTTGCCATGTAGTTTGACAGAGAATTTTCGGTTGGAACCATGGGCCAGTTTGTGAGATAATCTGACAGTTCCAGAATAGGATACTTCAGAGATGTTGTTGAGGTGTGTGTGCGTGTGCGTATGCGTGTGCGTGTGCGTGTGCGTGTGCGCGTGTGCGTGTGCGTGTGCGTGTGTGTTATATAAACATACCTGACCTTGTGTTGGCTAATCTTTTAGACATTGTTGAGTTTCGGCGTGAAAAACGTCACTTCTGTGATTCACACAAACTAGCTGTGTGAGGCAATCTTTAGTCTTCTTTTGTATCATAAGTGCCTTCTCCTTTGCTGTACTAAAGGTCTGCTGTGGCATCTTTTTCGGTCTCATCACAATTAAAGACTGTGGAACACAGCCACCTTTGCCAAAAAAAATCCTTGATCCTCATGCCTTAAGCCGCCGGCCAACTAGCTAAAACTCTAGCTCAAAGCGGATGTCTAGCAACTTGGCGCTATACAGTGAGACTTGGAGAGTTTGGCCACATTTAAAGCTTTTCTGATCACACAAAGTGATCTGTAAGACAGGCTGACACAGCTCTGACCAGCGCAAAGTGTGACGATTGTAGAAATAAACACGTCAGAACTCACGATCGCTGTCGAAGCCCTTAAAAATGGCCGTGCCCGCGTATGTAGGATGTTATGTCATCATAATGGCAGCCCCGGATGGTTTCAAGTGGCATGCAAAATGAATGAATGAACGTATAAAGTGTTCGTACGCCAAGACATGGTTCGCACACAGCGCCATATTTGCCGCAATGTAGACGTTCGTAAACCGAAAAGGTTGCAAACAGAGGCATTCGTAGATTGAGTTTCCAAAGTAAACAAACCTTTAACATATTTTTTATGCATTTTCTTGAAGACTCTTGTCCGCAAAGACGGCGATGAGCGGAGGGGAGAGTTACCTTTGTACATTGCTACGAGTTATTTCCTAAAGTTAAGTATTTTGTTAAAGGTACTAATACTCAGAACTTTCTTTGGCCCGGTGGTGGCCTGTTTTGCAGTCGTACTTGATAAATAGAAAAGCACATAGATTAGGTCACATATGAATGGGATTCTTTAAGATTAAGTCACAAATTAATGGGATTCTTGAGACCAGTGTTTTTCAAGCACTGTGCCTCGGCACACTAGTGTGCCGTGAGATATTGTCTGGTGTGCCGTGGGAAATTATGCAATTTCACCTAGATGGTCCAAAAAATATTATTTGCAAATCAATAACTATAATCTGCAAATAATGTTCCGTTGTCTAGTGTCTGTGCTGTATAGAGCTCGGCAGGGCAACCATGTAAAACTCCATATCAGTAGGTGGCAGCAGGTACTTCATTGCTTTGTAGAAGTCAGAACGTGTCGAGGATGGTTTGTACCAAAAATGAACAAAAGGGAAAGGAAAAGGCAATGAAGCTTAGGGATGGCTTTGCAAAACGAAAGTAAAACTGAACTGGCTACAAAGTAAACAAAAACAGAATGCTGAACGACAGCAAAGGCTTACAGAGATGGCATCCACAAAGTACATCCGTACATGACATGACAATCAACAATGTCCCCACAAAGAAGGAAAGCGTCCTCACAACTGAAATAGTCTTGTTTGCCAATAGAAAGCAGGTCAGGCAATAGTACTCAAAGGAAGGCGTGAAGCTGCTACAGGAAAACGCCAACAAAACTCCTTTTTATCCTATACATAAATGATTTTGTAAACTCCTCCGAAACTTTTCATAAAATAATTTTTGCTGACGATACAAATTTGTTTACCTCACACAGGAGCCTACACGATCTACAAGTAACTGTCAATTCAGAGCTTGTGAAAGTAGATTCCTGGTTCAAATGCAATAAGCTCTCACTTAATGTAAATAAAACAAATGTTATTCTATTTCGTTCTAATAAAAACCGGACAAATACTGAGCACTGCCATATCAACATCAATGGGCAGGAAATACAGAGAGTGTACTCCACAAAATTCCTGGGGGTCATCATTGACGAATACCTCAATTTCAAATGTCACATTAGCCATCTGTTAAACAAATTATCCAAATATGTTGGCCTGTTCTTTCACCTTCGTCATTATCTTCCTCTTTATGCTCTACTCACACTATATAAAACTCTCTTTGAACCACATCTAAACTACTGTAATGTCATCTGGTGTAACACCTTCCCTACCTACCTCCACAAATTAGAATCTATGCAAAAGAAAATTATACGGGCCCTGTCATGGTCCAAGTTTAATGCCCCCACTCGACATCTATTCCATAATTATCATCTCTTAAGACTGACAGAGTTCAATATTTATCAAAATGCTTGTTTAACCTATCAAGTCATTTACAGGCTGAATTTAAGGCTCTGTAGCTTGGTTCCTATCTACCATCCCCAGCATGCCCACAACACTCGTAACTTAGATTTGATATCAGGGAAACATCGTTTACTGGATTGTACCGCTCGAAGTGTTGTATGCAGGGGACCAAAGATTTGGAACCGGCTTAATGAGAACCTCAAGATGCTGTATCCATTCTCCAACTTCAAAAATAAACTAAAAACTTATCTATTAACCACCTATATTTAATGCCTCATGTAGGGTAGACTACTGTTGGGTTTTGCATGGTTGAATGAATGTATGTATGTGTATGCTTGCTTTAGTACTATTATCTTGTGTTAATCATATAGCGTTGTTTTTTGTTTTGTTTTTTGTTGTTGTACTTGCTACCATGTTCCATCATTCCATGTATATTCCATCATTTCATGTATATTCTATCCTCTGGACCCCCTGTCAAAAGCTTCTTCTAGCTTATTTGGGGGACCCTTTCACGTACCAACATCTTTAAATGATGATATTTTACTACTATTGTATTTGTTATATGGTATTGTGAATAAACTTGAAACTTGAACTTGAAGAGCCCCCAAAATAACAGCGCAAGACAGGAACTAAAGCACTACACACAGGAAAACAACAACAAACTCAAAATAAAGCACGACAACCTGCTGGAGTTTCATTTTTTTTTTTAACGTTTTCTGCTGGTTGTGTGCCTCTGTATTTTTTTTATGAAAAAAAATGTGCCTTTGCTCAAAAAAGGTTGAAAAACACTGCATTAGACAACCAATTCCGTTTAATAGTTCACGGGCAAACAGACATGTTAGGCTGTACAATGACCGAGACGCCATACGTAAAGTTTTCGTCCAGCCATACAAAAAAAACCTAGGCACCACTGTATTTTTAGCTAATGTCAAGCTAAACTATTACACAAATAATGAGCAAACAAGTAACATAGTGTGCTTCTGTGTGTTTGCTCTTCACCCCCCTGCAGCAGACGGTTGCTGACGGATGTTGTAAAGCTCTTTCTGTGTCTCATCTTCACATTAGGACTCATTTCCATGGCGATGCATTCTATATTAGCACATACAGAGAAGCTTTGGTTAGCTTTGTCTATCTACCTCGCCACTATGGGGGTTTTCATTCTATAAATAAAAGACTCGGCCTTTGCACCATTTGATATTCGGAACGTGCGGTGCGTGAACTTTCCTGCCGTCTTGGTCGCAATGCTAAAACATAATGGCACTGAACAGACAGATGCATCCATACTGTGTAAGTCACAGGCGCTTACGCAAACACTCACGACTTGTACACTTATATAAGATACATTGCAAGACATTCACAGAGCTGCCAAATCTTTCCCATATGTGTGCAATGGAACAGGACTGTTGTAATCAAAGCAGTGGTGTGTATAGCCGTGTGGGGGTGGGGGGTGGGGGGGGTTCCTGTTAGCTGGAGCCCACTGGTTCAAACTAGTTTGTGTATTACAGTGGGCTATGCCACACAAAGCCACATATAAGAACAGAAGTGTTTTTGTGTGTGGCGTGAAGTGGTAAGAGAGTATACGGAGAGGACCCACAAATAAACACAAATTGTTATGAGGGAACGTTTTGTGTGGCTGGAAACAAAACCTGCCATGCATTGCCTCACAAAGGAAGTAGAAGGAGTGAAAAAGAGGTCGTCTGGGCCCACTGGGAAACTTTCACTTTTTAAATCATCATTAAATGAGAACATATACCGTATTTTCCGGACCACAGGGCGCACTGCTGATGAGCAGGTCTATTCAGGTCTATTTTCATACAAAAGCGCACCGGATTATAGGTCGCATTAAAGGGGTCATATTATTAAAACATTTATCTATATGTAATACACTTCTTTGTGGTCTACATCAGTGGTCCCCAACCACCGGGCCGCGGCCCGGTACCGGTCCGTGGATCGATTGGGCCGCACAAGAAAAAAAAAAAAAATTGTTTTAATTTTTATTTTTTTATTATATCAACATAAAAAACACAAGATACACTTACAATTAGTGCACCAACCCAAAAAACCTCCCTCCCCCATTTACACTCATTCACACTCAATCGCACAAAAGGGTTGTTTTTTTCTGTTATTAATATTTCTGGTTCCTACATTATATATCAATATAGATCAATACAGTCTGCAGGGATACAGTCTGTAAGCACACTGGATTGTATTTTTTTGTGACAAAAAAAAACAAAACAAAAAACCATTAAACCCCCCACCCCCCGGTCATTGTCAAGCGTTGACCGGTCCGCAGTTACAAAAAGGTTGGGGGCCACTGGTCTACATAACATGTAATGGTGGTTCTTTTGGTCAAAATGTTGCACAGATTATGTTTTACAGATCATTTTCAAGCCGCTTTCTGACAGTCGCTTCAGGATGTCCCGTTTTGTGGGCGGTCTTATTTACGTGGCTCACCTTCGGCAGCCTCTTTTAACCGTCATCTTTGTTGTAGCGGTGTAGCGTGCAAGGACGGGAATGGAAGAAGTGTCAAAAGATGGAGCTAACTATTTTAATGACATTCAGACTTTACTTAAATCAACAGCGGAGCAGCATCTCATCATCCGTGGCTCACTAGTGCAACAACGCCGGAAATGTGTCCTGTGAAAAACCGTCAGACCGGAACTCTCTAAGAACTAAAGTTCCTTGGGTGATCAATGTAAACTCACTACACCGGTATGTTTTAGCGCTTTCATGGCGAGTTTACTGACAGATATAAGCAAGAACTTTACACTACTTTGTATTAGAAATGGGTACAGCGGAGGATGAATGTCCCATAACAAGAAGATAAATTAGTTTTGCTTGCAATTTCATTGTACAATGTACAATGACAATAAAGATATATTCTATTCTATTCTATAAAGAAAAAGAAGCTTATCGACTATGGTGTCGTCACAGACTACAAAGGCTGATGCGCGCAAATTTTCAGGACTTATGCAGATCCCAAACAAAGATCAGCAGGTACCACAAGTTAAGAAAAGTTGCTTTTGCATAATATTGCGAAACAAAATGCCAGATAATGTCTTACCTTATACACACACCATAATAATACCCGTATGTTGAAGCACAGTACAACTATCAAGCGGTGTGGCTTCATAGCTTTCCAAAGTCATACTAAGACATTGTGATAGATTTTTGAGCGCCGTGTGTACTGTTCTATATTTTTAATGGAACATAAAAAATGTTGTTGTTTAGTGTTGAATCATATTACAGTCCACGCGTATCTCTTACGTTTGACTGCCATCTACTGATTACACTTATCATTTCACCATGTACCAAATAAAATAGCTTCGAGGTCGGTAAGTGCAACCAAAATTATTCCGTACATTAGGCGCACTGCCAAGTTTTGAGAAAATGAAAGGATTTTAAGTCCGAAAAATGCGGTAGTCAATTGGTTGTGATCAAAAATGACACATGTCTCACAGATATCCTCAGTTTTGTAATCGTAACAAAAAAGGTCAATACCGTAACATATAGACGATTAGTTGCTACTGTATGTCCAGCCAATGAAAAGACGTTTCGCTGATGGTGGCCATGTTTTAAACCAATCTTGCTCAAATTTACTTGTGCGTACAAAGTTTTGCCGTGTTTTGGCTTAACACGCTAATGTTACAGTGGGTGTTTTGTAGAGAGCATCGAATAGTGTGAGAAGTATTTTAATGACTTCTGTTCAACTTGCATGTCACAAAATTCCATAAAAATAAAAAAGCATTGTTTTTAAACAAAATTTGTATGTTTTCCACTTTCTAAAGAGGACCTCCTAATGATTTTCGTCTTTTCTGATTTATAATTGTTGTTACAACATTGGATACTCGTGGTAAACAATGCCAAAGCGTCAAATCGTAAGGTTCTTGCATTTAAGTGTGAGCTTGCATCCTTGTATTTGCTGTCGGCCAACCTCCTTCCCCTCTACCGTTATTCTTGTTTGTTTTATGCCGTCCCGCCTGCCCTGATGTTTATAAATATATCCGTAAATATATATCTACATGATAAATACTGTGTTTGTGTCCACAGCATTTTATGCAGGACTGTTTTGTCAACATCTGTCACCACTGCCACTGCTTTAATTTGGTATTGGTATCGGTTACAGTGATAACAATATCCATTCCTAGATATTATAGCTGTAATTATTTGCTTCGCCACCTAGAGATGTTACGATATGAAAATTTTGCATCACGGTTATCATGACCAAAATGATTACGGTTCTTATTAATATCGCAGTTTTGTTCAATGTGCTGAAGAAGTACTTATACACACACTTAAACCTTTTGAACAAGTTATTTTTTTAAATAACAAAAATAAATACACACACTGTTAGAAAACCCACTATTTTGCATGTTTTGAGTTTCTTTTGCTTCACTGATAGTGTTTTAGTAATGAAACACTATCAAATGAAAAGTACGCAGCAAATAAAAAAATGTATTTACTATTTCCGACGGACGTTGTCTTCCTACTCGTTCAGCGGTCCTTGAACACACTATAAAACCACCTCTGTGTTCCTCGGAGTATAGAATGATCACTCTGTTCTAAAAGAGCACAGCTTGTAGGTTCAATGTGCACAATTGAATAGCTTAGTTGCTCAGACAATAATGCAATGATGCATATATTTTCCTTTTAAAAAGGCAAAACATTTTTATACATATCTTTAAAAACAAATGGTGTTATTAGTAATTAGTATGAACACATGATTTTTCTTATATTGTGTTGCTCTATTTTTCCATTGTTGCTGCTTATTGTATTACTATAAAATAACACAGGTTTCACTTTTTACACCCCTGTTTTATTGACATATTATTTTGCCCTCTCTGAACGTTGAAACTTACTTTGCCAAATATGTAAACAGGCTTTAGAATTAGAGAGGAAAAAACAACTTGATGTTGGTTATTGATATTCTCCACAATAAAGTTACAGTAATGTACTTGTGAAGTGCACATACATGTAGGAGTCGTGTTAAATCATCAATACAGTTATAAACTGAAAAAAAGTAATACAATTATATAGGATGAAGGTTGGCTCTAATGCTAACCTACAATGGACAAGTTAATGGACGTTTATTAAACTAAATTTAACGGAACAAAATTGACATAAAACAGACAGTATATTAATCAAACTCTGTAGAAACAAATACTAACCGCTAACTTTGACTCCGTTTTATTGAGTCTCCTGTAGCGCACACGTGTGTACTGACTAACTATGGGAGCTTGTTGTTCAAACCTCACACTCTTAATTTTAAAACAAATAACATGGTCAATGTTTTGTGGAAGCGGTGTAAAGTGTGAGGTGAAGTGTTGCTGTATTTTTTGTTTAATTTTTTTAACTTGTGGTGGCCTTAAATTTGCTAGTGGCGGCCCGCCACAAGTAAATAAATATATAGGACACACCAACAGTTGTTGTGTTATCCTCTCTACACTTTTTTTTAATCTACTTGTTAATTTCCTAATAATAGCCACGTACTTTTAGCTGTACTTTACTTACTTCTTGGTGTTATTTCAAGCTAGCTATTAACATTCCTGCACCTGGCTTGGTCTTGGTGTGTAACATTTTTATTAGCATTGTCCTCCAATGATGATACTTAACACACTAAGAAATGCAATTTATTTGCTGCATTTGGGGTGATTATTATAAACTTAAGGGAGTGGCTCCATGCTGTGAATGGAGACATAATTAGCTGCTAGCCTTAAAATAGATACAGTGTCAGCCAGAGGGGATCGGCATTTGCGATCTGCATTAAAAAGCAATAATCTGCAATGGCGATCACAGAAATAGTTCGACACTAACCGGTGGCTGATCAATCGGCACGTCCCTACTATAAAATGGCTCCCCTTCTATCCTTTAGTTTTTCTGTATATGGCTCTCTGTGGAAAACGTTTGGACACCCCTGACTTAAGTATGATGTTCACGTTGTTGGTGTCGTAAAGTCATGTAAAACTATGCTCGAGAAGCTTTCACATTCACATTCATGAATCAACTTAAACAAGTTGAAAAACTTATTCGGGTGTTACCATTTAGTGGTCAATTGTACGGAATATGTACTTCACTGTGCAATCTACTAATAAAAGTTTCAATCAATCAATCTAAAACATGTCTGCAGTTACAATTTTTAAACACTTAAAAACTGTTTCCTTTGTTAGACAGGCAAAACAATGTGCTGAAAACCTCCCACTTGCGGCAACCAGACTCTCTTTTTGTTTAGCATTTAGGAATAAAATGTACTTTGTGGCTATTGCACTGGTTCAGATTTTAAAGCTGGTCTGTACCTGCACAGATTTTGTCTTGTCACCCCCCCCACCCCAACATGGTCATTTGAGAGCAAACCCCCCCACTGAGTGGACTTGCTATTGTCGGCAGCTGGCAGAGGGCTTTCCTGTCCAATATGCCCAAACGCTGAGGTGGCAGACCTGTGCGGGTGAGAGACGGGGACAAACATCGGAGGGGGTTGGGGGGGGTCACTACATTGCCAAGTTGGTGGGGTGGGGGAGGCAGGAAATGGACAATGGAGATGCACAAAAGACAAAAAACCTCTTCTTCTCTCACCTGCTGATGGACATGTTTTGCTTTGCAATAACATACCACAAGTGCATGAAACCAAATACAATTTTCCCATAAGAAATAATGCAAACCAGTTAAGATTATTGTATTTTTACATGCAGAAAACAATGAGACAGTTTGTGCATATTGTTGGCATTTTTTCCCTATATTAATCATTTTTAAAGGGGTTGTATTATGATTTTTTTTTTTTTTTTTTTTTTTTTTTTTTTTACATTCAAAACACTTCCTTGTGGTCTATACCATGTTATTGTGGTTCTTTGGTCAAAGGTTTGCACAGATTATGTTTTAAAGACTGTCTTCAAGCCGATTTCTGACTGATTCTTCGGTTCTGATTATTCGGTTTTGTGGGCGGTCTTATTTACGTGCCTCCATTTTAGCTGCGTCTTCTCCCCGTCATCCATGTTGTAGTTTTTAGCCCTTCCATAGGGAGTCTACTGACAGATATAAGTTAGGACTAAACGCTACTTTGTATTAGAAACAGCAACAGTGGAGAATGCGTGTGCATGTACGAGCCAGTCTGCCCCACAGCAAGAGAATAAAAATAAAGGAGCTTACTGACTACAATGGCGGACTCGCGCAAAGATCTTCGGGTAAAAATCTACCATATATGGACGAAACACGTCACAAATTGGGCAAATTCGAAATGACTCGTTTGGAGGAAGTTTGAGGGAAGGCAAAAGTATTTTATAAATATCTCCATGGTTTGATTTCAAATGTTCTGTACTTATGCAGAGCCCAAATACACAAACACAGGTAGCAACAGATAAAAGTTGTTTTGTCCAAATAGGTCCCCTTTGAAGCATAACAGCTAAATGAGCTAATACTATAAATATTACAGTAATATTAGCCACCGAACGAGACCGAACCAATTACGGTGCGCTGTTAAATACCGTGGCCACTGATTGACTCAGCCTCAGGCAACATTACTATTTTGGATAAAGTATAAAGATGACAAGATGTCAAGATGACTCTCATGAGTCATAAAAACTGTATTTAGAAGGTTATTAACAGGTTTTTCTATTATCCAACTAAACAAATATACATTTATAATGAATAATTCTTACTTCGCAGGGATTCATTTACCATGGTCAGGACCGGAACCAATTAACAGTGATAAATGGGGATTTATTGTATATGTAAATGATGAATAAAATAAATAAATGAATATTTAACATTACTTTTACCTTTTATTGAATCCTCTTCTTGTGAAGACAGCGATAAGGGCCATGTGGATGCCACCTTTTGTACCGGTACTTTGCTGCAACTTCTTTCTTGAATTCCGTAGTGTTTCTCACCTTCTTTATCAAAGTGCTGTCACATGCTGGCCACACTGAGTAACTAAAAGTTTGGGATTCTTTGTCTGGCCACTTGATAGCACGGAATGATTTGCAGGCAAAAAAGTTAGGTTGTTTGATTCGGGTACAAATATTGGGCAAAAAGTGGGGTGTACCTAAACGAAGGTACCACTGTACCGTATTTTGCAAAATATCATGCTAGATTAGGGTTTTTGCTGAAGAAAAACAAAATGATCAAACTTGCAGCTCCACATCATAAAAGCTTAATTTTAAGATGTGTAGTAAAGCCTCCTTTCTCTGTCTTTTTTTAAGTAGTGGGCGTGTACACGGCTTTCTCTACAAGGGCAAGTAAGGGAAAGTGTCGTGTCCTTGAGGGAAGGAGGTTTTTCCCTTCAAGACGTCATTAAAAATTTAATCTTCAGAAAGTGCCTGGGTGGTCCTGCGGCGGCCGGTTTGGGTGGGGTGGCCGGGGGCTGGCCTCGCCGCGCTCTCCTGGGGTGGGGGGTGGGCTCGTGGGGGCCCGGTTGCCGGTGGGGCGGGGGCGGTCCTCCCGTCCGGTTGCGGGGAGTCTCTGGGTCCCTCGGGCGGGGCGTCTCGCCTTTCTGCCCGTGTGGGGTGTGGTCTCTCGCTGGCTTGGGGTCTGGCTGTCCCCTGCTTTTCTCGTGCCCTGTCCTCTGCCGGGTGCGTCTGTCTGCGGCCTGCTGCTGGCCCTTGTGGGCGGTACGGTGGGTCGGGCTCTGGGGTTCCTGTCGCTGGCCGGCTTGGCTGCGTGGGGGCGGTGGTCCCTGGTTCCCTGGGCACCACGCCTCCTGTTTGTGGGTTGGGCTCTCGGGGGTGATGGGGCCGTGCTCTGGCTCCCACGCACTCTGGGAGTCGAATGTATTGTACATGCAAATTCACATATGCTCACATACGTACATAGGTACCTACGCTCCCACATACATACACAAATACAGTACATATTTACCTACCTAATGTTCGTACATCCACACGCACATTCAATATACAAACATACACATACACATACTGTACATATACATTCATTGTACAAACACATATACACATTCTGTACATATACAAGTACATATGCATACTTACACTCATGCACATAATCACGTTTCATCAAACATATATTAACGTTGTTGCCCTAGGGTAAACTGGGTGTAACACATGGCACACTGACAAAGCTTAACCTATTGTGACTATAACAATCTACAAGGTTAATGTAGGTTGCTTCTCTTTCTCCCCCTCCATTTTTCTGCATTCTTTCGTATCTCAAGTTATCATTACGTATATGTATTGTTGCATTTAAACAACTGTATTGTTGATAATAAAGGTAAATTATTGGTATTGTTCATTATCAATAGCGCTATTTCTATTGGTATTTGTATTGATCCATTTGTAGTGTAATAATGCTCATTGTCATTTCTGTATTATTTTTTATTTTTCGCTAACTGCTTATTTGCTATTACTTTTACCATCATATTTGTACATGTCATATTTGCTGATGTTGCTCTATTGTTGTTGTTGTTGTTGTTTGCTGTTGTTGTTTTTGTCTCTCTGTCTAATCCCCCTCTTGTCCCCACAGTTTCCCCCTCTGTCTTCTTTTTTTTTCTCTTTCTATCCCCTCCTGCTCCGGCCCGGCTGCACTAAATGATAATATAAATACATTTAATAAAGTCAAATACAAATAAGGCAACAAGAGAAGTATCCTACACTTCTCTTTTGTAAAGTAAATCTGAACAGCCGAAATGGGCATCTACATCAACTATATGATTTGCCTGAGAAGCTGGACAGGACACAAAAAAAACAAACAAAAAAATTAATCTTCAGAAGCGACCATTGCTCTTAAAAGTGGAGGAAGATGTTTGGTGCTTGTAAACAAACTTGAAGGACACATATTACTGTTTTTAAAAAGTCATTTTTGCATAATAGGGTGGCTTTTATTTCTACAAAATGTTTCTACAATCATATATTTTCGGTTTTCTACACATAATAGGGCTCCAAAGGGCATGTGGTTTCGTAATGCATTGTGGTGGCTGGGTAGCTATTGAAAGGAAAAAAATCAAGGGACTTTACCGGAACACACTGGACCCTGTTCCAAAGGCTCGCCACATTAAAAAATAAGTAAAATTGTTGGACTTTTATTGGAGCACGTCCAATAAACAAGATTTGAGCAAGCTGCCGAACATGCCCTGTATCCCAGTGGTCATCGGGGTCAGTTTTTATACAGGCGAGGAATTTTGCAATACAAAGTCAGTAGAGCTCACGGACAATCCAACATTGGGTGTGTGCAAAACCTCGGAATTTTACATCAGAAAGAGAAGACTGGTGTTCTTTCAGAGGCAAGTCAACATGACTTGTTATTGTGTGTTGTCTCCTGGAAAAACATTTTTTAAACTAAATGTATTTCAAGTCTGAAATACACTGTGCATTAATATGGAAATATTTAAAGTCTTCTGTTATTTAAAAAAAAAAAAAATTCTTAAATTAATCAGTCCAATCAAATACACAATAATACCATAATGATACAATTCCAAAACAAAACCCAGCCCAGCAACATTCAGAATAGCAATCAACAGAGCAATTGAGAAGACACACAAACATGACACAAAACATTACAAAAGTAGTCAAACAAAAATTAATAATATCAAAAACAGTATCAATATTAAATAGAATAGTGATTAGCAGTCATTAGAAGTCCCTCATTTACATTACCATCACAGCCATTTACAAAAAATACGATAAAAACATTTAAAAAATGAACAATAGTGTCACAGTGGCTTACACTTGCATCGCATCTCATAAGCTTGACAACACATTGTGTCCAATATTTTCCACAAAGATAAAAGAAGTCATATTTTAGGTTCATTTAATAGTTCAAACAAATTCAAATAATCTTCTCAGTTATTGATCTATGACTAGGGGTATAACTTTTTTCCTAAATACTGTACGTTGTCCGTAACTCGCAGATAGCTCAGCTTAGTTTAGCTAACGCTAGCATCCTACAAAATGCTATGTGTGCAACAGAATAAAACAGGCTTTGATTCAAACTCACCAGTGTGAAAACTCTGTGAACACACCAACATGTACCAGGTAATGGCAATACAAGTTGTTTGATCATCTCACGGCTGCTATCCAGGCTATTCATTATCTCTTTATTAGCTCCCTAACCTGACCTCCTTGGCTTTGCTTTTACGTTGGAAATAAAAAAAATCTGACCAAATTGGTATTTTTCCTGAAGTGAGCATGACAACCATTTTGGCAGTTAATCATGTTGCACTTGTGCGCCATGTTTTGAACTTGTTAAAGAATAGACCACAACTTTCTGCATTAAGTCATGTAAATAAGCTATTCAGACTCTAGCAAAAAACAAACAAATGCATTGCGTTGCCACGTCACACTTTCGAGCCCTATACAAGACTAAGTCATTCTTGCACTTTTCTCTGGGTTTAGCATATTAAGGTGTAACCTGCTGCGCAGGTCATGTGGTTGAAGCACCAAACAACGCGTATGATTGTGCCTAGCCCCTGCAGTGTTTCGTAACCCTTGGGGTAAAACTGGCAGCCATGGTGTGGGGGTTATTTCTGTACTCTTGACACTCATGTGAGTCATTCCGCACAGGGTTCTGGTCCTGTTTTTTCATCCCAATCCACACATGATGAGCACAGTGAAATCGTCCTAAACAATGACAATAACACAAAAGCCAAAGGTTTTGGAAATAGGAAAAGGGACAGATAAGGTCTTAAAAATGAATTACTGAAAAGTCATCTTAGTGTGGGGATTTTTTTAAATTGCAGGATTTTTCCTTATCATGGTCTGACTGGGACAGAGTAGATGGAAACTGTTGAGCTCAAATAAGTTGGGTTGCATTAACAGTTATGTTCTCCAAGACTGAGTTCTGATAAAACTGCAGCCATGGCAGCATCTGCTTTGATCTTTTTTAGATTCCAGATTAGCTTCTTGCCTCGGCACATCTCCCCCGTTGAAACCCTTAATCTTCTTAAAGGATACTAATGATTGTGGCCTTTATTTTACACCACAGTTTTGTCAATTTGAAGCTTGACAAGTGAGATTTCGGCAAATCTGCCTCTTATTTCAGCAGTCCACAGATTCCTCAGATCAGAGCAGATGGATATATTAGCTGAAGAAAGTAAAAATGCATTTACAGGGTGTTGTTAGCGCCTGGAAATTCTTAAAAAAAACAAAAAAAAACTGGCTATGATACGACACAATGAAGCATGGCGCGATAGGGGTTTGTGTGGGAGTGGTTGTTTTTGGCAGGTAGCCTGTGCAGCTGCTCGAGACAAGGCAAATACTCACCATGAGCTCTTTTCACTCTGTAAAGTACCAGGAGAATGGAAAAACAAGTTGACTTCATATGCCTGATTGTGTTCATTCTGTCCGTTAAACCATATCCAATTGTATTTGCAATCCGTAAAGTATGTGAAAATACGGTCTAAACATCAGTAAAATGCCACACTCTTAAACGGCCATTTTGAATATTTCGCTCTGAATGTCTTCGGCAATTTCCGTACATTCGGGGTCAGATGACGTCACGATGGGAACGCTTCTGCAATCTGACCATATCAGCAGATTAGTCATACTGGAAATATGCAAACATTAGAAAGATACGTGCTGTCTATCATTTACAAACCCTATGTACATACTTGCCAACCTTGAGACCTCCGATTTCGGGTGGTGGGGGTGGGGTTGGGGGGCATGGTTAAGAGGGGAGGAGTATATTTACAGCTGGAATTCACCAAGTCAAGTATTTCATATATATATATTTATATATATATAAGAAATACTTGACTTTCAGTGAATTCTAGCTATATATATATATATATATTTATTTTATTATATATATATATATATATATATATATATATATATATATATATATATATATATATATATATATATATATATATATATATATATATATATAAATAAATAAATAAAAGAAATACTTGAATTTCAGTGTTCATTTATTTACACATATACACACACATAACACTCATCTACTCATTGTTGAGTTAAGGGTTGAATTGTCCATCCTTGTTCTATTCTCTGTCACTATTTTTCTAACCATGCTGAACACCCTCTCTGATGATGCATTGCTGTGTGGCACGCACAAAAGTGCTTTCATCAAATGCACTAGAGTCTGGAATCTTCCATCTCTCCCTAGCATGGCCCAAAACCGGTCAATCTTTGCTTCCTGAGGAAGATCTTCACTGCCAAGCACTTGGTAGTCCACTACTTCTTCCCGGAGGCTATCCAGGTCCAATCGCAGCTGTTGTGCACTGCACTCTCTAAAAGCCGTAGATGTTATTGTCACATATGCATGTACAGTAGATGGCAGTATTGTCCTGTTTAAGAGTGTCACAACATTGCTGTTTACGGCAGACGAACGCTTTACGGTAGACAAAAACGTGACTGCTGTTGTTGTGTGTTGTTACCGCGCTGGGAGGACGTTAATGAAACTGCCTAACAATAAACCCACATAAGAAACCAAGAACTCGCCCTCGATCATTCTACAGTTATAATGTGATTGGGCAGGCACGCTGTTTATATTGTGGGAAAGTGGACGTGAAAACAGGCTGTCTCACTCAGGTCCGCATGGAGCTGGAGGGGTCGTGGCTTCCAACTCCGGCTGAATTTCGGGAGATTTTCGGGAGAAAATTTGTCCCGGGAGGTTTTCGGGAGAGGCGCTGAATTTCGGGAGTCTCCCGGAAAATCCGGGAGGGTTGGCAAGTATGCCTATGTAAGATATGAGCGCATATGTTTTTCTTTTTTTTCAAAGCATTTTCAGTCGTAAATAAATAAAGCAATAAATAGTCTGCTAACAATTGAGTCAACAATGTGGGCTCTCCATTCCGCCCACAAAACCTTCTAAATAACCATTCAAAACCCTCAAAATACTCTACATATCGTTACCTGAATATTATTCAAATATTAACAATATTACTATTATAAGTGCCAAGGCAGACAAACAATTTTTTAGCAGCGCATTGATAACAGAGACTTGTGCTGCAGCATTGAGCTGACCGATGTCTTGCTGCTGCATTGTCTCGGCTCGTCAAAATTATTCTAGATTATAAATCATGCCTCTCACCTGGATAATAGTAGGATTTAGCCATAAATCTAGAAGTTGTTCATCTGTGACATTCAATTTAGACCCAGAGATTAAGAGAAACACACAACAACCAAAGACGCTGTCTGCAGGCAGCAACTTTTCCTTTTAACCCTCTGTGTGGATTATGATGAATTATTCATCTAAACGGGAAGATATGGACTTTCGATCAGTCGTCATCCCAGTGAGAGCAGACAAAATCCTAACAATATACATCCTTAGAAGAGAAAGGCAAATATTGGATTCAACTATGGCAACACGCCTATTAACATGTGCATGTTTATTACATCTATTGTATTGTATTCATTGTACCCTGCAGGTTATTAATGAGGATCCATGCTCAACTGTATGTAAATATCTCTACAAACTTTTGACTTATACTGTAGATCCAGTTTCACAGCTACACACACACACACACACACACACACACACACACACACACACACACACACACACACACACACACACAGACACGCACACACACAGACACGCACCTGTGATAAAAAGAAGAGAAACTGGAATGCATTTTACAATCTTATGAAGACTTTTCCGCCATTCATCCGTGTTTCACTATTAATCTGTGTGGTCGACAACAGGCTAATCTGTCAGAGACATATACAGCACACCTTGACGTAATATTGACTCAATGTTAAATTTGGCCGTCTGTCGCAGTTGTTTGCAAAACATAGCAAAAATGGCATCAGACGTGCACACACAGGCCATGGTTTATCTCCAGTACCCAGTCTCTATTTTTAAGTCTCCTTTACACCACAACTAAATCAATGTGTGACTTTTTGGCCTCACGTGGCTCCGCTTAACGTAGTGTTTTCTTCTCAGGTTAACTGATAAACTTGGAAATTCTACATTTAATATTGCAGCATTTTATTTAATTCTTTACTTTAATGCTCATTTTATATTATTATTATTTTTATTATCTTTTTATTTTATTTTATTTGAATAAGGAATTTAATATCCATAAATTAAAAAAATACAATTCATATTGTATAAATGCCAAACATTATAAATATATTGTAATATATGAACATGTATATATTATACATCTGCGGTCCCCTCCAAGGTTTCTCATTGTATCCCATTGGGTTGAGTTTTTTCTTGCCCTGATGTGTGATCTGAGCCGAGGATGTCGTCGTGGCTTGTGCAGCCCTTTGAGACACTTGTGATTTAGGGCCATATAAATAAACTTTGATTGATTAACTTGTATATGATGAAAAGTGAATACAAATATTTTTTGAATAAGTAATTGATTTAGCTATTTCATTATTTGTATACGTTTGTTTTATTCTAACTTTTATTTTTACATGAATATATAACTTGAAAATGTCATTCAATATTATTATTTTTGCCTTTCACTGATTGGTTGGTATAAATCACACGGTTCTACTTTTATAGTGAGGTTTTATCATCTTTTATCTAATTAAAGCTAGAACATTGTCATGGTCAATGAATATTGTTTGATGAAAAACTGATCTATACTGCCCCATTAGAGATGCGCGGATAGGCAAATATTTCATCCGCAACCGCATCAGAAAGTCGTCAACCATCCGCAATCCACCCGATCTAACATTTGATCAGAACTGCATCCGCCCGCTATCCGCCCGGTATATCTAATATAGACGATGCAAGGCATTAGTGAGGCACCTGCCAACTACTCCGGTTTTCCCGTAATTCGTACGGTTTTCATCAACCTATTCCGGGTTACGGGTGCAGTGATAAAAAATACGTTTTTTCTTTAATTTAAAAAAAAAAGGGTGAAAACTACGCGAATTGCACCTTGTGCAGACAAGATTTTTCGATCGGACACGGAGGAATTAGCGATGTAAAAGACCACTTTGGGACAAAAAAACACAAGTCTAATGCCGTTGCTAGCGATACAAGTGGAAAACTTTCAACGTTTTTCGTCGCCCAAACAGATTCTTTGGATGTGATAAATGCCGAAGTTTTATTTACGGAGGCAATAATTGAGCATGGACTTCCAATCGCACTGGCTGATCACATGGGACAGTTACATGTTTGTAATGCAACCTTTAAAAATCATTACGCGGTGATCGCGGTCCCAAAAATAAACTTTTCTTGCATGATAATGTCCAGAAAAATTCGCTTTATATTACTATAGAGTCCTTTTAACGAATGAGTTTGATGGTTTATCACAAACCTTAAATGAAAGAAGTCCTTTCTTCTCCTGCACCTGCATGCACTTTGGCCTTGCTTCCTGTGTGGTGCGCAATCCTGTCGGCTGTATTTCACAGCACGACATACTGTTAAAAGTGTTTATACTATTTATGCTTTCAAGTCCAAGTTGAAGAAATCTTGTTAAATGTTGACAGCATAACTACCAAAATACAGAAGTATGTCCTTAATATTTTTGCAGTGCTATTTCTGTTGAAAAGTTAAAATGATTACATTAGAGATGTGATGTGCCACTTTTCAAAGTGTCTGATGGCTTAAATTAATTTTCATTAATTTTTCATATTTTGAATTCTTTTGAAAGGCTTACAAAAAAACTACATTTGAATTGTAATTCCATGCTATTGACAGGACTATTAATTTTAATGAAGTTAGCTTACCATGTTTACAGTATGATAATTGTGATAGAAATGTGAATTTCGGGGGGTGGCGGGCAGGTATGCTGCTTACCTGCTGCGCGTGACGCCGGCCGCGGCGAAGGCGGACGAGGCGGGGTGTCGGTGCGGTGGGCGCGGTAGTGACCCTGGACATGCGTCGGGCCCTTCTCGCGGATCGCCTCAGCTACGGCTCCCGGTGGGGCCCTCTCGGGGGAAGGGGCCTCGGTCCCGGACACCGGCGAGGCGTCCCTTCTCCGCTCCGTAAAAGTGTCCATCTCTTTTCTTTTTTTTTCTTCTGTTGTGGCATATGCAGCAGGTGCCTGCTCGTTTTTCGTATGTGGGTAACAACATTTAACTATGTGTATATATTTCCCAATTGGTTTAACTGCCACCCGCAAAAAAAAAAAAAAAAAAAAAAAAAAATCTAATTGATCCGCCCGACCCGACCCGCACGCGGATAAAATCTTATTTTTTTAAATTTCATCCGCCCGATCCGCGGATAATCCGCGGACTCCGCGGTTGTGCCCGCAAACCGCGCATCTCTATGCCCCATAGTCTTTTCTAATGTGTGAAGTACTCCTGTCATTTTGAATGGGCTAAACTACAGCTGTAATGTGACAAAAGTTCACATCATAAACGTACAGTATGTCATAGCCACTTGAGAGTTGAAACTGAGTGTGCGTGTCCTGTCCGTCCTCTTTTCCTGTCCACTTCCTGTTCATATCCAGGGGTGTGTTCACTTTCCTTCCTCTCTTTGGCTGCAATCGAGCTCAGGCTTCCTTCATGTCTTCCAAGTCGGTGAAATATATATTTTTTTTTTTTCTTTTTAACCGAACTTGTTTTAAAGTAATCGTAGCTCAGTCTGATGCTGAGGTCACAGATTGATAACAAAGAGACACCGTGCGACTTTCCCACACTGTGACGTCTGTTTGCGCTCACTTTGATTTGACTTTATCTTTGCTCCTACTACCCCGCATTTGTCACCTGAGCAGACTTTGGCCCGCGTCAACCGAGCCAAGAGGTCACAACATCATCAGTGTTAAAAAACAGAACGTGTTGTTCTCTCTAGCTTCTCTAGCTTTGACGAAATATTAATTTTCTTGCGACATCTTAACATCTAGCTAATGTTGTCGTTTGGCGCTTTCGAGCATGATCATCTGCTTATTTGAGTAGCAAAAGCTCATTGTGTGGTTTTGTAATCTGCATAGAACAGTGTTTTTCAACCACTGTGCCGCGAGATACAGTCTGGTGTGCCGTGGGAGATTATCTAATTTCACCTATTTGGGTTAAAAATATTTTTTTGCAAACCAGTAATCACAGTCTGCAAATTATGTGTTGTTGTTGAGTGTCGGTGCTGTCTAGAGCTCGGCAGAGTAACCGTGTAATACTCTTCCATATCAGTAGGTGGTAGCCGGTAGCTAATTGCTTTGTAGATGTCGGAAACAGCGGGAGGCAGCATGCCGGTAAAAAGGTGTCTAATGCTTAAACCAAAAATAAACAAAAGGTGAGTGCCCCTAAGAAAAGGCATTGAAGCTTAGGGAAGGCTATGCAGAACGAAACTAAAACTGAACCGGCTACAAAGTAGACAAAAACAGAATGCTGGACGACAGCAAAGACTTACTGTGGAGCAAAGACGGCGTCCACAATGTACATCTGAACATGACATGACAATCAACAATGTCCACACAAAGAAGGATACAAACATTTGAAATATTCTTGATTGCTAAAAGGCAGCACAGGGTACAGGGGTTAGTGCATGTGCCTCACAATATGAAGGTCCTGAGTAGTCCTGAGTTCAATCCCGGGCTCGGGATCTTTCTGTGTGGAGTTTGCATGTTCTCCCCATGACTGTGTGGGTTCCCTCCGGGTACTCCGGCTTCTTCCCACTTCCAAAGACATGCACCTGGGGATAGGTTGATTGGCAACACTAAATTGGCCCTAGTGTGTGAATGTTGTCTGTCTATCTGTGATGAGGTGGCGACTTATCCAGGGTGTACCCCGCCTTCCGCCTGAATGCAGCTGAGATAGGCTCCAGCACCCCCCGCGACCCCAAAAGGGACAAGCGGTAGAAAATGTATGTATGTATGTGTATGTAAAACAAAGTAGGTGCGGGAAAAATCGCTCAAAGGAAAACATGAAACTGCTACAGGAAAATACCAAAAAAAGACAAAAAGCCACCAAAATAGGAACGCAAGACAAGAACTAAAACACTACACACAGGAAAACAGCAAAAAACTCCAAATAAGTCACGGCGTGATGTGACAGGTCGTGACAGTACACCTACTTTGAGACAAGAGCTACATTGATGCATGGTTGGTTATTGTTTAAAGTCATATCCAACAATTGCGACGACAACTTTTTACCGTCAACTGAGTTTTGTTTTTTAAGGATTTCTGCTGGTGGTGTACCTCCGGATTTTTTCAACGCAAAAAATGTGCCTTGATCTCAAAAAAGGTTGAAAAACACTGGCATAGAAGACTACTTTATGATACTAGCATACTCAATGGCTTATCTACTTGTTTGTGCCGTCTGTCTTGTACCTCAACAATAGCCTGGTATGGAGGCAGTTTCATAACAAATCCTGCAAGATTATATATGAGCGGTTAAGCTGACACACTTTAATATAGCTCTGATCTCAAGACAGGACAAGTTTTATGTGTGTACATGGTCGTCATAGAAACCACTGGAAAGAGTACAAGCAAGGAGTAGGAGATGACCTGTCCTTTATCGGAGTCCACTCCTCTTGAGAGCCACTTCAACAATGAAACACACCGCGATAACTCTTTAATTTAGGCCACAAGTTGTTGATAGAAGCGCTGATATTAGAGTACAAAACATCCAGTTAGTGCGTAGTTGATTAAAAAAAAAGGCAAAACAAGACAGAGAGAAGTAAGTTTCGTGTGTTGGTAATGTGATTAGTGCAAAAATTGCCCACTTATGACTGAGGAATTTGGATATATGATTAAAACAAGCTCATTCCACGTATTAAGTAGACTAAAATTGTACCATAGTAGCAATATCAAATATAACATATGTAATATTTACATATTGTATATACAGTATATAATATATACTGATATATTATATTATATTTTTATATAATATATACAATATATAACAAATCCCAATTACCATGTACAAATGTACAGTATGTGTAACAGCTGCAGCAAAAAATAAATAAATAAATATATATATATATATATATATATATATATATAAAAAAGGGCAGTATAAAATAGAGAGTAGATCCAGCAGAAAATATACATTATAAACAAAGAGAAGTAGCTAACATTAGTCCTTGTCTGAAATTTTTGACTGGATTATAACATCCCCAGTGCCAGTGTTGCTCCGTTTGCATCAACACTCCCTATCAGATGTCTTATTTAAGTTAAAGTTAAAGTTAAAGTACCAATGATTGTCACACACACTAGGTGTGGTGAAATTTGTCCTCTGCATTTGACCCATCCCCTTGTTCACTCCCTGGGAGGTGAGGGGAGCAGTGGGCAGCAGCGGTGCCGCGCCCGGGAATCATTTTTGGTGATTTAACCCCCAATTCCAACCCTTGATGCTGAGTGCCAAGCAGGGAGGTAATGGGTACCATTTTTATAGTCTTTGGTATGACTCGGCCGGGGTTTGAACTCACAACCTACCGATCTCAGGTTGGGCCCAACTTTGCCCCCTAATTTGTGTTAGGTCTGGGCTATGATGTGTAAATTACATCACAATAAATGGCAAAACATTGTGTTGTAATTCTGATAATGCAATGCACTGTTTTATGCAAAGTGCTATAGACTGCCAACTAGTCTTGTCCCGATACAAAAAAATGTTTCGGTACTTTTCTAAATAAAGGGGACCACAAAAAAAATTCATTATTGGCTTTATTTTAACAAAAAATCTTAGGGTACATTAAACATGTTTCTTATTGCAAGTTTGTTCTTAAATAAAATAGTGAACATACAAGACAACTTGTCTTTTATTAGGAAGTAAACAAACACAGACTCTGATTTAGCTGCTGAAATACGTATGCAGTAACATTTTGTGTCATTTTCCATTCTATTATTTTGTCAAAATTATTAAGGACAAGTGGTAGAAAATGAATTATTAATCTACTTGTTTATTTACTGTTAATATTTGCTCCCGTATTTTCCGCACTATAAGGCGCACCGGATTATTAGCCGCACCTTCAATGAATTACATATTTCATAACTTTGTCCACCAATAAGCCGCCCCGGACTATAAGCCGCGCCTACGCTGCGCTAAAGGGAATGTCAAAAAAACAGTCAGATAGGTCAGTCAAACTTTAATAATATATTAAAAACCAGCGTTCTAACAACTCTGTTCACTCCCAAAATGTACGCAAATGTGCAATCACAAACATAGTAAAATTCAAAATAGTGCAGAGCAATAGCAACATAATGTTGCTCGAACGTTAATGTCACAACACACAAAATAAACATAGCGCTCACTTTCTGAAGTTATTCTTCATTCGTAAATCCTTCGTCTTCGGTGTCCGAAGTGAAAAGTTGGGCAAATTTACGATCCACTGGCAGATGTTGGCGTCGTCTGGCGCTGCCTCCTCGTCTTAGTGAAGGTGTGTTCGCCTTCTGTCTTCCATTGTTCCCACGCAGTTAGCAGTCTAGCTTCGAATGCCCTGTTGACACCAATATCTAGCGGCTGGAGGTCTTTTGTCAATCCACCCGGAATGACGGCGAGTATTGAATTAAGCGCGTAAGCGTGTCTCTCAATGTGCTGTTATGAGCTAGCAAATATAACAACTACACTACCCAGCATGCAACGATAGTTACGAGCATGCGCGGTAGCCCTGAGAAGCGATGTTGTATGCTGGGAGTTCGAATGTGGTTATGAGCACGCTGTGAGAAAACGTTGAGAACTCAGTTAACACGCCTCGTCTGCATTATTTATAATTAGACAGACAACACACTTAATAGGAGCCATTTTGGGGTCTTTACATAAACACACAAATGGAAATGAAACGTCACATATCCCAGCATGCACCGCGCGCTTCTTCTACGGGGAAAAAAGATGGCGGCTGTTTACCGTAGTTGCGAGACCTAAACTTTATGAAAATGAATCTTAATATTTATCCATATATAAAGCGCACCGGGTTATAAGGCGCACTGTCAGCTTTTGAGAAAGTTTGTGGTTTTTAGGTGCGCCTTATAGTGCGGAAAATACGGTACTTTCTCTTTTAACATGTTCTGTCTACACTTCTGTTAAAATGTAATACCGGTAATCACTTTTCCTTCTCTTGTTTGATACTTTACATTAGTTTTGGATGATACCACAAATTTGGGTAACAATCCGATACCAAGTCGTTACAGGATCATACATTGGTCATATTCAAAGTCCTCATGTGTCCAGGGACATATTTACTGAGTTTATAAACATAATATACATTTAAAAAAAAACAAATAAGATTTTGTAATGCTAAAAAATATCGATGTAATCATAGTAGTATCGACCAGATACGCTATTGTACTTGGTATCATTACAGTGGATGTCAGGTGTAGATCCACCAAGGGTGTTTGTTTACATTGTAGCGTCCAGGAAGAGTTGGTGCTGCAGGGAATTCTGGGAATTTGTTCTGTAGTGTTTATGGTGTGTTGAGGTGCAAATATTCTACCAAAATGTGTTTGTCATTGTTGTTTAGTGTTGTTTCACTATATGGCACATATTTATGACAGTGTTGGCGTTGTTCATACGGCCACCCTTAGCGTGACATGTATGGCTGTTGACGAAGTATGCATGTCATTCACATGTGTGTAGTGTATTGCAAGTTAATGTGATCGTCTCAATAATGACTGATCGGACGTAGTGGAGTCTTATCTTGACGTTGGTAGCTATAGATCAGTTGTAACACATCCAGTGTTGTGAGTCTGGGGTGCTGCGGTGTGTAGTGAAGCATGTATGGCTACCACTCATCCTACAGGGATGATATTTGAAGTAAACATACTCTTCTAGTCGCCATGGAGACAATGATTAGTGATTTAGAAGTAGTTACAACACTGCTGACTGCGGATAGCCATGTCTTAAAGCACCTCTTCCTGAGGGCGTTTCAGTGTTATAGCTTCACCTTTATCTTTCATTTTTAAGCCAAAATTTGTCTGTTCTCCTTTTACCTTCTACACCAGGGGTCGGGAACCTTTTTGGTTGAGAGAGCCATGAAAGCCAAATATTTTAAAATGTATTTCCATGAGAGTCATATCATATTTTTTAACACTGAATACAACTAAATGCGTTCATTTTTAAGTAAGACCCTTTTTTTTTTTAGAGTATAATAAGTCTCTTTTTCTTTTTAATAACATTGTTATTCTGAAGCTAACCAATAACAAATAAAATACTTCTTACCATTAACTTCTTGAACAGGTGCGGTAGAAAACAGATTGATGGATTAAAATGCATGAGAATGTTTTATATTTTGAACGTTATTTTTAAGACTGTGATTACCAGCGGAATTATTCCTTACTTATGTTAAGCAATGTCAGCTAAGATTTATCTGAGAGCCAGATGCAGTCATCAAAAGAGCCACATCTGGCTCGAGAGCCATAGGTTCCCTACCCCTGTTCTACACACTGTGTATGCTTGTAAGTACTCCGAGATAGTGCACTGCCGAACATGCTCCTCTGCATGACACGACGGGTGGGGGACCGGTACTTTTTAGAGGGAGTATAATACCGAATATGATTCATTAGTATCGCGGTACTATACTGATACCGCTATACCGTACAACCCTACTGCCAACTAGTGGGCCAAATTGTTTTTGCAGGTCTCTTTGAATTGAGATCCTGTTTAATCAGAATCACAATCAGCTTTATTGACCATGTATGTTCAACACACAAAGAATTTGACTTGGTAGACTGTGCTCTCGTTGTTCATTGTAAACAATAAATATTAGCGATTAGCTAAAACAAGTGATTAAATAACTAACACGTACAAGGCTAATAAGATAATAGCGCAGTGATGAATAGAGCAAAAGGATGATGAGGTGAACATGAGTCAATACATTCACAGTGACAGATTAGTTCCAGGGTTATTTCACAGCAACAGGTGTGACACTGAATGTTTAGCGTTCATCAGAGTGATAGCCTGGGGGAAGAAACTGTTCTTATGACGGATTGTTTTGATGAACAGTGATTTGTAACGCCTGCCAGAGGGGACAACGATGTGAGGGGTCTACAGTGAGGCTACCGGCCCGTTTCCTGACCCTGGACCGGTTATAAGTCCTGGATGAGTGGAAGGTCGACACTGATTATCTTTTCTGCAGTCCTGATTACCCGTTGCAGTCTGTGTCTGTTCAGCTTGGTCGCAGACCCAAACTAGACAGTGATGGCGGTGCACAGGACAGACTGAATGATGGAGGTGTAAAACATGATCAGCAGCTCCTGGGGCAGGTTGAGCTGATGCGGGAAGTACATCCTCTGCTGTGCCTTCCTACTGATTGTGTCTATGTGGGAGGTCCTGTGAGATTGTGGATCACAGAAACCTGAAATAGTCCACAGTAGACACTTTTGTTCAGAGTGGTGAGAGGGGGAGTGAGGGTGGGGGGGGGCTTCTCCTGAAATCCACTGTCATGTCCACATTCTTGAGCGGGTTCAGCTCCAGGTGGTTCTGACTGCACCAGAGAGCCAGCTGATCCACCTACCGTCTGTTTGCAAACTCGTCGCCGTCCTGGTTGAGACCGATGACGGTGGTGTCATCTGCGAACTTCAAGAGTTTCACAGAAAGGTCCCCTGATGTTTAATTATGTTTTACCAGTATTATGTGCCTCTTGAGCCAATTAATGACCGCCAAACTCAGAAAAATGTGTAATCTACCTCACCTGTTTGTTTCACTTTTGAGCGAAGAGGCACTAAAATGATCGCTTGTTTTTTTTATAACCTAGCATGATCCTTCCATCCATCCATTTTCTACCGCTTGTCCCTTTTGGGGTCGCGGGGGGTCGCTGGAGCCTATCTTAGCTGCATTCGGGCGGAAGGCGGGATACACCCTGGACAAGTCACCACCTCATCGCAGACCTAGCATGATGTTGCCGTTAATTAATGAAATATTGTTGACATTTGTGTCATCTTGTCTAGGAATTGGCACCAAAACCCGGTTCAATAATTGCATCGGTGCTGACTTTCATGAGCACTATCGTGGCTCAGAAAATCTGCAAAGACTCCTCCCACCCCCACCAACGACTGTTTTCACTGCTGGACTCTAGAAAGAGGTTCCGCAGCCTCCGAAGCAGAACCTCCAGGTTCTGTAACAGCTTCTTCCCTCAGGCCTTAAGACTCTTAAACGCATCATAATTAAATTATCCCCTCAACTCCCCCCAAAATGGATTAACTCGCTGGAATAAAAAAGACAATACAAGTTACAACATACATCCATAAACGTGGACGCATGTGAAAAAGTGCAATATATTTATCTGTACAGTAATCAATTTATTTATTTATATATATTTATTTATTTTATACATATATTATATATATTATTTATATATATTTATTTATTTATATATGCACCTTATTGATTTTTTATCCTGCACTACCATGAGCTTATGTAACGAAATTTCGTTCTTATCTGTGCTGTAAAGTTCAAATTTGAATGACAATAAAAAGGAAGTCTAAGTCTAAGTAACCATACTGAAAAAAGAAGCGGTCAGTCTTCGGCAGTGATATTGTACAAGTAATATCTTGTAAGTAATGTAGCTTCCCAACAGAAGTAGTAGAACGCCTGACCATTATTTTTAAACTTTATTGCTGACCATAACACGCTAACAGAAGGCCTTCATAACACCACTAGCTCCGCCGCCCTATGTTAGCAATAAAACAACACCAATTATGCACCAATGGCCGTTACGGTGAGCGAGGTTGCATTCAGGAACACCCAGAATTATGAGCGTCAAACATTACAACTCAAGTAAGTCATATTTTGCATGTTCTCTATGTTCTGTATTGTTGCAATAATTATGAAAATGTGTTGTAGTCTAATTTCTTATTTTTGAATGTATTACTTAGTTATCATTTAATTTATAAAATTTTAATATTTAGATTACTAGTCTGATCAACGAGAAGATCACAAAATTCCATAAAAACAAAAAGACATTGGTTTTGCTTTTGTTATGATTTTTTACGAAACATTGCATGTTTTCCGTTTTTTAAGAACCGGATTGGGCACTGGCATCGTTTTTAAAGTACCCATTTGGTACAGTATGGGTTGAAAGCATTTAAGTCCCATCTTAAAACTCATTTGTATACTCTAGCCTTTAAATAGCCCCCCTGTTAGACCAGTTGATCTGCCGTTTCTTTTCTTTTCTCCTCTGCTCCCCTTTTCCTTGTGGAGGGGTGGGGCACAGGTCCGGTGGCCATGGATGAAGTGCTGGCTGTCCAGAGTCGGGACCCGGGGTGGACCGCTCGCCTGTGCATCGGCTGGGAACATCTCTGCGCTGCTGACTCGTCTCCGCTCGGGATGGTGTCCTGCTGGCCCCACTATGGACTGGACTCTTACTATTATGTTGGATCCACTATGGACTGGACTCTCACAATATTATGTCAGACCCACTCGACATCCATTGCTTTCGGTCTCCCCTAGAGGGGGGGGGGTTACCCACATATGCGGTCCTCTCCAAGGTTTCTCATAGTCATTCACATCGACGTCCCACTGGGGTGAGTTTTTCCTTGCCCTTATGTGGGCTTTGTACCGAGGATGTCGTTGTGGCTTGTGCAGCCCTTTGAGACACTTGTGATTTAGGGCTATATAAATAAACATTGATTGATTGATGATTGATTGAAACATAACTTATACCAATCCCTTGTCCTGTCCGTCTCCTCAATGTTATGTTGTACATGAAATGTGGCTTCTATTACATTGGACAAGTGGATATGTAAAATGTGGACAAACGGCTCAATAGGATTAAAGCTACAAACTTTGTGTTTACAGTTCAGTTTACTGAAAGCACTTTTATACTGTCTAAATTTCAGAATCAAGAATTTATTTTGGGACTGTATTGTTAGCACTGTAGCTCACATTGTTAGCTTAACAGTGACACAACAACAATGCAAATGTTGTCAGGCATGAGTATTATAGTGGTTTCACATGTAAGAGGAAGACTTCTGTGCACCCATAGTGGGAATGTTGGCTGGTGGTCAAATTTGATACGGAGAAAAGCCGCAGATATGAGCATGAAACCACAAGGCAGTGATCTTACTCCGCTGGCGAAAGTCGCTGCAGACTTCCCAGCAGGGGGGTGGGCTGGAAAGCCATATAGACCAAGGAGTGAAGGGGGAGAGGAGGGGCTGGTGGGTTGTTTTCCAAAGTCTGCCGTCCGTACATGCTGTGTGTCTATGTACTGTTAATATGTAGAGCAGCCATGAACAGCTTTTACACTTTGTTTCAGCCAGCTGACACATTTTCAGGAGTTTGAGCATAACATCTGTTGCTTTGAGGGGGCCTGCTATTTATCAAAGTGGCTCTCCATAGGGAGAGAAACATGGCGTCCTATATAGGTTACCCCTCCTTCCGACACCCTCCCCGCATGTTATTCAGAGATGTTTTTGTGCAAAAGGGACTATGTGGGGTGGGAGGACTCAAGATTTGTATGTGGCCTACGGTATTTTTCTTCAGACTTTCTATTGACATCAGTTTTTGTGTGTGTGTGTGTGTGTGTGTGTGTGTGTGTGTGTGTGTGTGTGTGTGTGTGTGTGTGTGTGTGTGTGTGTGTGTGTGTGTGTGAGGACTTGGCACTCAATACTGTTTTTCATGTCTGTTGAAATAGTTGAGCGCTGAGAGGTGCACTAGCCCCTGAGCTTTTTAGGAATCCAGCCGCATGTTCTTAGAAATACTGGGAGGGATAAAAGGAACAATGCTTGTTATATCTGCTGTACATTATCCCACACTGAAAAATTGCCTTTCCTAAAAAGAGTAAAACGTTATTTTTGCTGGTAATGAGCAAAACAAATATGCCAATATTTGTCTTGGTAAGATTTCTTGAAATAATCAGAGGTGGGTAGAGTAGCCAGAAATTGTACTCAAGTAAGAGTACTGTTACTTTAGAGATGTATTACTCAAGTAAAAGTAAGGAGTAGTCACCCAAATATTTACTTGAGTAAAAGTAAAAAGTATGTTGTGAAAAAACTACTCAAGTACTGAGTAACTGATGAGTAACCTGTTCGTTTAATGATGACGGCAACAAATAATGCACAAAAACATAAAAATAGCAATGAGCAAATTCAGAGCCAGGAATATCTCTTACGCAACTAAAACAAAAATATATATTAAATAATACATTAACATAAAAAAATTAAGGCAAATTGAGCCACAATAACTTAACAGCACCATAGGCTCAGTAGGCAGAGATTACAAAGGAAAATAACAAGTTAGCCTTTACGCAAACCATAAACTGATAGGTGTGGGCTGCAAAGTGCACCTGGGAACACACTGTGCACTTCTGATTGGTGTTTCTATGCATGCGTGAGTGTGTGTGCGACTGTGCGTGTGAGTGTGTGTGTCTCTGTCTGTCTATGAGGCTGCAGTGCGTTAATAAATGTCCCCACACGATATACATTTGACAGTGATTCATAGCAGGGAAGCTAACATCAGCCTACGGTGACAGCCAAAATATCTACTAACGATACTTACCGCGATGTGCTTCCTCAAATTTGACGTTGAGTTTATGTAAGCTTAAGCTTGTTAATCATGTGACCGCCTGGCTCTGTTTGATTGGTGAAACAGAGTCAAGCGTCACCAGTGACTGCATTTGATTGGTGAAACGCAGGCCTGCGATAGATCCTACTTTGAAGGTCTGTCTGACAAACCAAAACAAACAAAGCGTGCATTAACAGATCGATAAAAATCAGTAGCGAGTAGCGAGCTGAATGTAGATAAATGGAGTGGAGTAAAAGTAGCGTTTCTTCTCTATAAATATACTCAAGTAAAAGTAAAAGTATGTTGCATTAAAACTACTCTTAGGAGTACAATTTATCCCAAAAGTTACTCAAGTTGATGTAACGGAGTAAATGTAGCGCGTTGCTACCCACTTCTGGAAATAATAGATTATGTTAAAGGTTTAAAAACTCAAGTGATCTTGAAATTAACAATTAAAACGTATTATTAGCTTATTGTAAATGTTTTGTGTCTTATAACTATCTTTTAATGCTCAAAAGTAGTATTTTTTTTTCCTCACCTCAGAAGATCTTTTATCTAAAAACAAGTTCTTATGTCTCACTGAACAATTAGTATTCAGGGGATTATGGCTTGTAATAAATTTGTTTCGATATTTTGACTAGAAATTACAAACGTCTACCGTATTTTCCGCACTATAAGGCGCACCGGATTATTAGCCGCACCTTCAATGAATTACATATTTCATAACTTTGTCCACCAATAAGCCGCCCCGGATTATAAGCCGCGCCTACGCTGCGCTAAAGGGAATGTCAAAAAAACAGTCAGATAGTTCAGTCAAACTTTAATAATATATTGAAAACCAGCGTTCTAACAACTTTGTCCCAAAATGTACGCAAATGTGCAATCACAAACATAGTAAAATTCAAAATGGTGTAGAGCAATAGCAACATAATGTTGCTCGAACGTTAATGTCACAACACACAAAATAAACATAGCGCTCACCTTCTGAAGTTATTCTTCATTCGTAAATCCTTCGAATTCTTCGTCTTCGGTGTCCGAATTGAAAAGTTGCGCAAGCGTGGGATCCAAAATGGCCGGTTCCGTCTCGTCGAAGTCATCGGAGTCAGTGTCGCTGTTGTTGTCCAGTAGTTCTGTGAATCCTGCCTTCCGGAAAGCTCGGACCACAGTTGTGACCGAAATATCTGCCCAGGCATTTACGATCCACTGGCAAATGTTGGCGTATGTCGTCCGGCGCTGTCTGCCCGTCTTAGTGAAGGTGTGTTCGCCTTCGGAGCTGTGTGAAAAAAGCCACCCGGCCTCTTCGCGTAAACTTCCCTTAACCACTCGCTCATCTTTTCTTCATCCATCCATCCCTTCGAGTTAGCTTTTATGATGACGCCGGCTGGAAAGGTCTCTTTTGGCAAGGTCTTCCTTTTGAATATCACCATGGGTGGAAGTTAGCATGGCAAGCTAGAACCACAGTGAAGGATGACTTCTCATTCCCTGTGGTGCGAATATTCACCGTACGTGCTCCCGTTCCACAGTGCGGTTCACAGGAATATCAGTTGCTGTGAAATACGGTAGTAATCCGTGTGCGGATGGAGAGATTGCGTCTTTTTATGAACCGGATCCTTGTCGCTTAGTAGGAGCCATTTTGTGGTCTTTACAGATGTAAACAGGAAATGAAACGTACGGTGATATCCGCGCGTTTTTTCTTCTTCTTCCGGGGGCGGGTGGTTGCTTACAGTAGAAGAAGAAGCGCTTCCTGTTCTATGGGGGCGGGTGCTTTCCTTGGCGGTTGCTTGCGTAGAAGAAGAAGCGCTTCCTGTTCTACCGGGAAAAAAGATGGCGGCTGTTTACCGAAGTTGCGAGATCGAAACTTTATGAAAATGAATCGTAATAAAGCGCACCGGGTTAAAGGCGCACTGTCAGCTTTTGAGAAAATTTGTGGTTTTTAGGTGCGCCTTATAGTGCGGAAAATACGGTACTCGGTGAGATTGTAAGTTTTTCCAGTGCAGAACCAAGGTTGTATAACATGAACAAGTGATGCCAATTTCGTTGACGGTTATTTCTCAACTTTTTTGGACAACTTTGCATGCCCGTGCGGAACCTGAGCCAGCTCCCTCGCGATCCGGCCCGTGCGTCAGCAGACCCCTTAGGCGTGCTGTCAGTCCCACTTTGACGACATTCCTTCTGTACTGTCCCGTTGACAAAAACAACAACATCGGATAGCTTCCAAGCGACCATGAAAGGAAACAAATTACCAACACGAAGGAGGAGCTGAAATAGATTGCCACACCAACAGATTGACATAGGACTGCAGAGGGTAATCTTTGACTGGATGGACTGTTTTGTTTCTCACGAGGCAAAAATAGCTTACATATTATCTACTGAATGAATCAATGTTAGTTAGCATTCTGTCCATTAACTGCTGCATGCTAAACCATAGAAATTTAGCAAAACATGCACAACTACTGTGTCGTGTGTTCTAGCATTTTGTTGTAAAATACACCACATAGTGGCACTGTTTTTAAATGTTTCGCACAGCTCTACACAACACCCGAATTAACTTCAGGGTGATTCGCTGAATCACCACAAAATTTGGTGTGTGTTTTTGGGGGACCAATAAGCACTTGTGTGTAAATTTTGAGCAGGATTGCTGGAAAAACATGGCCATCTTCAGCCAAACGTAGTTTGGAACTTCTTCGTATGTAGGAATGTACCGATATGAAAACGTCCTATCACGGTTGCTGTGACCATAATTATCAGTTATAGTTACACTATATTGCCAAAAGTATTTGGCCACCTGCCTTAACTCACATATGAACTTCAAGTGCCATCCCATTCCTAACCCATAGGGTTGAATATGATGTCGGTCCACCTTTTGCAGTTATTACAACTTCAACTCTTCTGGGAAGGCTGTCCACAAGGTTGCGGAGTGTGTTTATAGAAATTTTCGACATTCTTCCAAAAGCGCATTGGCGATATCGCACACTGATGTTGGTCGAGAAGGCCTGGCTCTCAGTCTCTGTTCTAATTCATCCCCAAGGTGTTCTACCGGGTTCAGGTCAGGACTCTGTGCAGGCCAGTCAAGTTCATCCACACCAGACTCTGTCATCCATGTCTTTATGGACCTTGCTTTGTGCACTGGTGCACAGTCAATGTTGGAAGAGGAAGGGGCCCGCTCCAAACTGTTTGTTTTGGTATCCTGGAGCATTCAAAGTTCCTTTCACTGGAACTAAGGGGCCAAGCCCAACTCCTGAAAAACAACACCACACCATAATTCCTCCTCCACCAAATGTCACACTCTGCACAATGCATTCCGAAATGTACCGTTCTCCTGGCAACCTCCAAACCCAGACTCGTCCATCAGATTGCCAGATGGAAAAGCGTGATTCATCACTCCAGAGAACGCGTCTCCACTGCTCTCGAGTCCAGTGGCGAAGTTCTTTACACCACTGCCTCCACTGACCCCTCTCTGTCAGTTTACGTAGTCTACCACTTCGGGGCTGAGTTGCTGTTGTTCCTAAACTCTCCCATTTTCTTCTAATAAAGCCGACAGTTGACTTTGGAATATTTAGGAGCGAGGACATTTCACGACTGGATTTGTTGCACAGGTGGCATCCTATGACAGTTCCACGCTGGAAATCACTGAGCTCCTGAGAGCGGCCCATTCTTTCACAAATGTTTGTAGAAACGGTCTCCATGCCTAAGTGCCTGATTGCATTCACCTGTGGCTGGGCCAAGTGATTAGGACACCCGATTCTGATCGTTTGGATGGGTGGCCAAATACTTTTGGCAATATAGTGTGTTATCACAATTTCGTTTAATGTGCTTAAAAAGTATTTGTACACTCACTGAAATATTTTAACCAAGTGTTCTTAAAAAAATTTTTTAAAAAGGAAAATAAATAGACTGATAAATAGCCTAAAAGACTTGCCAAAACAACAGTGCCGAAACAGGATGTTGTGATGACGTAAGCAAGAAGCATGTGATTATCTGGAGTGTAATTTACAGCGAATAACCCCAATTAATCAAAATGCAAAAATGTGATTAATCTCATTAAAATGTGTTTATACAAGTTTAAATTGGGGTATGACATTTTTTCATGGAGGATGACATTTATGACCATTGTATTTCTGTTAGCTTTTAAGTTAGCTAGCGAGCTGTAAGTTTATCAAAGTGCAGTTATCAACCACAATTATATGATCATTTTCATTCAAAATGGTAATAATACCGCACTTTTTAAATCAAACCGGTTCATCTATTTTTGCAAGAAGTTTTCTTTAAGTCGACGACCGTTCGTCTAATGATTATCCTTCTGAGAGCTAAATGTCCACTGCAGAGGACGCCGGTTTTCAGCCCAATCCCTGGGAGCGCCACAAACGCCCCCTGACATCGCTGTATCTCACACAAGCGTATTGTCGTGATGGAGGCCGACCGCTGCTTTCCATCTTTTTGCATACATGACACTATCTCAGTGGTTCTTAACCTTGTTGGAGGTACCGAACCCCACCACTTTCATATGCCATTCGCCAAACCCTTCTTCAGTGAAAAATAAAAAAAAAATTTTTTTTCAAATTCAAGACAAAGTTATATGTTTTTGGTAACGCTTTAGTATGGGGAACATATTCTAAGTAAGAAAGACTAAATTTAGAGTTATTTGGACATAGGGGAACATATTGTAAGTAAGAAAGACTAAATTTAGAGTTATTTGGACATAGGGGAACATTCTAAGTAACAAAGACTACATTTAGAGTTATTTGGACATAGGGGAACATATTCTAAGTAACAAAGACTTAATTTAGAGTTACTTGGACACTAGGGGAACATATTCTAAGTAACAAAGACTAAATTTAGAGTTATTTGGACATAGGGGAACATATTCTAAGTAACAAAGACTTAATTTAGAGTTATTTTTTGGACATATGGGAACATATTCTAAGTAACAAAGACTACATTTAGAGTTATTTGGACACTAGGGGAAGATATAAGTAACACAGACTAAATTTAGAGTTATTTGGACACTAGGGGAACATTCTATGTAACAAAGACTTAATTTAGAGTTATTTGGACACTAGGGGAACATATTCTAAGTAACAAAGACTACATTTAGAGTTATTTGGACATAGGGGAACATATTCTAAGTAACAAAGACTAAATTTAGAGTTATTTTTTGGACATAGGGGAACATATTCTAAGTAACAAAGACTTAATTTAGAGTTATTTGGACACTAGGGGAACGTATTCTAAGTAACAAAGACTAAATTTAGAGTTATTTGGACATAGGGGAACATATTCTAAGTAACAAAGACTTAATTTAGAGTTATTTGGACACTAGGGGAACATATTCTAAGTAACAAAGACTACATTTAGAGTTATTTGGACACTAGGGGAACATATTCTAAGTAACAAAGACTTATTTTAGAGTTATTTGGACACTAGGGGAACATATTCTAAGTAACAACGACTAATTTAGAGTTATTTGGACATAGGGGAAGATATTCTAAGTAACAAAGACTTAATTTAGAGTTATTTGGACACTAGGGGAACATATTCTAAGTAACAGAGACTTAATTTAGAGTTATTTGGACATAGGGGAACATTCTAAGTAACAAAGACTACATTTAGAGTTATTTGGACACTAGGGCAACATATTCTAAGTAACAAAGACTTAATTTAGAGTTATTTGGACACTAGGGGAACATATTCTAACTAACAAAGACTAAATTTAGAGTTATTTGGACATAAGGGAACATATTCTAAGTAACCAAGACTACATTTAGAGTTATTTGGACACTAGGGAACATATTCTAAGTAACAAAGACTTAATTTAGAGTTATTTGGACACTAGGGGAACATATTCTCAGTAATAAAGACTAAATTTAGAGTTATTTGGACATAGGGGAACATATTCTAAGTAACAAAGACTTAATTTAGAGTTACTTGGACACTAGGGGAACATATTCTAAGTAACAAAGACTAAATTTAGAGTTATTTGGACATAGGGGAACATATTCTAAGTAACAAAGACTACATTTAGAGTTATTTGGACACTAGGGGAACATATTCTAAGTAACAAAGACTTAATTTAGAGTTAATAGGACACCAGGGGAACATATTCTAAGTAACAAAGACTACATTTAGAGTTATTTGGACATAGGGGAACATATTCTAAGTAACAAAGACTTAATTTAGAGTTATTTGGACACTAGGGGAACATATTCTAAGAAACAAAGACTTAATTTAGAGTTATTTGGACACTAGTGGAACATATTCTAAGTAACAAAGACTAAATTTAGAGTTATTTGGACATAGGGGAACATTCTAAGTAACAAAGACTACATTTAGAGTTATTTGGACATAGGGGAACATATTCTAAGTAACAAAGACTACATTTAGAGTTATTTGGACACTAGGGGAACATATTCTAAGTAACAAAGACTTATTTTAGAGTTATTTGGACACTAGGGGAACATATTCTAAGTAACAACGACTAATTTAGAGTTATTTGGACATAGGGGAAGATATTCTAAGTAACAAAGACTTAATTTAGAGTTATTTGGACACTAGGGGAACATATTCTAAGTAACAGAGACTTAATTTAGAGTTATTTGGACACTAGGGGAACATATTCTAAGTAACAAAGACTAAATTTAGAGTTATTTGGACACTAGGGGAAGATATTCTAAGTAACAAAGACTAAATTTAGAGTTATTTGGACATAGGGGAACATATTCTAAGTAACAAAGACTTAATTTAGAGTTATTTTTTGGACATATGGGAACATATTCTAAGTAACAAAGACTACATTTAGAGTTATTTGGACACTAGGGGAAGATATAAGTAACACAGACTAAATTTAGAGTTATTTGGACACTAGGGGAACATTCTAAGTAACAAAGACTTAATTTAGAGTTATTTGGACACTAGGGGAACATATTCTAAGTAACAAAGACTACATTTAGAGTTATTTGGACATAGGGGAACATATTCTAAGTAACAAAGACTAAATTTAGAGTTATTTTTTGGACATAGGGGAACATATTCTAAGTAACAAAGACTTAATTTAGAGTTATTTGGACACTAGGGGAACATATTCTAAGTAACAAAGACTTAATTTAGAGTTATTTGGACACTAGGGGAACGTATTCTAAGTAACAAAGACTAAATTTAGAGTTATTTGGACATAGGGGAACATATTCTAAGTAACAAAGACTTAATTTAGAGTTATTTGGACATAGGGGAACATTCTATGTAACAGACTACATTTAGAGTTATTTGGACACTAGGGGAACATATTCTAAGTAACAAAGACTTAATTTAGAGTTATTTGGACACTAGGGGAACATATTCTAATTAACAAAGACTAAATTTAGAGTTATTTGGACATAGGGGAAGATATTCTAAGTAACAAAGACTTAATTTAGAGTTATTTGGACACTAGGGGAACATATTCTAAGTAACAAAGACTACATTTAGAGTTATTTGGACATAGGGGAACATATTCTAAGTAACAAAGACTAAATTTAGAGTTATTTGGACATAGGGGAAGATATTCTAAGTAACAAAGACTTAATTTAGAGTTATTTGGACACTAGGGGAACATATTCTAAGTAACAAAGACTACATTTAGAGTTATTTGGACATAGGGGAACATATTCTAAGTAACAAAGACTAAATTTAGAGTTATTTTTTGGACATAGGGGAACATATTCTAAGTAACAAAGACTAAATTTAGAGTTATTTGGACACTAGGGGAACATATTCTAAGTAATAAAGACTTAATTTAGAGTTATTTGTTTAGGGTTAGGGTCAGGGTTAGAGGGTTAGGGTTATAATAAGGCCATGCCGAATAAGGCATGAATAAGTACTTAATAATGACTAGTTAAGAGCCAATATGTTACTAATTTGCATGTTAACAAACAACTAATTAATGGTGAATATGTTCCCCATACTAAAGTGTTACCATGTTTTTTTTACTGGTGCATAAAATGGACCGTGCATGAACATCACTTTGTTCAAACAACAAAACCAACACAGTGCATAAACTCACAACAAAGTACACACCTGCAATTCAGTCAGCTGTTGCCGTATCCGTAATACGCCAAAAGGGAGAAGTTTGTATTTACACGATGAGTCGGGTGTGTTTTACCTCCGCCGAACCCCTGAGGCCGACTCACCGAACCCCTTGGGTTCGATCGAACCCAGGTTAAGAACCACTGCACTATCTACTGGCCGACTGCACTTGATTGTTTATAATATACCATTGTAGATACATTTTTGTAGGAAATTTCACGAAAATTTTACGAGACCTACTGCAATAAAATGCAATATTTTGATATTACCTTATATAAGGTTGTTTGAGTCGAATACTATTAATTCAGGTAAACTGTTCTAAAAGTACCTTCAAAGTCGGCCAAAACCCACAAGACCGCCTCAACAATGGTTAAGCAAAGAAGAAAGACTAGAAAATATTCGGGAAGTAAATCATTTTTACATTTTCTAGGGGTTAACTTCTTTGTGTTTATAATAGTCAGGAATTTGAAAATGTTATTGCGATAACCATACCATACAGGCACTTAAAAAGAATAAAAAAGCCTATGTTTTTATTGAATGGTATCTGCCTCCGTATTTAGACTGGGGTTTGCGCAATACGAAGGGTTACCTATGGCACAAACACCCATTGAGAGATCTGGTTTTCAATTGAGTAATCTATCTGTGTTAGTCAGACTTCTCAAAAGCCAAACACGATCAGATGTTTCAATGGTTGTAGAATGCTTCTTTTGAATTGAGTTACCTGAGAAACCAGATTCATTTAGTGCATGGAAATGTAGTCAATTTCACTTTGTAACGGATCATTTATATTTACATTACGGAAAAGGAGTAGGATTAACTAAGCTTCGCTTCTTCCTGCTTCTGTTCAGACATAATGAGAAACTGTAAATATATGATGTACCATATTGTAACTTTATGCATGTTTGAAATAAACTAATACTATAACCATAATCATTATTATTGGTTAACTTGTTTTTACACTTGTATGACAGTCAAGGATGTAGGGTTATCTCGATACCAATATTTTGGTACCTTTACCGGTACCAAAATGTATTTCGATACTTTTTGATACTTTTCTAAATAAAGGGGACCACAAAAAAATGGCATTATTGGCTTTATTTTAACAACAAATCTTAGGGTACATTAAACATGGTCCAATTTTGTAAATATTGGACCAAAATTGGAAGAAATGATTCCAGACCCAGTTTCAATTGAGGACTATAATGATACCATAGAGCGAAATCCCAACTCCATGTTCCTCAGTAATGTGACACAGGAGGAAATAGTTACAATCGTGAAAAAATGTAAATCCAAGACTTCAACTGATTGTAATGAAATTGATATGGAAACGATAAAAAAGGTTATTGAAGAGATCTCAGGACCATTAATGTATATTAGTAACCTATCATTTCAAACAGGTATATTTCCAAACAAAATGAAAATAGCTAAAGTTGCACCAATTTACAAGACTGGCGACAAACATCAATTTACAAACTATAGACCTGTTTCCTTACTTCCACAATTTTCTAAAATCATTGAAAAACTGTTCAATAACAGATTAGAGAGTTTCATAAATAAAAATAGAATACTCGAAGAAAATCAATATGGATACAGAGCTAATGTTTCAACTTCGATGGCTTTAATTGAAATTACAGAAGAAATTACCAATGCTATAGATAATAAAAAATGTGCGGCAGCAGTTTTTATGGATCTAACTAAAGCATTTGACACAATTAATCACAATATTTTAATCAAAAAACTAGAACGATATGGCATCAGAGGGTTAGTCTTAAACTGGATAAGAAGTTATCTAATGAACAGGAAACAATACGTGAAGGTAGACGAACACACCTCTACAACGTTAAATATATCCTGTGGTGTACCTCAGGGATCAATACTAGGACCTAAATTATTCAATCTATATATAAATGACATTTGTAAAGTTACAAAAGATTTAAAGTTAGTATTATTTGCGGATGATACAACAGCGTTTTGTTCAGGAGAGAACACACAGAAGATACTACAAATAATAACAGAAGAAATTAACAAATTAAAAAGATGGTTTGACAAAAACAGACTATCGTTGAATCTCAGTAAAACTAAAATAATGCTATTTGGTAACAGTAGAAGAGAAAGTCAAACACAAATACAAATAGACGGAATAGAAATTGAAAGAGTAAATGAAACCAAATTTCTAGGTATAATGATTGATGATAAATTGAACTGGAAATCTCACGTAAAAAATATACAACATAAAGTAGCAAGAAACACGTCAATAATGAATAAAGCAAAACATGTTCTAGACAAAAAATCACTTCATATTCTCTACTGCTCACTAGTGTTACCATATCTGAGTTATTGTGCAGAAATATGGGGAAATAACTACAAAAGTACACTTCATTCATTAACGGTGTTACAAAAAAGATCAGTTAGAATAATACATAATGTTGGATATAGAGAACACACAAATCCTTTATTTATTGAATCAAAGATACTGAAATTCTACGACATAGTGAATTTGCAAAGAGCTAAAATTATACACAAAGCAAACTATAACCTGCTACCCAAGAATATACAACAATTCTTCTCAAAAAAAGAGGAAAAATATAATCTTAGGGAGAAATGTAATTTAAAACATTTGTATGCACGTACAACACTTAAGACCTTCAGTATATCAGTATGTGGAATTAAATTATGGAATGGATTAAGCAAAGCAATCAAACAATGTACTAATATGATCCACTTCAAGAAACTCTTCAAACTTAAAGTGTTTACAAAGTACAAAGAAGAAGAACCATGATAAACATTCTGAATTTATTTAACTCATCCATTCTTTCATTCTTTCACTCACAAAATAATCTTACTTATTTCAACATATGAAATGTAACTTACTTCACCAATTATCATTTATTTACTTATTTTGTTGTGATTACTTATGGAGTATATTGTGAATAAATTGAGAACAGGAAGTGAACAAAAGTTTTAGCAACTGTTATGTAAAAGAAAAGGGGTAGGATTAAATAAGCTCTGCTTCTTCCTACTCCTTTTCGAACATGTTGAAAAGAGAAACTGGAGATTGTGATGTATCATGTTGTATACTTGCATGTTCGAAATAAACTCAAACTCAAACTCAAACTCAAACATATGTTTCTTATTGCAATCGAAGAACAATTTTGTCCTTAAATAAAATAGTATAATATAATTCTATTAGTTTGTCAAAATTATAAAGAACCAGCTGTAAAAATGTATTATTAATCTACTTGTTCTTTTACTGTTAATATCTGGTTATTTTATGTTTCAACATGTTGTATCTACACTTCTGTTAAAATGTAATAATCACTTATTCCTCGGTTGTTTGAATGCTTTAAATTAGTTTTGGATGATACCACAAATGTAAGTATCGATCCGATATCAAGTAGTCACAGGGCCATACATTGGTCATAATTTAAGTTCTCATGTGTCCAGGGATGTATTTCCTGAGTTTATGAACATAATATGAATTTTTTTTTTTTAAATAATAAATGTTTTGTGACGATAAACAATATTGATGTAATCATAGTAGTATCGACGAGATCCGCTATTGTATCTACCAATGGCATTTGTTTACATTGTGACGCCGGTGAGCTGTTGTATCCTTTTACAGTGTGTAGTGAAGCATGCTTAGCTATTCCTCGTCCTGCAGGGATGATACTTGTAAAAAAAACTCACTTTGTCTCGATGGAGGCGAGGATTAGTGATTTACAAGAAGAAGCTAAAACACTGCCGATTGGGGATGGACATTAGCCGCTAACTAGCTAGCCATGTTTTAAAGCGCCTCTTCCGGTTGGCGTTTCAGTGTTATAACTTCACCTTTATCGTTAGTTTTTAAGCCAAAATGCGTCCATTCTCCCTTTTCTGTCTACACACTGTGTTTGCTTGTAAGTACTCTGTGATTGTGCGCTGCCGAACATGCTCCTCTGCTCATAAACCAGCAATGTCACGACGTGACCACGACGCGCCGTCATGCCTGGAAAAAACAAATATGGCGAACCGGTACTTTTCAAACAGAGTATACTACCGTTTTTGATTCATTAGTACCGCGATACTATACTAGTACCAGTATACTGTACAAACCTTCAAGGATGTTTTATTGATTGTACAGACTGTGTTTTAAATGTTTTATGATGGGCACAGTTAGAACAGCTGATTAATATTTGCTTTGGAAAAATGTATTCGGAATCCCAACAATTTGAAAAATGCGTGTTCTACCATTGACATTCCGCCATATATTATTATTTTTTGTAAGAAAATCGACTAAAATCTTACTAAATGACATGTGCCTAGAGGTGAATATGTCTCTCCTCCTCTACTGATGTCATCCACACTGAGAGGCAACAGCAGGTCAACAGGATATGAAACCTTCCCTTCTTGTTTTTTCCCTACTTGTCTTCATGTAAAAATAGATCTTCCCTCCACTTTTCCTGCTTTTCCAGCTCTAAAACTGCCTCTGGCCTGCATCTTTATGCCGTGTTTTACCCATTCCTGTGTTTGCTATTGTGGCTTTGGTTTGGACCGCTGGCCAACGGCAGACGCTCTCTGGTCTTGTCCATTCCTGAAGGATCAGTGTCTAGCTCATTGGTTTTGTGGGTTATGGCTGAGTCATTACCGTGTATTTGGTGAAAGGTGATGGAGCTCACCCACCCCCCCACCTCCTTCCTTTCCCAGCTGATGTTAGTGGAATGGAAGATGACCATCTGCTGCCCCAGTTGCCCAGTGACTGGACAACAGCCTTCCTTTATGGCACAGTTCCAAAGTCCATTGTCTGCCTGAGACAACTGTGTGTGTGTTTGTGTATGTGTTCTTCTATGAGGAATTGTGCACTTGCCTTTCTTCCTGTGAAGTTTCTCTTAAGATGTCTTTGTGTATGTGTGCGTCTGGGAAGTTTGTGCGTCCACCTGAAGGTGAGCCAAGTATTGTGCGAAGCCTTCCTGTGGGAGTCCCGTAGAGAACGCACCCTAGCTCAGCAGGAGCGTTTGTGTGGTATTTAAAGAGGCTGTGGTGCAAGAACAAGAGGTTTCCTCTGCAGACACACATGCCAGTATTGTGAAAACTCAGGTTCCAGACAAATATCATCTACCCTGTACTCCACACCCCTCCTGGGCTTGCTCCTCTAGTCCATTATTGACCTTTTTTGCCCACCATAGTTCTTCTGCATCTGTGAAAATAGGTCACATCATGTTGGTTTGTGGCTTCTGAATAGAAGAGGAGTTTGTTGCAACTACAAAACATGTTAGCACTGTTATTGTACTATTAAATTTATATTATGTAAATTGTGGCCACTAATAACGTCACTACGGTGGTAGCTCAACTTACAAGTGTGTTGCTATAAGAGCTCACTCTCGGCTAATTGTTACGCTTTAAGTTGCAAGCAAAAATGTAAATTACAAGAATACCTGGCAAAATAGTTGGTGTAGCAAATGTCACAGTGAAACCTATAAGATCCATAAACATCGGATCAGGTTTTATCCCGCGGGAAGAGTTTGCTAAGTATAAAAATGAGCCGAAATTTTTGAATGAAAGAAACTGCTGTTCTAAATGTGTCCACTAGATGTCGCAATAGCAATGCTTCGTATCTGTAGATGATGCTACATATGTAAAAAACAAACAAAAAAACACACACATTATGTTAGTGCACCAGTTGAGGAAAATGAGCAAACTACATAAATAACATCCTGTAATTAGATTTGTATATAGATATATTTTTTTATCCTGATAGATTGAAAATTAACACCAATGAGTTGACTGATGAACATTATCACATAATTTATTCAGAAAGTATAAATAAGGACAAATAAAGGTAGAATACTATTACCGGTAACCACAACATATAAGTATAAAAACCCCAGCATTATGATTTGTGCACTTTCAGAATCAGCTTGTTCTATTTTTAAACAACGAAAACAATCTGAAGTTGTCTTTATTTTTAAGTTATCGTGCCGGGATTTCACCAGTCAGGCCCACTTGGGAGTAGATTTTTCTCCATGTGGCTCCTGATCCAAAATTAGTTTGACACCCCTGATCTAGGGCCTCATGTATGAAGCGTGTGTACGCACAAAAAACTATGTAAAAAAGATCAAGGCAAAAGCACAACATTCACTTCTTCGTCAAAGCATTTAAAGCTTCATATTCTTAATAGGATTTGTGAGGATGTCTATTAGTATGTCTGAGTGATCATTTTGCCATCTATGGCTGTCACAATGTCTTCCTGTGACTGCACAACTTGGCCAATCGGGCGGTGGAGGAATGGCCAGACTTTGTGTCATGTGGCTGCAACCGCAAGTAGCTCTCCTGTTTTGTAATAATAAATTGAGTCATCGAACTTTAGTCAGTCTTTCATATCCTTTTGAGATATAATGGCATGATTCAATTTAAGATTGCAAACCAAATATTACATAGTCTTCACATGAAACTCTAATCTGGTTGTGAGCATGCACACTGTATGAACACATTTTTTGTAAGTTACACCAAATATATATTTATATTGGGATTAATCAGAGTCACCAATTTCTTCTAAAGTTTTGCGTATCATTGCAACGACTATCTTTTCAAACGGGAGGCGGCACTACTTTATCTGCGGTCTGCTCGCCTGTACATCCATCTTATTTTTGTATACGGCGTTTTTTTGGATTTTAGCGTACGCAATTTTTGGTCATTTTTTTAGTCGGCCAATTTTTTTGACTTTTTTTAGAATCCACGCAACTCTTAATACCCAGGTCTTACTCGCTAGCATTAACCTAAAACTAAAGATGGACATAACATAGTTTTTCCAAGCATGGGAAGGAAGGAAGTAAGTGAGTGTGATCGACAGTGATGATAAAAGTTTAAATTAAAGAAACAAATCATCAAAAACATGACAGGGCTTGGTGGTACCAGTAAAGCCGTTCAAGCATAACTCCACTAATCCGCACCATACTGAAGCAGAATGAGTCTAATGTCAGCCAAGGACATTCAAACAATATCTAAATGGCGAACAAAGCTTCTGATGGTGTGTTTGACGGAGGAGCAGCTGAAATGAGATAACTCTTCTGTACATTGTTATAAAAATTATTCATAAAACGATGGTAGTTGTTTGTACTACATTCTCTTGCACTGTTTTTATACAACATTTCGCATCTAAAAGTTTGTCTTTGTTTTAAAAGGTAAATGTGCTGTTTTGGGGGATCACCAATCAATTTGATTTCAGTTCATTTCAATGTGAAACATTGATTTGAGATACAAGTGTTTTGAGTTAAGAGCTCCTTCACAGACTTAATTAGGCTCTTAAAGAGGTTGAGGTACCACTGTACTACAGTAGTTGTAATGAAAAACAAGTAATGTTGAATGTATATAATAAAATACCACTACCATAAGAAATACTGTTCTCATGACATACTTTTACAATAAATATGTAAATTGTTGCTATATGGAGTTTGCATGTATTTTATGTTAAGAGGGATGCATGACAAATACAGTGATTTCTTTGTGCATAAAAACATGCATTATAGTGTAAAAGTTGATAAGGGTGTATAGCAGAGGTGGGACCAAGTCATTGTTTTGCAAGTCACAAGTAAGTCTCAAGTCTTTGCCCTCAAGTCCGAGTCAAGTCCCGAGTCAAGACAGGCAAGCCCCGAGTCAAGTCCAAAGTCAAGACTGGAAAGTCTCAAGTCAAGTCCTAAGTCCTGCATTTTGAGTTTCGAGTCCTTTCAAGTCCTTTTAACCACAGACTAATATATTAACACAGATTGTGTATGCTTTTCAAACGCTGTATTTATTTATTAAAACAAGTGCATTTTAAATTGCAGGAAAGAAAATTGTGCTGACATTGCACTTCATAATAGCACTATTAATCAGTCATTTTAAACATTAACTCATTCCTTTACAGAACAAACACATTAAAAAATAAAGTGCAAATGTACTTATTTGTACAAAAGTGTTAACATTGAAAAAACATGACATATACGTGAACATAACAAAAAAGTTGTACTTTTTATATGTCAGGGCCCTATGCTGCATTGCATTTGCAAAAGACCAAATTAGCCAAGAGTCTGTCAGTCATTTGTGCACGATGGGGGCGTAGTATTTATTTGACCTTTATTTTACTATTTATGTATTTTTTTAGGTGGCTAAAATACGCGGTGCTGCTGACCGCCGTCTAACGTTACGTGTGATATATTGACTAACGTAACCCTGCTTTAAAAAAATCACTGAACAAAAAGTATGAATAAGGTAGTGAACTGCAACAGATTCCCGTGTTTGCAATAACGTTATAACGTTAGCAGTGAGTTTACAGCCTCACTGATTTAACTACACAGCAAATAAAAGTCACGTTACTTAGCCAATAAACGTTATCTTACATTCAAAACTTACCGTTCTTTGTGCAACTTCAAATGCCGGACGAAGTTGGAAGTTGTTGCCTCTCCATCAGTAATTTTCGAACCGCATGTGTTGCATACTGCAAACCGTTTTGTGTTGACCACCTCGTAATTTTTATACCCAAACAAAATTATTTTAGGTATCATTTTTTGTTCACTGGCGTGTGGTTTGGACATGTCTTCTTAGTTGGTTGTCCTGCAATTTGATTGGACGAATGCTGTGTGATGAAAACAAAGTAGATCTAATTTGATTGGCTGTTGTACTGAGACCACACCAGCTGACACACGCAACGCTGATAGACAAGTACACAATGAAAAATACGGAGCGCTCCCGAATAACTTTTTCATCTTTGGGTTTTGGGGAAAGTAGCAAGTCATGTCAAGTCATGTCAATTCAAAAGGCTCAAGTCCAAGTGAAGTCACAAGTCATTGATGTTAAAGTCTAAGTCGAGTTGCAAGTCTTTTTACATTTTGTCAAGTCGAGTCTAAAGTCATCAAATTCATGACTCGAGTCTGACTCGAGTCCAAGTCATGTGACTCGAGTCCACACCTCTGGTGTATAGCGACATAAAGACATGCGTGGTTCATCAAAAAAGTATATTCTAGGTTTGTTTGTAAGAGACAATACATTTAATTTTATGGGCTATGCACATCAGCCTTCAGTGCAGTCATATGTTTTAGTACCCGAGTCCAAACTACCTGACCAAGATCACATGTTAAATGAACTCGGGTGTTTACCACTGTGAACATGAGGGAGTTTTGGTACAGGGCCTCATTATTTTGTTTTGCAGGCGCGTGTTGTTGTGTGATGGAAAGCTTGTTTGGTAAAGCATTATCCCCTTTTCGATTTAACCAGCGGGCCCGCACCAAGCTATGGCCGCCACTAATCCCATAATGAGCTGACTGGGCCGCAGCGGAGCCGCTGAAATACTTCTTAATGTTCTGTATTATTTGTGTGCACTCTGTTTATGTGCGTGTGTATGTGTGTGCTCTCAGGTGAGTGGGCCCAAAAAGGTAATCTAGTGTACAGAGTCATTGATTTTTCCCGCTGCGCAGGAAGTGGCTGGTTATTGATTCTGTGGGACAATGATGTCACTTGAGGCGGCACTGGCTGTTTACTTATCCATGATAAGGCAGCAGGCGCTTTCTCCCTGCGCAAGACTGCTCAAATAGTCCTCGCTTGCTCTGTCCTCCCGCCTTTTATCACTCTTCTCTCATTACTCTTTCCACCTTCCTGTCTTTTCATTCACCACCGGTGCACTCTTTGACCCGCCCTGCCCCGCCGCCCATTACCTGTGACATAATCACCGCATTAATGTAGCGTGTCAATTCTCTTCTTTAGCAGAATTATTAGACCAGAACACATAATAGAAGTCAAAGTATAGTCAAACTGTGGTCCTGAGTAAAAGTAAGACATCATAACTGACTTTTCACTGGCATTCAAGTTTAAAACGAATCACTTTGAAGAGTAAATAAAACTAAAATAAAACAATCACTTAGCTTTGAAATGACACTTGGCTTACACAGGCAGCAATGAGGGGGGGATTTTGTGAATGCCACTTCACTTTTGAACAATCCTATCATACAAGTGTAAAAAATAAGTTTCACCACTAGTGATGATGAGCCACCGCTTAGTATCAGATCATTTTTGTGAAAAACTACTTGATCACCATTACCGATTAATGCCGATCTTCTCTGGCTGACACTATTTATTTTTACTCCCCCTGCTGACAAGGGCCTAGCGGCTAATTAGTGTTTTCATACACAGTGTGGAGCCGCTCCCCTAAGCTAATAATAATCACCTCCATTATTGTAAATAAAGGGCATTTCTTAATATCTTAAGTATCATTATCAAGTAGCATTATCACTGGAGGATGGTGCTAAACATGTTACACACCGAGAGCAAGCCAGGAGCAGGCATGCTAATAGCTAAGCTAATTGCTAAACCATCTTTAAACAACGGCAAGAAAAAAGTGCTTAGTGAAGTTTAAGATGTGTCGATGGAACCACACATTGTATGTAATTGTGTGTGTGTGTGTGTGTGTGTGTGTGTGTGTGTGTGTGTGTGTGTGTGTGTGTGTGTGTGTGTGTGTGTGTGTGTGTGTGTGTGTGAGTATATATGTATATACAGTATATATGTATGTATATATATATATATATATGTATGTGTGGGAAAAAAATCACAAGACTGTTTCATCTCTACAGGCCTGTTTCATGAGGGGGGGTACCCTCAATCATCAGGAGATTTTTTGAAAAATCTCCTCAGGATGTGATTTTTTTCCCACACATACATATATTGCGCTCTACTACGGTATCGAGCACTATTTTTTGGATAACCTTATTAAGACATATATATATATATATGTATATGTGTGTGTGTGTGTGTGTGTGTGTGTGTGTGTGTGTGTGTGTGTGTGTGTGTGTATATATACTGTATATATATTTTGATATATATATACTGTATATATATGTATACATATATGTGCATATGTATATAACAACAACTGCTGTGTTATCATTGTCACAATCGGTACATGGCACACAAAAGGAAGTTGGATCAATCCATAAATTGGTGGTGTGGATTACAAGTGTAGTATTTGTACAGTATATGATTGATACTAGAGTGATTGGGTCAATATTTTTTTCCCTCAAAATATTTATTTTGTTTTTGTTAATTTCTCAGGAAACAATTCCATGAACACACAAGGACTTTAAGGGCAAAAACCAAAGGATTTAAATGAGTAGTAGATGGTCCTTTTTGCTTCTTTTTTTTAGTTGTTGTGTACTATTGATTTTGTTTTGCGCAAACAATTGCATGTAGTAAAAGACAATAAGGAACGAGTTTAAATATTGTGAATGTGTTGACATTGTTACACTGTCAACAGCACTTACCATAAATCATTTTACAATTAATACATGTGATCGGTGTTGGTGTCGCCTGATCTCACTTTTGGATGATCGGTATCGGAATTGGAAGCTTTAATCCCTGATCAAAATATCCCTAATCACCACAGTCTAATAAGGCCACATAAAAGTAAAATAAAATATACCGTATTTTCCGCACTATTAGCCGCACCTAAAAACCACAAATTTACTCAAAAGCTGACAGTGCGGCTTATAACCCGGTGCGCTTTATATATGGATTAATATTAAGATTCATTTTCATAAAGTTTAGGTCTCGCAACTACGGTAAACAGCCGCCATCTTTTTTCCCCGTAGAACAGGAAGCGCTTCTTCTTCTACGCAAGCAACCGCCAAGGTAAGCACCCGCCCCCATAGAAGAGGAAGCGCTTCTTCTTCTACTGTAAGCAACCACCCGCCCCCGTAGAAGAAGAAGAAGCGCGCGGATATTACGTTTCATTTCCTTTGTGTGTTTACATCTGTAAAGACCACAAAATGGCTCCTACTAAGCGACAGGTTTCCGGTTCATGAAAAGACGCAATCTCTCCATCCGCACACGGACTACTATTTCACAGCAACTGCCTAAAGACTTTCAAGAAAAGCTGGCTACTTTCCGTGCATATTGTAAAAACAAGATAGCTGAAATAAAGATCCGGCCAGAGAACATTATCAACATGGACGAGGTTCCACTGACTTTTGATATTCCTGTGAACCGCACTGTGGATACAACGGGAGCACGTACGGTGAATATTCGCACCACAGGGAATGAGAAGTCATCCTTCACTGTGGTTCTAGCTTGCCATGCTAATGGCCAGAAACTTCCACCCATGGTGATATTCAAAAGGAAGACCTTGCCAAAAGAGACCTTTCCAGCCGGCGTCATCATAAAAGCTAACTCGAAGGGATGGATGAAGAAAAGATGAGCGAGTGGTTAAGGTAAGTTTACGCGAAGAGGCCGGGTGGCTTTTTTCACGCAGCTCCGTCCATGTTGATATACGACTCCATGCGCGCCCACATCACGCTGGTTTTTAATATATTATTAAAGTTTGACTGACCTATCTGACTGTTTTTTTGACATTCCCTTTAGCGCAGTTAGATGCGGCTTATAACACGGGGCGGCTTATAGGTGGACAAAGTTTTGAAATATGCCGTTCATTGAAGGCGCGGCTTATAACCCAGGGCGGCTTATGGTGCGGAAAATACGGTAATGATTTACTCGATTACACGACAGGAGAGGGGATTTGCTGACTGCGAGTGGACTTCATCATTTTTAATAAATGTTTAGTCTTATGTTGCAATATGTGTTCTTTGCTTGGTAACACATGCTTGCTCTTGGACAAAACACTTTTCTGTTGTAGTATCACAAAACACGCAGGTGGAGTTATTCCTTACAAGCTTCTGTGTTTTTTTTTGCCATATTCTTCTAAAATACACAAACACGTGGCGTCGGGCTTTAGAGGTTCCACTCTATCTGTCCTTTTTTTTTTCTTTACTTCCTCGTTGCCATTGATATGCACAGTCACTTCCGAGGGATACTGACTCAATGGCAATTTAGCTGAGATTGCTAAATCGTTTTATTAAATCGTCGTTTTATCCACCATGACATCAATGCAAAGCAGACTTCCTCATTGCATGCTGTTGTATAGCATACTGCAGAGGTTCTCAAACTTTTTTTCACCAAGTGCCACCTCCAGAAATAACCTGGCTCTCCAAATACCACCATAATGACCAACATTAAAATACAGTAGCGCAGTAGGCCTAAGTATTCATTAAAAACAAGGCAGATGTTTTATTTAACAATTATATTTAATATTTTTGGCCACTGTAACATTAAATACAGTTTAAACAGTAACACGCTGTTTGAGTTTAGGAAAATAAAACACTTTAATCAAGTTATTTTTTGGCATACCACTAAATGGAGCCGACGTACCACTCGGGGCAGAGTTGTGTATAAAGAGAGTATGGCCAACTCGGTTTCAGGCGATCTCATCAATGATTAGTCAAAATGTACTTGTTTGGTCAGTGCATGACTGAAAGCTTATCGATACTAACACGCTTATATAGACACTTGCATCATGTGTTTCCTTCATTATAAGACCTATTAAAGCAGGGGTGTCAAACGTAAGGCCCGAGGGCCAGATCAGGCCTGCGAACAGGTTTTATCCGGCCCGCGGGATGAGTTTGCTAAGTATAAAAATTAACCTGAAATGTTTGAAGTCAAGAAACCGCTGTTCTAAATGTGTCCAATGGATGTCGCAATTCTTTGTATCTTTGTAGATGATGCTACATATGTACAAAATAGACCACATGATGTTAGTACATCAGTTGAGGAAAATGATCAAACTACATAAATAACATACTGTAATTTGATTTTGATATAATTTTTTTATCTTGATAGATTGAAAATGAATACCAATGAGTTGATTGATGAACATTATCACATAATTTATTACGAAAATATAAATAACGACAAATAAAGTATATATACTATTAAATGGTAAATGGTAAATGGGTTATACTTGTATAGCGCTTTTCTACCTTTTTAAGGAACTCAAAGCGCTTTGACGCTATTTCCACATTCACCCATTCACACACACATTCACACACACATTCACACACTGATGGCGGGAGCTGCCATGCAAGGCGCTAACCAGGACCCATCAGGAGCAAGGGTGAAGTGTCTTGCTCAAGGACACAACGGACGTGACTAGGATGGTAGAAGGTGGGGATTGAACCAGGAACCCTCAGATTGCTGGCACAGCCACTCTCCCAACGGCGCCACGCCGTCCCCACAACAGGTAATTGTAAAAAAACAAATAAAAAAAACAACAACATTTTGATTTGTACAATTTCAGAATGTGCTTGTTCAATTTTTAAACAAAGAAAATAATCTGAAGTTGTCTTTATTTTTAAATTATCGTGCCGTGATTTTAACAGTCCGGCCCACTTGGGAGTAGATTTTTCTCCTTGTGGCCCCGGTGCTAAAATTTGTTTGACACCCCTGTATTAAAGGGGAACATTATCACCAGACCTATGTAAGCGTCAATATATACCTTGATGTTGCAGAAAAAAGACCTTTTTTTTTTTTAACCGATTTCCGAACTCTAAATGGGTGAATTTTGGCGAATTAAACGCCTTTCTAATATTTGCTCTCGGAGCGACGTCACATCGGGAAGCAATCCGCCATTTTCTCAAACACCGAGTCAAATCAGCTCTGTTATTTTCCGTTTTTCGACTGTTTTCCGTACCTTGGAGACATCATGCCTCGTCGGTGTGTTGTCGGAGGGTGTAACAACACGAACAGGGACGGATTCTAGTTGCACCAGTGGCCCAAAGATGCGAAAGTGGCAAGAAATTGGACGTTTGTTCCGCACACTTTACCGACGAATGCTATGCTACGACAGAGATGGCAAGAATGTGTGGATATCCTGCGACACTCAAAGCAGATGCATTTCCAACGATAAAGTCAAAGAAATCTGCCGCCAGACCCCCATTGAATCTGCCGGAGTGTGTGAGCAATTCAGGGACAAAGGTCCTCGGTAGCACGGCAAGCAATGGCGGCAGTTTGTTCCCGCAGACGAGCGAGCTAAACCCCCTGGATGTCTTGGCTCACACCGTCCCTTATGCCACCGAAGATGATCAAGAGAAGAATATCGACCCTAGCTTCCCTGGCCTGCTGACATGAGGGTATGTCTACAGAATATATTAATTGATGAAAATTGGGCTGTCTGCACTCTCAAAGTGCATGTTGTTGCCAAATGTATTTCATATGCTGTAAACCTAGTTCATAGTTGTTAGTTTCCTTTAATGCCAAACAAACACATACCAATCGTTGGTTAGAACGCGATCGCCGAATTCGTCCTCGCTTTCTCCCGTGTCGCTGGCTGTCGTGTCGGTTTCGTCGGTTTCGCTTGCATACGGTTCAAACCGATATGGCTCAATAGCTTCAGTTTCTTCTTCAATTTGGTTTTCGCTACCTGCCTCCACACTACAACCATCCGTTTCAATACATGCGTAATCTGTTGAATCGCTTAAGCCGCTGAAATCCGAGTCTGAATCCGAGCTAATGTGGCTATAGCTTGCTGTTCTATGCGCCATGTTTGTTTGTGTTGGCATCACTATGTGACGTCACAGGAAAATGGACGGGTGTATATAACGATGGTTAAAATCAGGCACTTTGAAGCTTTTTTTTAGGGATATTGCGTGATGGGTAAAATTTTGAAAAAAACTTTGAAAAATAAAATAAGCCACTAGGAACTGATTTTTAATGGTTTTAATCCTTCTGAAATTGTGATAATGTTCCCCTTTAACAGTCCGGCCCACTTGGGAGTAGATTTTTCTCCTTGTGGCCCCGGTGCTAAAATTTGTTTGACACCCCTGTATTAAAGGCTTTTAATTTTTTGCGGCTCCGGAAAGATTTGTTTTTGTCTTTTTGGTCCAATATGGCTTTTTCAACAATTTGGGTTGCCGACCCCTGGACTGACTGGTAGTTGGCAGCACTCCAAGCTTTAGTTTAAGATGTGTAGTGAAGCCTGAGAGAGGACGTTACTTAAAAAACTTAAAAAAACAGCATTGAAACACCTCTTCTCTCACAAGTGGAGCAAACTGCGGGCTGATTATCGATATTTTTTACAGACTCCACTGTCAAAATGTCTTTAAAAAGCCACTTTTGCATGAAGACTTTGCAGTGCCAGCAAAACAATGACCTCACATTCTTGCGTGTTTACACTGCAATAAGCGCCGCTGCCGCCAACGTACCGCCCTTGCTTTACAGCATGGCAATGTTCCGTAACAGAGGCGTGACAGATGCCCATCGAGGAGACAACCTCAGCTGCCATCTATAAGACGGAACATTCCATTCTCCACGCTTATCTCCATTTATTCCATACATACAGAACTGTGAGGGTGGCCTTCATCTCACAAAGTTAGTAAACTACTTCTTCAGCTGAGCTCCGCACAAAAGATTCTCACTTATGGGGTTGTTCTTTTCTTGGTCCTGCAGCTTTGTAATAGATTAACCACAGTGCAAATATGTCTGACACTACCTGTGGCACTAAACAGAGGACACTTACACACACAAATACATGACACACACTCTGCTGTCAGGGTTATAAGGTCCACTGCAGGGTTTATAAAGGTCAAGAATCCGTATATACCGTATTTTCCGCACTATAAGGCGCACCTAAAAACCACACATTTTCTCAAAAGCTGACAGTGCGCCTTATAACCCGGTGCGCTTTATTACGATTCATTTTCATAAAGTTTCGATCTCGCAACTTCGGTAAACAGCCGCCATCTTTTTTCCCGGTAGAACAGGAAGCGCTTCTTCTTCTACGCAAGCAACCGCCAAGGAAAGCACCCGCCCCCATAGAACAGGAAGCGCTTCTTCTTCTACTGTAAGCAACCACCCGCCCCCGGAAGAAGAAGAAAAAACGCGCGGATATCACCGTACGTTTCATTTCCTGTTTACATCTGTAAAGACCACAAAATGGCTCCTACTAAGCGACAAGGATCCGGTTCATAAAAAGACGCAATCTCTCCATCCGCACACGGATTACTACCGTATTTCACAGCAACTGATATTCCTGTGAACCGCACTGTGGAACGGGAGCACGTACGGTGAATATTCGCACCACAGGGAATGAGAAGTCATCCTTCACTGTGGTTCTAGCTTGCCATGCTAACTTCCACCCAGGGTGATATTCAAAAGGAAGACCTTGCCAAAAGAGACCTTTCCAGCCGGCGTCATCATAAAAGCTAACTCGAAGGGATGGATGGATGAAGAAAAGATGAGCGAGTGGTTAAGGGAAGTTTACGCGAAGAGGCCGGGTGGCTTTTTTCACACAGCTCCGAAGGCGAACACACCTTCACTAAGACGGGCAGACAGCGCCGGACGACATACGCCAACATTTGCCAGTGGATCGTAAATGCCTGGGCAGATATTTCGGTCACAACTGTGGTCCGAGCTTTCCGGAAGGCAGGATTCACAGAACTACTGGACAACAACAGCGACACTGACTCCGATGACTTCGACGAGACGGAACCGGCCATTTTGGATACCACGCTTGCGCAACTTTTCAATTCGGACACCGAAGACGAAGAATTCGAAGGATTTACGAATGAAGAATAACTTCAGAAGGTGAGCGCTATGTTTATTTTGTGTGTTGTGACATTAACGTTCGAGCAACATTATGTTGCTATTGCTCTACACCATTTTGAATTTTACTATGTTTGTGATTGCACATTTGCGTACATTTTGGGACAGAGTTGTTAGAACGCTGGTTTTCAATATATTATTAAAGTTTGACTGAACTATCTGACTGTTTTTTTGACATTCCCTTTAGCGCAGCGTAGGCGCGGCTTATAATCCGGGGCGGCTTATTGGTGGACAAAGTTATGAAATATGTAATTCATTGAAGGTGCGGCTAATAATCCGGTGCGCCTTATAGTGCGGAAAATACGGTAAATAAATTGTTCCTTATGAAATTGTTAAAAAAACAAACACATTTCAATGCTGTGTTTAAGATAATAGAATGAAAAATTGCTTTTATTTGACATGTGAGACATGTGCATGAGTGACATATGCAGATTTTGTGTCCGGCTCAGCATGTTCTACTTTTGTCCACCTCGTGATGCCACGTCATGGGCTCGTGTTGTCATATTTGAGGAACTCAAAGAAGACTGCTGCACGCGTCTTTGTGTATGTCTACTTGTTGCACACAGACGGTCCGGCCGCTGCTGGCGGCTTTAAGGGCCTCGCCGTTGTCTCGTCTGTGGTGACCAAAAGCATAAATGACCAAGAGAAGCCAGTGAATGCGTTGAAATGTGTAAGTAATGTGTGTTGCTAGGTTGGCTGGTAAGACTACTCGGGTTGCTAAAAATGAATCAGGCGCCGCCAGGATGGAACACTGGCCCATATTGTCCACACTGCATCAGGAGCACGCCCTGCAAAACATGTACACATGCGGTAGGTGACACAATAAGGGCTGAGATTAAATGCTATGCCCAAGCCGTATTGTGATCATTTCTGTTGGAAATGTAACAAATCGCAAACAACAATGAGCGACGCGATCCAGTTTCCACTTAATCGCGCTTGTCATAAACGATGAAACATTAATGTGCCAGGCGCCGCGTGACGTCACACTCCAATGAGGTCCTGTCTGGATGTTTCTGTTCTGCCATTCAGCACTGGAGCTCATTGGCTTTTAATGAAGAAATCAGACACTGAGGCCATATCACTTCCTCACCCACCACCCCCCAAAATCTCCAACCAGAGGTCTTTATTACTTCTTAACTAATTGCACGGTCATATTGTAATGTTGTGTAATGTCTTCTCAATGGACAATAGTGTCTGTGTGATAAGTCATTATCAGTGTATAGTGAATCTATACTGCTATGCAAGCTATACAGACTAATCTAAAATTGTCCCGTAAGAAGATATAATAAAATACAAAACCCAAAACCAGTGAAGTTGGCATGTTGTTAAAATCGTAAATAAAAACAGAATACAATGATTTGCAAATCATTTTCAACTTATATTCAATTGAATGGACTGCAAAGACAAGATATTTTATGTTTGAACTGAGAAACTTTTTTTTTTTTTTTTTGCAAATAATCATTAACTTTGAATTTAATGGCAGCAACACATTGCAAAAAAAGTTGGCACATGGGACATTTTTACCACTGTGTTACATGGCCTTTCCTTTTAACAATACTCAGTAAATGTTGTGGAATTGAGGAGACCAATTTTTGAAGCTTTTCAGGTGGAATTCTTTCCCATTCTTGCTTGATGTACAGCTTAAGTTGTTCAACAGTCCGGGGGTCTCCGTTGTCGTATTTTACACTTCATAATGCGCCACACATGTTCAATGGGAGACAGGTCTGGACTACAGGCAGGCCAGTCTAGTACCTGCAGTCTTTTACTATGAAACCACTCTGTTGTAAAACGTGGCTTGGCATTGTCTTGCTGAAATAAGCAGGGGCGTCCATGATATAACTTTGCTTGGATGGCAACATATGTTGCTCTAAAACCTGTATGTACCTTTCAGCATTAATGGTGCCTTCACAGATGTGTAAGTTACCCAGGCCTTGGGCACTAATACACCCCCATACCATCACAGATACTGGCTTTTGAACTTTGCGCCTGTAACAGTCTGGATGATTATTTTCCTCTTTGGTCCAGAGGACACGACGTTCACAGTTTCCAAAAACAATTTGAAATGTGGACTCGTCAGACCACAGAACACTTTTCCACTTGGCATCAGTCAGCATAGATGAGCTTGGGCCCAGCAAAGCCGGCGGCGTTTCTGGGTGTTGTTGATAAATGGCTTTCGCTTTGCATAGTAGAGTTTTAACTTGCACTTACAGATGTAGCGACGAACTGTAGTTACTGACAGTGGGTTTTCTGAAGTGTTCCTGAGCCCATGTGATGATATCCTTTACACACTGATATCGCTTTTTGATGCAGTACCGCCTGAGGGATCGAAGGTTCGTAATATCATTGCTTATGTGCAGTGATTTCTCCAGATTCTCTGAACCCTTTTAATGATATTGCAGACCGTAGCTGGTAAAATCCCTAAATTCCTTGCAATAGCTCGTTGAGAAATGTTGTTCTTAAACTGTTCGACAATTTGCTCACGCATTTGTTCACAAAGTGGTGACCCTCGCCCCATCTTTGTTTGAGAATGACTGAGCATTTAATGGAAGCTGCTTTTATACCCAATCATGGCACCCACCTGTTCTCAATTAGCCTGTTCATCTGTGGGATGTTCCAAATAAGTGTTTGATGGGCATTCTTCAACTTTCTCAGTCTTTGTTGCTACTTGTGCCAGCTTTTTCGCAACATGTTGCAGGCATCAAATTCCAAATGAGGTAATATTTGCAAAAAATAACAAAGTTTACCAGTTCGAACGTTAAGTGTCTTGTCTTTGCAGTCTATTCAATTGAATATAAGTTTAAAAGGATTTGCAAATCATTGTATTCTGTTTTTATTTACCATTTACACAACGTGCCAACTTCACTGGTTTTGGGTTTTGTAAATGATTGCTGAAATGTTGTATCCTCTAAATAAATTGATGCATTAGAAGAAAAGGGAGAGAAAAGGAGTACATTTGAAGGCTTCTAATCTTTCCAGATGCGTTACATGAGACTTTATCAGTGTCTGTTGTAGTCTGCGATTTTAAGCTGATACTCCTCAGCGATCTCAGGAATGTCACCCCTGTTATATAAGGAGTGACCCTCAGACAAGTTCCACCTCACATGATAGAAAAAAACATTTATGAACCTCATTAAAATTACTATTAGTTTTTTTTTTATATTACGTACTGTCTGTTGATGTCAATAGTTCACTGACTGAATGTGTCATATTTAAGATTGCAACTCCAAGAGGTTTGTATAGTAAAAAAATTTAATAAACAGCAGGCTTCGCTACATATCTTAAAATTAAGACCGGAGTTCTGCGACTTACCTGTCAGTGGTAGCTGTAAGTTTTATCATTTTGTTATTCTAATCTTTAGCAAGTAGACTAACCTAGCATAATGTTGCTGGTGACTGTAATGTTAGCACTTTATGTTACGTTGTTGTATGTGATATACTATGGTGTTTATTACGATGGACAAATGTACTGTAAATGTAAAAAGTGGATAGAGTACACTTCAGTCAGAGACCGGTGTGGACAAACATGGCTAATTAGCATGAAAGCTACAGACACACAAAATGACTTATTCCCTGTGTTGCTTACTAAAAGTACTTTTTAGTAGTCTAAATTCCAGCATCAAGGTTAGATTTTGGATAAGCCGCTTGTTATGCACAATTAGGGTACTTCTCACACCAATTCCCAGTACCTTGGAATCTACACCGGTACTGAACGATACCAATTTTCATCACTTTTGTGTGTGTTCAAATGTGTTAAGAAATGTTCATTGTTTAAAAATGTATTTTTTTTGTTCCAGATTTAACACTGAGCTCTACTGTCTCGTTGTCATCTTGTTTTCTTACACTTCTGTGTCTCATTTGCAAGTACTCTATTGTATAGTAGACTTGGCGCGCAGTTGCAATTTAAGTAGTGTATTGGCCACCATGTACCAGTCAGGCGGTATAGCTCGGTTGGTAAAGTGGCCGTGCCAGCAACTCGAGGGTTCCAGGTTAGATCCCCGCTTCCGCCATCCTAGTCACTGCCGTTGTGTCCTGCTCCCAGAGCCACCCACACTGGTTTAAATGTAACTTAGATATTGGGTTTCACTATGTAAAAGCACTTTGAGTCACTAGAGAAAAAGCGCTATATAAATATACTTCACTTTTCTTTTGTTGAGCCCAACAAAGTGTTTGTACTGAAAGTATTGTATTTACTACACCCCAGTTAGTTTTATTTTGATTACCTAATTTGGAGGTGTTGAAATTGCCATTTACAATCGCTAAGTTAAGTTAAAGTTAAAGTACCAATGATTGTCACACACAAACTAGGTGTGGTGAAATTTGTCCTCTGTATTTGACCCATCCCCTTGTTCACCCACTGGGAGGTGAGGGGAGCAGTGGGCAGCAGCGGTGCCGTGCCCGGGAATCATTTTTGGTGATTTAACCCCCAATTCCAACCCTTGATGCTGAGTGCCAAGCAGGGAGGTAATGGGTCCCATTTTTATTGTCTTTGGTATGACCCGGCCGGGGTTTGAGCTCACAACCTACCGATCTCAGGGCGGACACTCTAACCACTAGGCCGCTGGTGGTGTAGGTGAGGTTAATTGGTAGCATGTCTATGACAAATCTAAAGTAAATTAGCACTGAGCTAGCGCATTTTGAAAAGTGGAGCTTACTGTAAACTTTCTTCCTGCTTTGTTGGCATGGAAAATTGTAAGAGGGAGGTGAGGTGAGGGGAGCAGTGAGCAGCAGCGGTGGCCGTGCATGGGAATCATTTGGTGATTTAACCTCTAATTCCAACCCTTGATGCTGAGTGCCAAGCAGGGAGGCAATGGCTCCCATTTTTATAGTCTTTGGTATGACTCCGGTATGATTTACGATTTACACAACGTGCCAACTTCACTGGTTTGGGGTTTTGTATTACTCATCCATAATTGTGGCACCTTGTTGACTCTTGAGAAGAAGAAAAAAAAAAATATTTATAAAACTCCATGTATTAGACGTCTTCTAACACGTTAGACCACTTGTCTGAGCAGCGAGGCGTCCCTTTTAAAAGGAACTCTTCAAGATTTTATTGCCTTGTCGTGTATCGCTTGACATTTTGATCACCTGTTTGGAGTGCTGACTCATCATGTTGACAAAGAAACAGTAAAGGATCGCCACTGTTTTTTGTTGTGTGTGGGGGTGGGAGGGTGGGGGTGGGGGGGGGGGGGGGAGTGGGGTGATTGTGTGATCAACAACATTTTGGAAAGTTTCCTAGTGGAGATGAGTCATTTTTGATCAGTCAGCAGAGCCGAGAGAAAGGAAAAGGAAAAACAGCTGCTCCTGCCCACCAAGCGTCAAACTGAGGTTGCCTGTCCCAGACTCTTGGTTGATATGAGGTCAGCTTTGTTAGCCTCCTGTTTTTGGATGCATTGTGGCCTGGATTTTGCAAGCTTGCCATTTTCTCTATGGGGTTTCTTAATCGATCAACTTCACAAAGGAGCCCGAGAGGCCTTGTTTCCCATCCATTTGTGTCAATTGGGGCTAAAGTTAGTAAAAGATGGTTTGGTATTTTCTGTTTTTCTTTCTCTTGGAGCTTGTTTTATTGTGACAGCTGCCCCTCTCTCTGTTGGAATAACATCCCCAGGAACTCGCTCTTCCTCACGTGCACGTACAGTTTGCAGGCCAACGCCTCTTCCCGCTGTATTGTAGCGCTCTGCGTGTTTCGATTATTTAGGAAATGGACTATGCAGGTTCACGCCTGCTAAATAAAGCCATAAAATAAAGGTTAGATCAGCAGGTTGTTCTCCCCCCCCTGCCGCCCTCCCCCTCCTCTGTGCTCGCTGAAGTCTCTAAAGTTCCTTTGCATTTCGTGGAATCCAGGGAACGCCGCTTCCTCCCAGTGTTGCTGAATACAGGTCCAGGTCTCGCTGGTCTCAGTGCGGGATCGGGAGGGGCAAGAGTCCACGCCTCTGGCCTCAGGAAAGTCGGCCCCACTCTGATGGCGAGCCAAAAAACACATGGATCAGAGAAAATACAGGGGGGTTACAAAAGTGTCACACAAAAAGCGACCCTGCATTTTCCCACACTGATTTTTTCAGTTGTCTCACAAAATTATAGCAAGCATTTAGAAATATAACATGGATATTCAGTGGTACCCCAACTTAAGAGCGTTCTAAGATAAGAGTTGTCTTTCAGCTAATTGCTATGCTTTTAAACTGCATGCAAAAATTTTAGTTGCAAGCATCCCCGCCGTTAGTTGGCAAATCCGACCAAAGTTTTTGGTCTTACTCACTAGCAATAGCTTAAAACTAAAGATAGATATAACTTGGGAAGGAAGAAAGTGAGTCTGAAAGACAGTGCCTGGAAGAAATGGATGATATTCATCGAATTAATCAAAGAAATAATCCTAAACATGACAAGGCGAAGCAATCACTTCTAGTCTGCACCAATCTGAAGCCAAATGAGTGTAACGCCAGCCAAAAATGTGAAAAATATTCAAACGGGACATTTATTCATGAAAATATAGAAAAGCTGCTGATGGTGTGTTTGACAAAAAAGCAGCTGGAAGGAGATACCGTAGAAGTCCACTCTCCAAGGTAAATACTGTACATTACATTACATTACTTCATAAAATTACTGTAGTTGATAGTGGTACAATATATTGTATTGTTTTTCTACAATATTTCTTATCTAAACACTTTTGTTCTTTTTAAAAGGCGTGTTTGTTGTTAAAATTGTGCTTTTTTGGGTGGGCCAAGAACTGATTAAATTGATTTAGAGTTATTTCAATGGGCAGCATTGATTTGAGGTATAAGTGTTTTAAGTTAGGGTGATTCAATGCCCAGTAGTGCGTAAATGTGTTTCTGTATAGTCTTTCTCCAGCGATGGTCATGTGGTGATATAAACTATTGTATTTTGAGAGGTAATCATTGAAGTCGGACATCACTGAAGGCCTAGGTGGGAAATGCATGGCCCGCCACCGCGTTCTATGTACTGTATGTACTCACTTTTAAAGGTGTACTATTTGGGGGGGAAAAAAAAAAAAGAAAAAAAAAATGTCCACATTGGTTTTAAAAGATGCTGCTGTCATGGAAACAAACAGGCAAAACAACACAGTTTCGATCCGTTCTTGGATAAACGGCGCAAGGGTCCAGGTTACTTCAGTGCAGGTTGAGGCCTGCCAGAAGGGCAGGCAAGGGTTAATCCTCTGAGGCTTGAAGAGCCAGAGTAGCTCTGTTGAATTTGCATGTTCCCTGCATGTAGATCTAGCCTGTTGCTTCTTTTACCGCTGCTAAAAATGTGTTTTATGCTGAGTCGGTACAGCAAGTCTCCTGTTGGTTTGACTTTTGCATTCTGAACAAACCTGCCACTAACATGCTAAAATTGGAAGAAACATGTAAACCTGATGAGGCTGCACTGTGAACTTCATATCTCTGCAGAACTTTTTTTCTCTTTTTTTCTTCTTTGAGAGAAACAAGGGAGCGAGTGGTAGAGCGAGCGGACAAGATTGGTTCCTCTCGCTGTTGTCCTGCTCTGTGATTGGTAGAAGCCTGTTGCTGGGCTTGTGTTGGGTTTCGAGAGTTTTTCTAGCTTCCTCTTCTCCGTGCACCCGTGGGTCAGGTTTGAACTGGTCTGGTGGACTTATGCCACTTGTTGAACATCCCGGCAAACGAAGGAAGAAAGAAAAAAAACTGCAGCATTTTTCATTGCTTGACAAAACAAAAGGCGAGACACGTGCAGGGTTTTCGCTGGTTTGGCACTTGTGTTTTCTCTTTTGTTTTTCCCGTTACTTGAGTCATCCTCACTGCTGACTGTTGTTAATCACCATGATAGTAAATACATCTGTCGTTGTGTTTCAGCTGTAAAAGTTCACACCTTGTTGAGGCAATGTTGACAGTAGTTGCAAAAGAAGTCTTTGTAGTTGTCCTCATGAAAAATACATTTAACAACTAAATGACATTTTAAAAACACATGCTTTTTAATAACACTAAATGTATTTTTTCATCAGTGAGAGCATATTGGCACATTTTTCACTTGATCTTATGAAACAAGCTGCATCCTGTCCTTTGTGTTGGTGTAGTATCTAACGTCATTTTTTGCAATTTGCTCAGTTACATTTTTAAAACCAAAAATATAACAAGAGCACCTCCGGCTAGCTTATGTTACCATTAGTGGTTTGACAGAACATACCGTAGTTTCCGGACTATAAGGCGCACTTAAAATCTTTATTTTTTTTCTCAAAACTCGACAGTGCACCTTATAACCCGGTGCGCCTAATATAAGGAATAAGTTTGGTTGAGCATACCCACCTTGAAGCTATTTTATTTGGTACATGGTGTAATGATTAGTGTGACCAATAGATGGCAGTCACACTTAAGAGATACGTGTAGACTGCAATATGACTCAAGTAAACAACACCAACATTTGTATATGTTCCATTGAAAATATAGAACATTACACACGGCGCTCAAAAATCTATCAACATGTTTTAGTACGACTTTGGTAAGCTATGAAGCCGCACCGCTTACATACGTGTTATTATTATGGTGTGTGTATAAGGTAAGACATATTATCTGGCGTTTTGTTTCGCAAAAGCAACTTTTCTTACCTTCTGGTACCTACTGATCTGTATTTGGGATCTGCATAAATCCTGAAAAATTGCGCGAGCCCTCATTTGTAGTCAATGCTGACGCCGTAGTCGATAAGCTTCTTCTTTTTCTCTATCTTCTTGTTATGGGACATCCACCCTCCGTTGTTGCCATTTCTAATATAAAGTATTGTAAAGTTCTTACTTATATCTGTCAGTAAACTCACCATGAAAGCGCTAAAACATACCGGTGTAGTGAGTTTAGATTATTCACCCAAGGAACTTTAGTTATTAGAGAGTTCCGGTCGGACGGTATTTCACAGGACACATTTCCAGTGTTGTTGTTTCCGGTTGAGGAGATGCTGCTCCGTTATTGATTTAAGTAAAGTCTAAATGTCATTAAAACAGTTAGCTCCATCTTTTGACACTTCTTCCACACCCGTCCTTGCACGCTACACCGCTACAACAAAGATGACGGGGAGAAGACGCTGTCGAAGGTGAGCCACGTAAACAAGACCGCCCACAAAACGGCGCATCCTGAAGCGACTGTCAGAAAGCGGCTTGAAGATGATCTGTAAAACATAATCTCTGCAACATTTTGACCAAAGAACCACCATTACATGTTATGTAGACCACAAGGAAGTGTTTTCCATTTAGAAAAAATAATAATAATATGACTCCTTTAATGCGCCCTATAATCCGGTGCGCCTTTATACATCCAAAAAGATTAAAAAATAGACCATTCATCGGCAGTGCGCCTTATAATCCGGTGTGCCTTATGGTCCGGAAAATACGGTATATACATTTTTTTAACTTTTTTTTCCCCTATTACTAATTATAATGAATAAAAATTGTGGCCCAATGAATTTGGTACTCACCGCTGTGTCGTCCACAGGGATGTAACAATAAACCGTATAATGATAAACCGCTGTAAAACTTCCCACAGTTAGTATACCATTTTAAATTAAAATTATCGTAAAGCTTTGATGGATAAAACTTCGCTAAACACTTCTCATTGACTGGATAAGTCAGCTGGCACTGGCTACCTTAAATCCTAACATTAATACAAGAGACATTACTGTCTTTTTCAATTAAAAAAAATGACATTCCCCAATCTAAACATACAAAAACACATTACTGTCTGAGCAACCAAGTTATTAAATTGTGTACATTAAACCTACAGGGTGTGCTCTCTTAGACCGAGCGATCGTTCTATACTCAAAGCAATACGACAACAGGAAGTACATTTGCGTGACGTCGCATAACCTGGACGTGATGCACCCAACTAATACTTTGTATTAGAAATGGCGACAGCGGAGGATGCATGTGCATGTACGAGCCAGTCTGCCCCACAACAAGACAATAGAGGAAAAAGAAGGAGCTTATTGACGGCTGCGTCAGACTACCACGGCGAACTGGCGCAAATCACTTTGGGTAAATTTATACCATACTGTATATGGAGATACCCGCTGACATTACCAATGGGAAAAACATCACTAATAGGACAAGTTCCAAATGGATCGTCTAGCAGAATTTTACATTTTAAATTTAATTTTAAATTTTCGGGATTTATGCAGATCCCAAATACACAACAGCAGGTACCAACAGGTAAAGAACATTGGTTTTGCATAATAGGGCCCCTTTAAATGTTACTTTTCTTTGCAATAAGAACAATTAAAGTTGTGTATTTGCCATGGCGACCTCCATATTTGTGGACCAGCCAGGTCCACTTTGTGTTGTGTCAGCGCTAATTAAAGTTAAAGTTAAAGTACCAATGATTGTCACACACACACTAGGTGTGGTGAAATGTGTCCTCTGCATTTGACCCATCCCCTTGTTCATCAATACTATTAATTTTTTTTGCAGCCCTTGTTCCTCACATCTGTTAATTTAATAATACTTCACAGTTGTTCCTTACTGCTACTTTAAGTATCGTTGGCTGAAGGTGTGTTAGACCAAAGTTCCTAATATTTCTATGACTTTCTATGACTATAGGTTGCTGTGGCTTTTCACGTCAAACAGCAACTGTCCCAACAGGTGTGATGTTTGAACTTTGGATCATTTTGTTTGAACATTGCCACTCAAGACGTATGTCTGTGTGTGTTTGTGTCAAACTTAAGCTGACATTTAGATCAATAATTGGACAATAGTTTCTTTCTGTTACAAGCAGTGCTGTGCCTTGTAGGACACAACATACTGTTCATGTTCTTGCACTTATGTACCCTCACATTTCAGCAAAGAAAAACATTATGTAAACAGTATGTCTTTCCAAGGCACGTAAGTATGTACAAGTATGTACAAGTGACTTTAGAGTATTCAGTGTACAGCTGGTATGGTAGTATATTATTCACCATTCCCCAGCCATGTTTGTCTAAATAGCTGAGAATGCAAGTGAAGATAATTGTAGCTTGTAGATTACAATTATAATCAGACAAAAACACAGGATAGCGGTGTCACAATATACATTTTCATTATTTCCTGCTAGAGATGTAGGAATGCGTTAAAATCTAATATCGTAAATTATCGCTATCGTTTTTTTTAATTATCGGTATTGGTTTTTATATATATATATATATATATATATATATATATATATATATATATATATATATATATATATTTATTTATTTATTTATTTTTAATTTTTAATTAAATCAACATAAAAAACACAAGATACACTTACAATTAGCGCACCGACCCAAAAAACCTTCCTCTCCCATTTACACTCATTCAAACTCATTCACACAAAAGGGTTGTTTCTTTCTGTTATTAATATTCTGGTTCCTACATTATATATCAATATATATCAATACAGTCTGCAAGGGATACAGTCCGTAAGCACACATGATTGTGCGTGCTGCTGGTCCACTAATAGTACTAACTTTTAACAGTTAATTTGATTAATTTTCATTAATTACTAGTTTCTATGTAACTGTTTTTATATTGTTTTACTTTCTTTTTTATTCAAGAAAAGGTTTTTAATTTATTTATCTTATATTATTTTATTTTTATTTTTTAAAAGTACCTTATCTTCACCATACCTGGTTGTCCAAATTAGGCATAATAATGTGTTAATTCCACGACTGTATACATCGGTTGATATCGGTATCAGTAATTAAAGAGTTGGACAATATCGGAATATCGGATATTGGCAAAAATCCATTATCGGACATCTCTATTTCCTACTATTGTCTCTGATTGAAATCCTTTAGTTTTAAGGAGGTTTTTTGAGGTCGTAAACAACAGACTTAGACAAACTTTTTTTTGATCCACTAGTGAAACTGTCACACAGTAGTTCAATATTCAATATTTGTATCGATCCCTCTACCTTTGTTTACGTTCAAGAGCTCTAGCTTGCGGTTAGCGTTTAGCATTTACTCTTAGGGCAGGGGTCCCCAAACTTTTTGCCTCCAAGGGCCTAAGTGAAAATGTGCCAATGGTCCGTGGGCCCAACAGTGATTTTTACCATGCAACAGCACCACGAGTGAGAAATTTCACTTTACACCGCCATATATATTAAGTATAAGGCTGTAGAGATTGTCAGGTTCAACTAGTTAGCCTGTTGAAAAAAACTACATATTTTACAGTAAAAAAAAACCTTGTTCTTAAGTCACCAGGATTTTCCTGAAAAATTTCCAGTGGTTTATACACCAAATTACTGTACCACTGTTGTTTTTACGTTAAAATTCCGTGACTGAGCTTCAAGTTTTGTACAGGAAAATCTACAGTCATTTTTTTTTTTTACAGTGCATTACCATACATTGAAAAACAGTTCCAGTTATTGAAGGCGAGGATATCTGACTTATAGGGATGTAATGGTATGAATACTGAGGTATTTCGGTTTCAAAGTCTTCACAATAATACCGTGACGTGTGACGGCATCAAATGAAAACTTGGTGAGTGTAATTTTCTTCTGGCGTTTTAGTGTTGTAAATAAACTACATCTCCCAGAATCCTCTGTGCAGGGAGTTGAACGCCGTAAGCAGGAAGTGAAGTGTGTTCGGAATTGGTCTTTTGGACATTAAATCTATCCATAACTGGTTGAGTTACGTTGCTAACAAACAGACAAACAAGCCCAGGCCAAAACATAACCTCTTTGGCGATAGAGCTGCAACTAACGATTACTTTGATAGTCGATTAGTCAACGATTATCTTAACGATAAGTTGACTAATCATATAATAGAGCGTACACATATTTAATGGCTCTAATTCGTCCATCGACTTCTAAATACAGCTTAAGCTATTTTAGACATGTGATTACGAACAACAAAGATGACTAATTCATTCATACTGTAACTGTGCTGCTCATTCCGCTGTTACAAAAATTAAAATGACTATTAAAATGTTCTCCATTTAAAGGAAAGGTAAAGTGCTAAAAAAAAAACAATACATTTTTTTTATGTATTAAAAAACAGTTCAAATAGCAGCAATGAAAACAAAACTCAAAATCTAACTTTCTCAAAAAGAAAAGAAGCATTTTGTGATGATATGTTTAAAAAGCTGCACACTGATACTTTGACTATTGACTCTTTGCAGTTTTAGCACTCTAATAGACTCATTGTGTAGAATTGTATATTTGATTAATTCTTAAAATGTTGGCTTTTTAAGAGATTGTATGTTTAATGTTATGATACCTCCGCATTGGTGCCTGCCTGTGTGTGTGTGTGTGTGTGTGTGTGTGTGTGTGTGTGTGTGTGTGTGTGTGTGTGTGTGTGTGTGTGTGTGTGTGTGTGTGTGTGTGTGTGTGTGTGTGTGTGTGTGTGTGTGTGTGTGTGCGTGTGTGTGTGTGCGATTCACGTTTGTTAAAGTGCTTTTTTTTTTTTGGGCATTGCAAATAGACTCGATGTGTAGAATTGTATATTTGATTAATTTTTAAAATGTTGGCTATTTAATAGATTGTATGTTTAATCTTATGATACCTCTGCTTTGGTGTCTGTCTGCGTGCTTTTTAAAGTGCCTTTTTTTACAACATTGCAATTTGACGTTGCTTTAAACAAACTTGAATAGATGTAGACAAAGTTTAATTGGCTGACTTTGGCTAAAATGATAGTTATTTTTCACACAACTTCGTCTTACACTTGTTAGCTTACTTGCAAGGCATAAGCCAACACTCGTACCGAGGTTGAGACCGCATCCTCCCAAGTGTCGACATCAAGTCTACGCTTTCGCGTATCACAGATGCACTGCTATAAAAACAAGGTCGTCTCTGCAAAATGAGCAAGGTATTCATGTTTTTAACAAGAATAGGAGGAAATATCCTCCCGCTTTACACACTGGCGATGTTTTAGCGAGTGACCCACTTCCGCCCGGAAAAACACGAGTGATGACGTCACGACTGTTGTCGACAAATATAATTGACGGCAACACATTTTATTGTCGACAATGTTGACTAAGTTGCAGCCCTATTTGGCGCAGGTAAGAAAGTCTGCGTTCTGCAAAGCAAAGCACGTCACTTTCATTTCGAACGTCTCCAAGGCGACACAGGGCCAGCCGGTAACGTCGCACCGCACGGCCGGAAATCACCCCCCAAAAAATATTCCACGCTAACTAAAAAGCTCCTTGATACATGTCTACATACAAGTTTCCTTCCACCTCATAAACCGTCACACAGAAAATATATATGAAGCCAGCGGAGCCAAATATCAATTTGTGAGGTATTCACATTATGGTAAATGGGTTATACTTGTATAGCGCTTTTCTACGTTCAATGTACTCAAAGCGCTTTGACACTATTTCCACATTCACCCATTCATACACACATTCACACACTGATGGTGGGAGCTGCCATGCAAGGCCCAAACCACGACCCATCAGGAGCAAGCATTTGACGTGTCTTTGCACTGTGGAGGGTTGTTAGCCGCGAGTGACTACAGTGCATTGAGGACGACTGTGTCGTCAACACGCATCATCACGATGTAACAATAGTATTGAAAGCTCCATCGTTGTCAACTAAAGTTTGACAAATTACTGAATGTCGTGTAACACACTTCATATACTCGGCGCTTGTGTTTGTGGCTTGTGTACAACATCTGGTTTACATGTGGCGAGCGAGCCGAGACGTGCGCGATGAACTTTCAGTGGTTAGAATGCGACCCGAGCATTGAAACAACAGTCCGTGGGCCCATCAGTGCGTGCACCCTGACAATGTTGTCCCTGAAGCCGGACCCACCCCCCCAGCCCCCGAGCCTAAGCGTTTTTTTTGTTTTTTTTCGTGTGTGAAAAGGTGTTTGCTGTGTCGTAAGCCTGAACGCTGACCAGCTCTCTTCTGCCGAGCCATGGGAGTGCTGACTCCAGCCCTGGGAACATGTTTACCTCTGTCCCGCACCCCTCCCTGTGGCAACAGGAGTTTAGGGGGGGGGCAACGGCTGGCTCAATCCACACAATGAACCTGCTGAACACTGTCAGATGGCGCGATCCATGCCGCCGTTTGCCAGACTGGCCGGGCAGGTTCAAAGTGCACAGAGAGGAGCTGCTGCTCATTGCACCAAATATAGCTTGTTTGTTTGATTTTTTTTATTGGCTGACCCTTCACCCCTTGGCCGACTTGTTGTTGCAAAGAAGTTGCACGCCACACTCTTTTTGCTGTCGTGCTCATTTGCTACTGAAAATCCGGGTATAATAATTGACCTTCTCGCCGTGTGCTAAAGCCGTAATGCGGTGTGCCAGTGTTATTGTCAGGCTGGGATAAACAAAGCCATAAGAGCTGGCCTCCTTATCGCTGCACCCCGCCCGCCCCCCTTGGCTCTGAAAGGAGTCCTTCAGCCGCCTGATTAGTGCAAGGATGACATTATCTGTGGTCAGAGAGGCTGCCATGCACACTTAAATGGCCTACTCAGTTCATAAAATAAGGGCTTCTTTCATAGTCTCTTTAAGGTGATGCCTCCCCACCTTGATTTGATTATCGATCACTCTGATTAGCTTTGAGTCAATGGCGGCAGATTCAATCATGATCAATGGCAGCAAGCGAACAAAAGAAGCACAGAGAAGTGATGTTTTCTTAAAGGGGGGGCTTGTCCTCCCCGCTCACGTTTTGCCCCCCTCCTTCCTCACGCTTAGCTCAGCCCCTCCGCTGCTTCTCGCACGCCATTGGTCGGCGCGAGCGTGTTTACGCCCTGTGATTGGTCAACGCGCCTGTCAGTCGCGCGAGCCTTGACTTATTTAGCGAATGTATGCGCAAAGGGGGGCCAGGACTGGACTGACTGTGCTGCCGCCGCAACAGCTGACGAGCGGAGCACTTTAACGCAGCGCCTCCAGGAACAAAGAAGAGGAACATATTGGAGCTTTTTTTATTTATTTAAAGACAACCAACTAGTAATAACCCTCGAGTGCGGCCAGGACACGACATGAGGCACGCAGTGTCACCGTCGGACAAGGTGGAGAATTGTTCGCTGGCGGCGACAGACTTGTTTAAGATATGTGCCCGTTGTAAACGCCTCAGCAAAAAGGTAAGAAAGCCGGAAAATGTCACTCTCAAACCTTCTGTTCGGGTTCCGAGTAGTGTCAGTTGATGGATGCTGTGAGGAGACTGTTTTTCCTTCGAGTGAACGAGCTGCAGTGCAGTCTTTTGTCCGGACTTGTTTTGTCAGGCAAGTTTGGGGGCACCCCCCCCTTATTCGGACCACTCAGTCAACAACTCTCACTTTCCCCAATATTATATTAATAATTGTCATCACTGGCAATGTTGAGTCATTAATTAATTATCTTGTCATAACTCGCTTCATTTATCAACTCATTCATTTATGTGCTCAAGTCTGCAGAGTGGACATGTCCAGACATGACCAAATATTATTTCCCCGTCCCTTCTAAAATAAAACTACACTTTATTGGCCCCAGAAATGGTGCATGTCATTAAAAGGGAATCCTGGTCTAGTTAATTAATTAAAAATGAGATGTGAATAATGGGCATGACAATAGTTTTGTACAATGACAAAACCATCCATCCATCCATCCATTTTCTACCGCTTATCCCTTTTGGGGTCGCGGGGGGTGCTGGAGCCTATCCCAGCTACAATCGGGCGGAAGGCGGGGTACACCCTGGACAAGTCGCCACCTCATCGCAGGGCCAACACAGATAGACAGACAACATTCACACTCACATTCACACACTAGGGCCAATTTAGTGTTGCCAATCACAAAACCATAATTTTGATATTATTGAAGTTGCACCTTTTTGTAAAAAGGCCTGGTCCAATTTGGTCCAATTAGCCTTATAACTGACCTAATTATATTGACAATCAAAACAGTCATTTTTGGTGCCTAAAGAGTTCATTTAGAAGTTCTCTCCTTAACCCCCTTTTTTTGTCAGGCAAGTTTGGGGGCACCCCCCCCCCTTATTCGGACCACTCAGTCAACAACTCTCACTTTCCCCAATATTATATTAATAATTGTCATCACTGGCAATGTTGAGTCATTAATTAATTATCTTGTCATAACTCGCTTCATTTATCAACTCATTCATTTATGTGCTCAAGTCTGCAGAGTGGACATGTCCAGACATGACCAAATATTATTTCCCCGTCCCTTCTAAAATAAAACTACACTTTATTGGCCCCAGAAATGGTGCATGTCATTAAAAGGGAATCCTGGTCTAGTTAATTAATTAAAAATGAGATGTGAATAATGGGCATGACAATAGTTTTGTACAATGACAAAACCATAATTTTGATATTATTGAAGTTGCACCTTTTTGTAAAAAGGCCTGGTCCAATTAGCCTTATAACTGACCTAATTATATTGACAATCAAAACAGTCATTTTTGGTGCCTAAAGAGTTCATTTAGAAGTTCTCTCCTTAACCCCCTTTTTTTGTCAGGCAAGTTTGGGGGCACCCCCCTTATTCGGACCACTCAGTCAACAACTCTCACTGTTCTCAATATTTATTAACAATTGTCATCACTTGCATTGTTGAATCATTCATTAATTATCTTGTCATAATTCACTTCATTTATCAACTCATTCATTTAAGTCGCAGAGTGGACATGTCCAGACATGACCAAACATTATTTCCCTGTCCCTTCTGAAATAAAACTACACTTTATTGGCCCCAGAGATGGTGCATGTCATTAAAAGGGAATCCTGGTTTAGTTGATTAATTAAAAATGAGAAGTGAAGAATGGGCATGACGATAGTTTTGTACAATGACAAAACTATCATTTTGATATTATTGAATTTGCACCTTTTTACCCTAAAATGCAAAACAAAAGCCTGGTCAAGTTTGGTCCTATTAGCTTTATAACTGACCAATTTATATTGGCAATCAAAACAGTCATTTTTGGTGCCTAAAGGGTTCATTTAGAGCAGGGCTAGGGAACCTATGGCTCTCGAGCCTGATGTGGCTCTTTTGATGACTGCATCTGGCTCTCCGATAAATATTAGCTGACATTGCTTAACATGATAAGTAATGAATCATTCCGCTGTTAAGAATAACGTTCAAAAGAGGTCGCATTAATGGTAAGAAGTATTTTATTTATTATTGGTTAGCTTCAGAATAACAATGTTATTAAAAAGAATAAGAGACTTATTATACTCTAAAAATGTTGGTCTTACTTAAAAATGCACGCGTTTAGTTGTATTCCGTATTAAAAAATATTATATGGCTCTCGTGGAAATACATTTTAAAATATTTGGCTTTCACAGCTCTCTCAGCCAAAAAGGTTCCCGGCCCCTGATTTAGAGGTTCTCTCCTTAACCCCTTTTAAAAAAACGAAGTTACACGTTTTACCCCGAACGGCCCCTTTCATAAAAGTGCACCGTGCATTAAGAGGGGATCATGGAATTTGAAAAATAATTGAAGAAAAACCAATCCTAGTCAAGTGTCATACAATTAAAGACACTATACGTAATAAATGGAAAGGTGATTATTACCTGAAATGAATCATGCCTTGGTCATAAAACAGTTTTATTTTGTATCATGGCAAAATCTTCATTTTTAAACCTTGAGTGCTATTTTTTTAACCTTTGGGTCCTAATTGGCCCCTCTCATAAAAGTGCACCTTGCATTAAGAGGGGATCATGGAATTTGAAAAATAGTAGAAGAAAAACAAATCCTAGTCATACAATTAAAGACACTAAGTAATTAATGGAAAGGTGATTATTACCTGAAATTAATCATTTTGTATCACGGTTAAAACCTTCATTTTTAACCTTTGAGTCTGCTATTTTTTTAACCTTTTGGTCCCAATTGGCCCCTCTCATAAAAGTGCACCTTGTATGAGAGGGGATTGTGGAATTTGAAAAATAATAGATCGGTCACTTTGTTTATTTCGAACATGCATACAATATAATTAAATTGTGATACATCACATATTTCCAGTTGTTTATTCATGGAAGTAATGGAAGAAAAACAAATCCTAGTCAAGTGTCATACAATTAGAGACTATATAAGTGATTCACTCAAAGGAATCCTGTATTGGTCATAAAACATGGCAAAATCTTGATTTTTAACCCTTGAGTCTGCTCTTAAAATGACCCATATGTTGTTTTTTTTAACATTTTGGTCCCAATTGGCCCTTCTCATGCAAATGCACCTTGCATTAGAGGGGATGGTGGAATTTAGAAAATATATATCTTGAAAGTTATGTACAATTCATTCTTTACTCAAATTTGTCCTGTTTTTTGTCTTGCAGGATCTGGGAGTGCGTATCCCCAGGCCTCTCGGTAACGGACCTAGCAGATTTATCCCTGAAAAAGAGGTACAGTCAAAAATAAATAAAAGTGAAGTTCTTGTCTTATGTAGTTTTTATTTCCTTCCACTAAAGATTCTGGGAGTCAGTAAAGTGGACACCAGGACACAGTCGATATTTGAGGATGCGTTCGCCGCCCTCGGTCGCCTTGACAACATCTCCTTGGTGATGGGCTTCCACCCTCAGTACCTGGAGAGCTTCCTCCGGACGCAGCACTACCTGCTGCAGATGGACGGGCCGCTGTCGCTACACTACCGCCACTACATCGGCATCATGGTGCGGCCCCAGCCTTCCTCTTACTCGCCCTCTTCGAGACCGTTTGACCTCCATGTTCTCTTCATCTCTCCAGGCGGCGGCGCGACACCAGTGCTCCTACTTGGTCAACCTGCATGTGAACGACTTCCTCCAAGTCGGCGGAGACCCCAAGTGGCTCAACGGGTTAAACGAAGCCCCGCAGAAGCTGCAGCAGCTCGGCGAGATCAACAAAATCTTGGCCCACCGTCCTTGGCTGCTCACCAAGGAGCACATTGAGGTGAGAAAATGGCTGGCGTCTGGCCGGCGAGGTGTTAAAGTCTTCTTGTGTAACAGCTGGCCTCATGGCTCGGGGTGTTAAACTGAAGGTCGGCTGAAGGGGAGCTTTAAAAAATGTACATTCTTACCTGCTTGAGTGTCACATTTTGAACTTCCCTTCTCTCTTAGGGTCTCCTGAAGGCAGAGGAGCACAGTTGGTCCCTGGCGGAGCTCATCCACGCCGTGGTCCTCCTCACGCATTACCACTCGCTGGCCTCCTTCACCTTCGGCTGCGGCATCATGCCAGAGATCCACTGTGACGGCGGCCACACCTTCAGACCCCCCTCCCTCAGCCAGTACTGCGTATGCGACATCGCCAACGGCAACAACCACGGAAATCATCACGACAGTCATCTTAGCAGCCAGGTGAGGGGAAAATGACCATTTTTTATTATTGCCTCTATGAATAATTTAACCCTTTTATGGGGCAAATATCTATATTCTGTGACCTAAACATGACTTAAAGCGGGACTCGAGCCTTGAATAAGATGAAAGTATTTTATCATACAAAAGCTAAATGTAAAATTTGCAAGTGTTCTCTAAAGCATATAAACACATATACACACACACACACACACACACACACACACACATATATATATATATATATATATATATATATATATATATATATATATATATATATATATATATACAAAAAAACTTAGCTCTCCAAATACCACCATAATGACCAACATTAAAATAACAGTAGCGTAGTAGGCCTGAGTATTCATTAAAAACAAGGCAAAGGATTTATTTAACAAGTATATTTAATATTTTTGGCCACTGTAACATTACACACAGTCTGAACAGTAACACTGTGTTACTGAACTGTGACAGTTACTGAACTGTTTAACACTTTAACCGCCCTTTATTTAACAAATTGCTCTTACGATAATTTTTATCTGCTCTTTTAAAGTATATATATATATATATATATATATATATATATATACAAATGTGTGTATGTATAAATATGTGTGTGTGTATATGTATGTATATATATTATATGTATATTTATGTGTGTGTGTGTACCGTATTTTCCGCACTATTAGCCGCACCTAAAAACCACAAATTTACTCAAAAGCTGACAGTGCGGCTTTTAACCCGGTGCGCTTTATATATGGATTAATATTACGATTCATTTTCATAAAGTTTCGATCTCGCAACTTCGGTAAACAGCCGCCATCTTTTTTCCCGGTAGAACAGGAAGCGCTTCTTCTTCTACGCAAGCAACCGCCAAGGTAAGCACCCGCCCCCATAGAACAGGAAGCGCTTCTTCTTCTACTGTAAGCAACCACCCGCCCGCGTAGAAGAAGAAAAAGCGCGCGGATATACCGTACGTTTCATTTCCTTTGTGTGTTTACATCTGTAAAGACCACAAAATGGCTCCTACTAAGCGTCAGGGATCCGGTTCATGAAAAGACGCAATCTCTCCATCCGCACACGGAGTACTATTTCACAGCAACTGATATTCCTGTGAACCGCACTGTGGATATAACGGGAGCACGTACGGTGAATATTCGCACCACAGGGAATGAGAAGTCATCCTTCACTGTGGTTCTAGCTTGCCATGCTAATGGCCAGAAACTTCCACCCATGGTGATATTCAAAAGGAAGACCTTGCCAAAAGAGACCTTTCCAGCCGGCGTCATCATAAAAGCTAACTCGAAGGGATGGATGAAGAAAAGATGAGCGAGTGGTTAAGGTAAGTTTAAGTTTACGCGAAGAGGCCGGGTGGCTTTTTTCACGCAGCTCTGTCCATGTTGATATACGTATGTTTGTGATTGCACATTTGCGTACATTTTGGGAGTGAACAGAGTTCTTAGAACGCTGGTTTTTAATATATTATTAAAGTTTGACTGACCTATCTGACTGTTTTTTTGACATTCCTTTAGCGCATTCAGATGCGGCTTACAACACCGGGCGGCTTATAGGTGGACAAAGTTTTGAAATATGCCGTTCATTGAAGGCGAGGCTTTTAACCCAGGGCGCCTTATGGTGCGGAAAATACGGTATATATATATAATATGTATATGTATGTATATGTATATGTGTGTGTATATATATATATATATATATATATACACACACATATACATATACATACATATAGACAGAGCGACTCCAAAGGCTGTAACTGTCGAAAGAAACCTGATTGCCCTCTCAACGGGGGGTGCTTACAAACATCAGTTGTCTACCAATCTAAGGTAATACGCAAGGACATTAACACATCCGACACATATGTAGGATTAACCGAGGGAGAATTCAAAACCAGATGGAACAATCACAAGGCTTCTTTCAGGAACAAAAACCTGCAAAATACCACAGAACTCAGCAAACACATTTGGGACCTCAAAGACAATAATGTTGAATATTCAATAACATGGCAAATTCTTGCATCCAGCACACCTTACAATAGTGGTAATAAAAGATGCAACCTATGCTTGAAAGAGAAACTGTTTATTATTTACCGTCCAGACCTGTCATCCCTCAACAAGCGCAGCGAAATTGTCACAGCATGCCGCCATAGACGGAAACACCTCCTAGGTAACACATGAGCCAATCACCACGCCCCTAGGCCAGCCTGTACCCACCCACTCTGTGCCCTATATAAACCATGGTATGCGAATGCTCCCATTAAAATCTCCTGACGATTGAGGGTACCCCCCCCCTCATGAAACAGGCCTGTAGAGATGAAATAGTCTTGTGATTTTTTTTCCCACACATACATATATTGCGCTCTACTACGGTATCGAGCACTATTTTTTGGATAACCTTATTAAGACATATATATATATATATATATATATATATATATATATATATATATATATATACACACATATATATATACATACACACATATATATATATATATATATATATATATACATACACACGTGTGTGTGTGTGTATATATATATATATATATATGTATGTGTGTGTGTGTGTGTGTGTGTGTATATATATTTATATATATAAGTTTGAGAATCACTGCTCTTATGGTTTTAAAACAGTTTTTTGTTGCATGTTTTGGACTCTTTGCCCATATGCAAACTAAATTTAAGGGAGATGATATTGTAAAAAGTTTATTAGCTATGTAACCATGGCTTCAACATCTCCCAAAAAATGTTTTTTTGCGAGTACCAGTGTTATTGCCCACTTTTTTTTTCTTTTTTTAGCTTGAATGATGTGACATGTACTTAATAGCTTTGTGAAAAAAATATATTCAATTTTAACAAATCTATGGTTTGTTAATTAGATTTTTTTTTTTTTTCAATCATTCTGAATGTGTCTCTAATATAATTCTACTGTTGTTTTGGTGGAAAAAATAGCTGGTGTCCCTGAGTACCACTAGGTGGAGCTAGCGGTTTCACTTATCTCACAAAGGGAACCCTTTTTATCCATGTTAATTGGTCCCTGTAGGAATTTTTATTTATAATCAGATATTTTCATAGTGATATCTTAAAATAGTGTGAACGGAGTCTTGTTCACGAGTGAGGGAAGAGTGGATCGTGAGATCGACAGGCGGATCGGTGCGGCGTCTTCAGTAATGCGGACGCTGTATCGATCCGTTGTGGTGAAGAAGGAGCTGAGCCGGAAGGCAAAGCTCTCAATTTACCGGTCGATCTACGTTCCCATCCTCACCTATGGTCATGAGCTTTGGGTTATGACCGAAAGGACAAGATCACGGGTACAAGCGGCCGAAATGAGTTTCCTCCGCCGGGTGGCGGGGCTCTCCCTTAGAGATAGGGTGAGAAGCTCTGTCATCCGGGGGGAGCTCAAAGTAAAGCCGCTGCTCCTCCGCATCGAGAGGAGCCAGATGAGGTGGTTCGGGCATCTGGTCAGGATGCCACCCGAGCGCCTCCCTAAGGAGGTGTTTAGGGCATGTCCGACCGGTAGGAGGCCACGAGGAAGACCCAGGACACGTTGGGAAGATTATGTCTCCCGGCTGGCCTGGGAACGCCTCGGGATCCCCCGGGAGGAGCTGGACGAAGTGGCTGGGGAGAGGGAAGTCTGGGCTTCGCTGCTTAGGCTGCTGCCCCCGCGACCCGACCTCGGATAAGCGGAAGAAGATGGATGGATGGATGGATGGATATCTTAAAATAACTATTTCTGACCTTCTAAATAATGAAAATAAACATGAAATAACACCCACATAATTACTGTTATACTCTTTTATCTGTTTAATCCAATATAGTAATGCTACCTGACCACGTTACACACCATTGTGCTCTGATTGGTTTGGTCTAATAGAGTAGCCAATGCTATTGATTTGTTTAGGTCATTTAGCCATTGTTATGCTGGAAAATGTTTGATTTAGGCCCAAAATGGTTTAAAAAAATGCACAATAGAGTGAAGACGACTTTTCGGGCCTTCAACAGGCCATATTTAATGTTTTTATAATGTACTTGACATCCTCTAAGTTTGTCCTTTTCTCTGGACTTGGTTCCCTTTGACTTCATCAAACCAACTCTCTTATTGTGCCTCTTCCTGAAAGGCTTCTGATTGGCTAAAAACAACTTTCAGGGTCTTTTAAAAAAAAAAAAAATGTATATGACCGTGATAATATGACATAAAACGTGTCTGTGCTCAGGAGGTGTGCGGCGAGGTGGAGGTGCTGATGGAGCGCATGAAGCAGCTGCAGGAGTGCCGTGACGACGAGGAGGCCAGCCAGGAGGAGATGGCCACTCGCTTCGAGCGGGAGAAGACTGAGAGCATGCTGGTGGTCACGGCCGAGGACGAGGAATGGGTGCCCTCTAGGGACATCTCCCGACATTTTGAGGACCTCAGCTATGGCTACAAGGACTTCTCCAGGCGGGGGGAGCACGTCCCCACCTTCAGAGTGCAGGTAGAGTCCAAAACAAACCACGTTTTGGACCGTGACTCATATCGACTGCGGCTTTTTTTGCAGGACTACAGCTGGGAGGACCACGGCTTCTCCTTGGTGAACAGGCTGTATCCCGACGTGGGTCAGATGCTGGATGAGAAGTTCCAAATGGCGTACAACCTGACCTACAACACCATGGCAACGCACAAGGACGTGGACACCAGCATGCTGCGCAGAGCCATCTGGAACTACATCCACTGCATGTTCGGCATCAGGTGAGCGGCGCCGTGAAGATTTGTCAGAAGCACCGCTGCCGCTTCTCCACTAACGTAGGCTGACTTCTTCAGGTATGACGACTACGACTACGGCGAGATCAACCAGCTGTTGGACCGTAGCTTTAAGATCTATATCAAAACCATGGTGTGCAGTCCTGAGAAGACCACCAAACGAATGTATGAGAGCTTCTGGAGGCAGTTTCAGCACTCTGAGAAGGTGAGCGCCTCACTCCTCGCCAATCCAACTTTATAACGTGCCTTTTTAATGACCTTAGTATCACTAACTTCCTGCTTCTTGTCCCCCCCCCCCAGGTCCACGTTAATCTGCTTCTTATGGAAGCGCGAATGCAAGCAGAACTGTTATACGCTCTGAGAGCCATCACTCGCTTCATGACATGAAGTGCTTTTGTCCTAGTTTTGTCTTTTATATAGATTTTATTACACGTTATTTCTCATTGTGGGACATTTCAAGAAAACATTTTGGTGAGGGAGACTTACTGGATGGAGAGATGGATGGATGGATGGATGGATGCTGAGAAGACCAGAACAAAAAAAAAAAGTCACAGGCACAGGTTTTTTGTTGTTGCGTGCAGTGCCAAAAGTGACCAGCAGAGGGAGGCCTGGTTGCCAGGCGTCCCAAGTAGTATTCGAGCATGCACCACCCTCTTCCACCTGACTGAAGACCCTTCTAGAAAAAAAAAGAAGCTGTGCAACCACAACCATTCTGCACTGTCATCGTTGTTTGTCGTTTCTTTTTTGACATTGTGTTCAAGGACGTGGTCGCCTCACCTTCGGGCCGCCGTGCTTGTGCCTGAACGATGCTGCAGTGTGCCCGTTGCTGCTGCTCCCCTGAGTTGTTTTCAGCGGGAGGGGGGGTCATATTGATCGCCCCACGCCCAAAAAAGACCTTCCCCAACCCTCAATCATAGTCCCTGTCCATCTGCATTAACCCAAATGTCTGTGTAAGCTAATTCTGTGTGTGTGTGTGTGTGTGTGTGTGTGTGCAGTGACTCAAAGAACACTGAGCCCTTTTTGAGTTGACTGTGTGCGTGTGTGTGTGTGTGTGCGTGTGTGTGACAAAGAGAAAGTAGCTTTTGAAATTTTAATGTGTCAAAAAAAGAAATGCGAGGCACTTTGAAGGAGACTTCTTGCTTCTGCTGTAGCGCTACTGTGATAAGTGTTTCTGATTATTTGTCTGGCTTATTGAGGAAAAAAGTGTCGAACCAGGTGCTTTTTGCCCCAACACACACACACACACACACACACACACACTGCTAGCTGTCTTCCGCGTTAACCCAGCTGCCTGGTCACACTTTAGGTTGTGAATTTCACCAGTAAAGAAAATACCTCTTCTGTTTTTCTCCAAAGTGCTCTTTGGTGAGCGCAGACCTTTTTTTTCTTTTCCCCCCTGCTTCTCCCCGTGCCGCCATTGTTCCGATTGTGGCCGATTTGCAAGGCAAAAAGATGTAGCTGCGCTTATTAAGCCCAACTAGTGCAAAAGCTTTTTTTTTTTTTTTTTTTTTATGAAACCAGTGTTTGTTTTGTTCAGTAAAACCAGTAAAGTACTGCATTTTTCTTCTGAAGGAGGAGTAAGCGTGATAAGTGTTTAGACGGGGCGGTGATGACAAAAAGATGGTACCATTGGAAGTTGTTGGAGAGAAAGAAAAAAAAAGTGGATATTTTTTTTGTTTTCCAAACTTCTGACTGATGTCAGTTACTGACGCTTTTTTTTATATAAAAATATATGAAAATGGACAAAAAAATAAACCTATAACATTGAATTGTTGTGTATCATTTGTAGTGTAAATTTGTTGGGTTGATTGTACAAGAAAGCTCACTAACACTAAATGAGGTGCACATTCTAGACATGTATGTGATGGGATCATTCTGCACAGGTGTCGGTCAGCTCGATGACAATGTCAATCATCCCATTCTGGTCAAAGTTAGAGCAGCTTAATAATTCTTATGCACCTCGCAAGGAAAAAACATTTCCAATGAAACAATGTTACATCATCACCAGCACAATCGCCATCCCCTAAACTGCCTTCACTAGTGTATGGTTTGTAGGGTTGCAAAGCAAACAACCATATCAGCTCATATTGCATATCAACCTGAGGAATCATGTTTAAAAAGTGTTACAAGGTTTGTACACAAAGTGCCGTTCCTGATGTTTTGATGTAATGTGACTGAAATGCTGTACTTTTAGAGGCTACTTGTAAGCACTGCCTGGGCCCCAAGTCTGTGTAACAATATTAATAATAATAAAGTTTTCCAAAGGCTACACATGTCTTGCTCCCTGCTGTGTTTTATTTGTTTTACAAGCATCACACATAAACAGTTTACTTTCTCGGCAGATCCTCAAGGTGACTCATCAGTTTCCATGACTGCATTTCCATAAAATTGCCAAACATATTGAATTTGTTACATAAATGTGCAAAGATACTTAAAAAGGATCAGTTAAGCTTTTATAGGAAAAAAAGAATCCCAAGTATTGCAGAATGTTCATTCAGTTGTTTCATTTTGCAGAAAAAAGATAACCGACACGACACAAAACTACAGTCATTTCAAATGGCAACTTTCTGACTTTGAGAAACACTAAAATAAATATAAATGGTGGTAGTCAGGAACAGTTTCATATTTAGATCAAGCAGAGGGGAAAAATATGGTAACACTCAATTCTGATTAAAAAAAAAATGAAATAATGGGGGGAAAAAAACTAAGAAAAACAAGCTCCAGCCTCCCTGTGCTCCCGAAAGGGTAAAGCGGTAGACGATGGATGGGGGGGGGAACACAGCAACACACAACTAGTACTTTGTTGCACCACCTCTGGCTTTTATAACAGCTTGCAGTCCCTAAGACATGGACTTAGCTTGTGACAAACAGTACTCTGATTGCTGTAATCAGATCAGCTTTGCAGGTTGAAGTCTTGTCGTGGAACATTTTCTTCTATTTCCACCACAGATTTTCAATTGGATTGAGATCCGGACTATTTTCAGGCCATGACATTGACCTTGTGTTTCTTTCCTCAAGGAAAGTTTTTACAATTCTTTCTCAATGACAAGATGTATTATCATCTTGAAAAATAATCATCCCCAAACATCCTTTTCATTGATGCAACAAGAAAAGTGTACAACATGTCAACTTGTGCATTTATCCATCCGGGTTGTGGGAACAGCAGTTTAAGCAGATATGCCCAGACCTCCCTGTCCCTGACCTCCTCTTCTAGTATTACCGGGGACACACCGAGGCGTTCCCAGGCCAGCTGTGAGACATAGTCCCTCCAGCGTGTCCTCAGTCTGCCCGGAGGCCTCCTCCTGGCTGGACATGCCTTAGACGCCTCCCCAAGGAGGCTTCCAGGAGTCATTTGTGGGAGATGCCCAAGCTCCCTCAGCTGGCTCCTCTCTGAGTCTCTCCCCGATTGACCGAATTCCTCACCCTATCTCTGAGGGAGATCCCGAACATCTTGCTGCGGAAACTCTTTTGTATTCCCAACCTTGTTCTTTGGGGTAGGACTGGAGACTAACCAAGTAAATCGAGAGCTTCGCCTTCTGGCTCAGCTCCTTCACTACAACAGAGAAGTACAGTGACTCCATCACGGCTGACCCTGCACCAATCCGTCCGTCAATCCTGAGTTCCATTCTTCCCTCATTGTGAAACAGACTCAGAGCAGTCCACCCTTTTCCCACGGAGAACCCACGGCGCCAGATTTGGAGGTGCTGATCCTCATCCCAGCAGCTTCACACTGGGCTGCAAAGCGCACCAGTGACCGCCGTGTGCGTTTATTCAAGATGTAATGACAGCAGACCCATATCATCAAGGACTGTGGACATTTGCATCTTTTCTTCAGGCAGTCGTCTTCATAAATCTCATTGAATCGGCACCAAACAAAAGTTGCAGTATCATCACTTTGCCTGATGCAAAGTCACAATTCATTACTGAGCATAACATTCATCCAGTCATCCATAGTCCACCATTGTTTTTCCTTAGCCCATTGTTACCTTGGTTTTTTCTGTTTAGATTACTGCTTTCGTTTAGCTTTTCTGTATTCAAATCCCATTTCCTTAAGGTGGTTTCTTACAGCTCGGTCATTTATTCTGCTTGGCATTTTCTGTTTCCAAGATGTATTGCTCTACGTTTTCTGTCTGGATGCTTTGATACTTTCCTCGGTCTACCAGTATTCTTGCCTTTTTACAACCTTCCCATGTTGTTCTTACTCGGTGCAGTTTTTAGACACAGCTGACTGTGAACAATCAACACATTTTGCAACATTGCGAGATGATTTACCTTCTTGAAGAAGTTGGATAATGTCAATTGACATCTCTTGTGTTGGAGCCATGATTCATGTCAATCCACCTCATACTTGCCAACCTTGAGACCTCCAATTTCGGGAGGTTCTATTCTCTGTCACTATTTTTCTAACCATGCAGAACACCCTTTCGCAGGTACCCAGAAAAGTTTCGAGTACCACCAAAAAAACGGAATCTCTGAAGACAGTATAAAAATCTGTGTTAAAGATGTAAAATACTGTTTGTATAATTGAGCTGCTGCATTTTTTGGTTGGGTTGTTTATTTCTTTTGAGTAACCTCTACATTTCTAAAAGGGGAGGAATGTAATAGAGTGATCTATGTTTGTCTGTTGCCATCTCCTGGTGAATGTTGGCTATAGCGTACTGGGGTTACTTTTTGGTTGGCCAACGATTTACGTGGTGTTGCGCACCTGACGTCAAGTGTGTGAGTCTGTTCTGAAGTCTACAGTAAAGAGACGTACTTCATCGCCTCGCCTGGTTATTGCCTCCAACTCAATATATTACAACAACATTGCTGTTTACGGCAGACGAACTGCTTTACGGTAGAATAAAACATGACTGCTGTTGTTGTGTGTTGTTACCGCGCTGGGAGGACGTTAATGAAACTGCCTAACAATAAACCCAGTGTTCATTTATTTACACATATACACACACATAACACTCATCTACTCATTGTTGAGTTAAGGGTTGAATTGTTCATCCTTGTTCTATTCTCTGTCACTATTTTTCTAACCATGTTGAACACCCTCTCTGATGATGCATTCTGCTTCGTCTCCTTGTTCTGTGCGCAGTTGTGCAGTGCACTCTCTAAAAGCCCTATATGTTAATGTCACATATGCATGTACAGTAGATGGCAGTATTGTCCCGTTTAAGAGTGTCACAACATTGCTGTTTACGGCAGACGAACTGCTTTACGGTAGACGAAAACGTGACTGCTGTTGTTGTGTGTTGTTGCCGCACTGGGAGGACGTTAATGAAACTGCCTAACAATAAACCCACATAAGAAACCAAGAACTCGCCCTCGATTATTCTACAGTTATAACGTGTTTGGGCAGGCACGCTGTTTATATTGTGGGAAAGCGGACGTGAAAACAGGCTGTCGACACGTCACTCAGGTCCGCATGGAGCTGGAGGGGGCGTGGCTTCCAGCTCCGCTTGAATTTCGGGAGAAAATTTGTCCCGGGAGGTTTTCGGGAGAGGCGCTGAATTTCGGGAGTCTCCCGGAAAATCCGGGAGGGTTGGCAAGTATGATCCACCTGGTGTAACAGCTCTCTAAGGTGTGAACACTAACTGCAGACTAATGAAAATATTTAATCTTTGGAAAATCAAATGTACAGGGTGATTCCATATTTTTTCCCCTCTGATCCATCATGGTACTAAGTAATAGTCTTGATTTATTTCAGTGTTGCCATTTGAAATGATTCTGGTGTTGTCATCTGAATGAACATCCTCCAAGTCTAGGGATGCTATCATGTTTGCCAGGCAATGAAGGAATGGACTTTAAAGTGCTTTAAAGAGGATTCACATGAGGCTATAGGACTTGAGATAACAGCACAACACATCAAAACATTCACATACGCCGTAGTACGGTACAAGCTGGTAGTTGGATAACAACATATCATGTTTACCTGAGGGTACATTGCCCATGGTTTTTTATGTCACAATTTCTGTCAGTAGTTTTTGGGCTGCGGGTCGGAACTCCAACTCCCAGGACGCTCTGTGGTAATCGCTCACATCCTTGTTTTCCGTCCACTTCAAGGCCTTGTCTTCATCTGATGGGGGACAAAATGAGTTAGTGACGCTCCGACCTTACAACGCCTCGCTCCCAAACCAACCTAAGTAGGACTTGAGGATCTCCAGCAGCGATTGTCCCTCCTGTGCGTGCAGCAGCTTCTCTGAGCCGCCGCCTGTTAAGTTCCACAAGGCCTGACACACCTGGCCCGCCAGCTGCCAGTCACCTGCTCCGAAGTCTCGCAGGCAGTCGGTCAGCCTAAAACCCACACACTCATAGTATGATTGAAGGCGGAGGGAATCAGGACTGTTGACCAGACAGAACACATTTTACTAGCATCAGAA